>NC_136490.1:157746016-158073516 GCF_053919585.1 Euprymna scolopes | reverse complement strand
CTGGGTTCAAAAACAGCCTACAGAAAATGGACTCTAATTTATGAAAGTATGAGAGTTTATGAAAAGGAAGGGTTGTAAAGAGATAGCTTCGAATTTTGGGGCATCAAAACCAAAGCAAAATATGATGAAAGTAAAAATAAAATAGATAAGCCCCATAATTTATTATACCATACCTATTCACACTGAAACACTTATCACAATATTCTGTGGATCCATATCAAAAAACCTTGTTAAACTTTGTGACATATTTCCATTCTATGGAGGTCAGGCACGAACGAACACCCATAATTTTATTATACCATATTTCTTCAACTGAAACATAATTATCAAAGTATACTTACGCAGATAGATATGAAAAGTATTTATTAAAGTTTGTACCTATTTCCATTTTATGTAGGCCAGGCGCGAACGCAGACCCCACAATTTTATTATACCATCCCTATTTAAGTTAAAACATACTTATCAAAGTAATATTATGTACATCTATATCAAAAACACTTGTAAATGTTTTTTTTTAATTTTTAAATTTTTTTATTTCCATACTTTGTGGACCAGGCGCGTACGCACATCCCCACAACTTTAAGGAATCATCATTAACGGACGTTAAGTATTAATTTTAAAACTCCTAAAAATGTATTTCATATTGCCTCGTTTAATTTGTTTTTCTTGTTTTATTTATGTATATTTATTTATTTGTCTCTATTTTTCTTGTCTTGCAAACGTTCTAAGATGAAATTCGTCACTCCCTCTCCTCCGACCACTACTCGAACAGGTAAAACACTGCACACTCATGCTATATTCAAGTAAACTAGCGATAAAAAACGGGAATTATTCTCTCTTACATTAGATAAAGTTAGGACTTTATTTAATATACTTAATATCTACTATTACTATAAGCTTGCTTGTATTGAAAATGTTTGTTTCCTTGCTAGCCAAACAAACCATCGAATATAGTTAGTCATAGTTTCAATTATATTTGAAACTAAAATGCATAGTGACATTAGCTACGTCGCTAGGACTATTACTGAATAGATACACAATGATTTGAGCTTGACTAAACTGACTGCATTAATTATTAATCCCGACGCGCTATGTACTAATAGTTTCTCTCATTTGGTACAAGCACTCCTGCTGGATTGCTACGTATATCCAATATGTACTTTGCTTCCAAGACAATTGCTTATGTATGATTTGCTAGTAAATTTAAAAAAATCTTTTTCTCTTCTCTAACTAAACTTTACTTGGCACTCAAAATTCTAATAATTAATTCTACTGTATTCTGTAAGTTAAATCCTCTCCTGAAAACTAACAATCTGCTCTACTCCCCAAGCTGACAAAAACACTCATACATTACACCTGACTTGGATGTGGGTCCTTAACTTTCAGCACTTAACCTTCGCACGCTGACCGACTGGAACTCATGATCACTAAACATCTGTACATTTCTACGCCTTAGGTATGCATTAGTTTATTCTTATCCAGGTAGATACTTACTAACAACAGTCTGTACTTAGATATACAACTATCTATATTACATAACAATAGCTGTCCCCTCCTTAGCTTTGCAATGTTAGATACAAAAACTGAACCGATACTCTATAATGCAAAATACAACTTCCTGATTATTTAAACGAAAGCTGAAGATATCTTCATTAGAAATGGAAACATACTTAATACCTACAATCTCCATATATTCGCATCTATTGGAAATCTGCCCATATATCTATCTACTGTACTATACATACTGTATACGACATAGCATATAATTTAGTCCCAATTATACATGTACTGTAATGTACTTCATATCAAGAATGACGTTACTTGTATCTATTGAATATACAACTTAACTCCCCCCCTGCCATCTAAAATATCCAGAGCTTGTACAATTTCTTTCTAGTTAATTCATAATATCATGCCATTCTACAACGCATTATCCTATCCTTAAGCGAACATAAAAATAAGAAAAGAACATTTTTTCCTAAAGGAAAAAAACAAACCATGTTAACTCCTTCCAACAGACTTGTTTGCAAATATAGCTGCTTCCACTGGATAAACTCTTACTAACCCCCTCCTCCATTAACAAACAATGAAATAGCAATGTTCTGTAATCATTTTGAGGTGTATAATTTTTCAGTAGAAATATAACCTTCATGAACTAACCCAGTAACATTAACCACCAACGCGGCGTCGCAGAAATACCTGGATTAGGACCCAGGCGCGGGGAAAACCTTCTCGGTGCTGATGGACCCATGTCATCCATCTAGGAGAAGGAAAACTTTGAAGCCAAACCTATGGAGTGGAAGGCCTCTCCAGTCTTGGATGACAACCTTCATAGAGCTGGTGACTCAAACAAATTATCGGTCTGCAAACCTAAACTGCTTAAGGAGTAGATAGGCACTGTCTATCGCCCGGCTTCCATACTCCTTCTTTGCCTATTAGTAGAGGTCGAATCACAGGGAGTCGACAGACCTTCAGTGGTCGATCTTCTTTCCTGACTAGGGCAATGAACGCTGTTTTTCTCCACTCCCTACACATCCCATCCCTTTAACTGGGCATTTGGGAGTGGTTGAATGCCATAATGCCAGTACAAATAGATTGGGTTGACCATCGTCTGATGGGTTGAGGGTACCGAATAGACAGTTCCTGGCTGCTGTTCCCGACTACAGGAGCTCTAAATCTTTGGTAGCGCTTAGAACGGCTGGTCCAGAAACAGTTGTATGTATCGGGTTGTTTGTAGTGCCATGTCGCGCATGGAAAGGGACCCTGCACCCATCCCTTGTTCAGCACCCATAACCTAAACTAAAAAATGATGCTAAAAAATTACGCTAAAACCAGACACAAACTCCAACAAAACCAACCTGCCTTCTCCCTTGAGGCTTGCATTTACGAACATCCGTGGACTTAGAACTAATTTAAATCAGCATCAGACAAAGCCAAACTCTTTGTCAAGAACTTTGCAGCTAATTCTACCCTTTGCGACCAAGACTGCCAACCCCCAATATTTCCTCCTGTATCAGAAAGCACGCTATGTGATATACGTATATCTGTACGTGATGTTGCGAAGCTAATCAAAAACCTTGATTCGAGTAAAGCAACTGGCCCTGATGGTATTCCAATTATAGTACTCAAAAAACTTCAACCTGAATTAGCGCCCATACTTACAAAACTGTTTAAACGTTGTCTTAAGGAGAATAGTTTCCCATCTCCCTGGAAAATCTCATCAGTATGCCCTGTATTTAAGAATTCAGGTGATCGCTCATCCCCCTCTCAGTACAGGCCAATAAGTCTCCTGTGCGTCATGAGTAAGTTGTTAGAATCTGTGTTAAATACAGAAGTAATCAAACATCTCAACAAAAATAACCTTCTTAGTGACACTCAATATGGTTTCCGTTCTGCTAGATCTACAGCAGATGTCCTTACAGTTATATCGCATAGGATTAGCAAATCTCTCGACGGTGGCAATCTTTCTAGGGCAATTGCTCTTGACATATCTAAAGCCTTTGATAGGGTATGGCATAAAGGTTTACTTCATAAGATCGCTAGCTATGGTATAGCTGGAAAAGTCTTCTCAATTATTAAATCTTTTCTTTCTGATAGGTTCATAAGAGTAGTAGTTGAGGGACAAAAATCAGAAGCTCACAGTATTAATGCCGGTGTCCCTGAGGGGTCCATCCTGGGCCCAACTCTTTTCCTGATCTACATTAATGATCTTCCAAATCATATCCTTACATCATTTGTAGACATTTATGCTGACGACACTACCATTTATGGTACCACATCTAAGACAGTAAACGACCAAGTTCTCTCCAATTCTCTCTCCTCTGATCTTGAGCACGTAGTACAATGGGGAAAGGAGTGGCTGGTTACTTTTAATGCATCTAAAACCAAGCTTCTCTCTTTACATCATCAACATTCTAATTCACATTTGTCATCAATTGAAATGAATGGCTCTCGTCTTCAGGAGGCCTCAAGTTTTGACAAGCTTCTGGGCTTGACCATTACTCCTGATCTTAAATGGAACACGTATATCAAATCTGTTGCCAAGGCCGCTGGAAAAATGGTGGGATCTTTCTATCGATCCAGTAGATATCTCACTGCTGATGCTATTCTCTACCTATATAAGAGCCAGGTACGTCCAAGGATGGAATACTGTTGCCACATCTGGGCAGGAGCTGCTAGAAAGGACTTGGCCTGCCTTGATAGAGTTCAAAATAGACTTCGTAGCCTCGTAGGAGATGTCCTTTTCTCCTCCTTGCAACCTCTATCTCACAGAAGAGATGTTGCGAGTTTGTCTCTGATGTATCGTTATTTTCATGGAAAGTGTTCAACTGAGCTTCAATCTATGGTCCCCCCTCGCTAAACTTTCACAAGAAACACTCATCTAGCTGTAAACACTATCAATAATTTCCCCCACTCTTTATCTGTGCCTAAACCTAAACGTAGATTCCATGAACAAAGCTTCTTTCTTAGAACTGCACGCCTGTGGAATTGTCTTCCGTTTTCCTGCTTTCCGGCTGACTACAATATGGTTGTGTTCAAGTCTAAAGTAAATAAGTTCTTGATGAGCCGTTCCATGTAAGTTATTAAATTTACCAAATTTTCATTACTAATGATTACTATATTGACCAATTTCTACTGTACACTCTTTAACCCTTATCCTTGAGTGGCCTCTGGGCCTTGATAATGTGGTGATGCCTTTGTAAAAAAAAAAAAAAAATAATAATGTTGAAGCATTTCTCCTAACAAACACTCCGGATATCTTATTACTGAATCTAACCTATACTCCTCTATCCCCTCTAACCACTTTACCATACCTGGATATCTCCCACTCTGCCGTAAGGACTCTGAAAGACATATGCACGGGTTTGGAGTATATATTCGATACGCCCCCCCTTGACTAGAAAAACTAAACTAGAATCGGACGATCAAGGCTTTATGTGCTTTAGACTTAACATGCAACATAACATTAGCCACTTTTATTTTCTCTACCGCTCTCCCTCGACCCAGGACTGTACCCTAATAAACAAAGTCTCTGACAGCATAGGCACAGTACTCTCCCTCGACACTAGCGAATAAGTGCATGTATTTGGTGACTTCAATGTCCACCACAGAAACTGGCTTGGATTTTCTACTCACACAGAGGCAGCTGGTACCACAACTCATAACTTCTCTATATCTCATTCCCTGTCACAGATGGTTACGTTTCCAACCCGTTCCTAGACCAACAAGAACAATATGCATCACTTCTAGATCTGTTTCTAACCACAGTTCCCGATGACTGGAAACACCCAGATCAACTAAGAACGTTAACAGATGTATCAAAAAATTCAACACGCGCCATAGTTTTAAATTGGAAAACAAACTTGCGCAATTGATAAAAACAGCAAATGGAAAACTTTAGGACGTCCAGACCTTATTCTAAACCTTACTTCAAAACCACTCTCGGACATTGAAACTGAAGCTCTCAGGTTCGGTCTTAAATTCGCTACCGGCAAACATTCGAAAATCACCACTAACACAACCCTAAAAAATTATAGACAAGAGGACTCTGATTTTACTAAGGGCTTCATACAAGGGATAATAGCTTTAACAACTACCCAACCTCAAGAATTAGCATTACCAAAGAGATACATTGATGCCTTAAAACTTTTAGCAAAAAATAAAGACATCATCATTTCACAAGCCGATAAAGGAGGTGGTATAGTTATAATAGATAAAGACATATATCTAAAGAAAATGCACACACTATTGGCAGACGGAGATATATATTCTCCGATAGATTTAAAATCAATACAAAAAGATTTCGAAACTTTTAATAAATCCGTAAAGAAACTTATCGGAAATGATAAAAAAAATGGATAAATAACATAGAATACCACCCCACTATTCCTATATTATACGGCCTCCCAATACATAAAGAGAACGTCCCTATGAGACGTATAGTATCTAACACCGGAAGCGTCACCTCTAAATTAGCACGAGCTATTGCCCAAATTTTAACTCCACTAATGGGCACCATCAGTGCTTCACATATCAAAAACTCTGGTGACCTCCTAAATAGAATAAAAATATGGACATACAAAATAAAACCATGCATAGTTTAGACATAATTTCCCTTTACACCAATATTCCAATCCAAAAATGCCTTAATCTACTCCACAAGCACCTAATCAAGATTAAAGCCGACCTACCTTTTTCCTCAGATACACTAATACAAATCATAAAACTCATCACTGATAGAACCTACTTTCAGTGTAATAATTATTACTACAGACAGAAATTTGGACTCCCTATGGGTAACCCCCTTAGTGGTGTACTAACCTGCTTATTCTTAGAATTCTTAGAAACCAACTCTTTTAAACACAGACTTCCTAACAACTCCACATATTTTAGATATATAGATGACATTCTTATTTTTCTCCCTAAAAACACACAAATAGAACAAATTAGAAATAAATTAAATTCAGTGGAACCATCTATAAAATTTACACATGAATCCGAACAAGACCACTCCCTAGCTTTTCTAGACATACTCCTCATCAGATCAGAAACCGATCTGAGTTTCAAAGTACATAGAAAGACCACACACAAAAACGATTGTATTCATTACTACTCGTACCACAATGATAACATAAAGACTGGCATGATTATAGGTATTTTCTTGCGTGCCTTTAGAATATGCAGTCCCCAATATCTTAATGATGAATTTCAATATATTACGAATGTTTTAAGAAAACTACAGTATCCATCCTATTTCATTCTTACGCAAAGGAAAAAGCTACGAAAATACACTATAACATAAACAGACAGAAAAATAAAACAAATACCTCACTACTAAACAGACATCTTTTCATTCCCACCCACACCAAAAATACGAAAATCTACGACACTTTCAATAGACTTGGTTTTCACTTGATACAAACAACTTCCACAACAATAAAACAGACATTAAAAACTACCAAACACTCTCCCAAAACCCTCACATCCGATGCCGGTATATATTCCATCCCATGTAACAACTGTCAACAAGCGTACATAGGTGAAACACAGCGAAAATTGAAATTAAGATTTTACGAACAGAGAAGCGATATAAGGAATGGTAACGCCCTAAATGCACTCTTTTGCCATTGTGCAGAACACGATCACTCATTTAATTTAGATCAAGCGAAAATTATTAAATACGTGATAGATAGAGCTAAAAGAAGACTTTTAGAATCAGCACTAATATTACATGCTAATACTATTACGCAAAGAAAAGGCTTCTACCATTTAACCCCTAGCATAGGGAAAATAATAATCAAAGTACAAAATATCAAAACAGATCCTGGCTAACCGTTTTTCCTTAAATATTTCAACAAAATGAATAAGTTTACAGGAGGAAAAAAATGTACATATTTATTTTAACGCATTTTTAAAAGTGTATATATAGACATCGAACAACCCAACCTTCCCATACGCACACATATGTTTGTCCTTCCCGACATGGGTAGGATTCCAAAACTTCTCTTTTTCGTACGATCTATGACTTTTTCTTTTCTTGCATTTTTACTTCAATATCCTGAAGATGTCCTCTGAAATAAGTTCGAAACGTTGATTATTTTTATAATTTCATTCGGTTTTTCTATTTTTCTAAAAAAATAACGTCAACCACAGCTGGTATTTTTACATTTCTTATACATATAATATATATATATATATATATATATATATATATATATATATATATATATAATGTGTGTGGACTTTAGGAGGAGATCGTAGTTGTAGTTTACGTGAAGCATTATGCATAGTGTGAAAGAAGTTGTGTTCGAAGGCTATTACTTGCAGCTTGTGAACATGACTAAGCGTATAAAAGAATAATGACATAATGCATGTGAATAATTTTTAATTATAATATATTTATTTACCAACATAATGTATTGTACAGGTGTTGCGTTTTTTTAATGTGTATATAATTTTCTAGTTTGCTTTTTTCTAATGCTTGCGAAAGTATATTCCTGACAATTCCTTTGTCGTTCGTATCAAAATCTACAAAGACGAAATTTGTCAACATACAAGTTTATTTACAATTCATTGATGTCTATCGAGAAGAGAGAGAAAGATAGAAAGAAAGAGACGGAATAGAACAACTGCCTTTAGCGGTTTGGGTGTTTCAGGCGACGACAGAGTTTGTCAGTGAGGCTGCTATTTTAACAATATCTGCAACAGAGAGATGAAACTTTTGCATAAGTTTACTCGTCATAACAATGCAATTTGCAAATCCTTTCTTATTAATTCGGTTAGGATATAAAAAATAGGAGGCTTTACTTTTGGAAGGTCCCTCGTAAGTAATAATCTCTGACTCTGAAACAGTGTTTTATAGTCCTTTCTCCAATCAAATATTTTAATAATGAAAATCATTAACTATTCTGATTATTATATTTTTTTCCAAGACGTTAAGCTTAATTTTATTCGATTCAAATCTATTTTTATACGTTTTGAAGTTTACATTGCTGGTTTTAAAATATATATTTTGTATTTCAATAATTCCACTTATTAAGCTTGCCATAAAAAAGTTAAATGCTTCTTGATATTGTCTTATTTGTGTGTTTGTAAAAATAGAAAAATTTGATCTAATATGCCCTGTATCGCAACGACAAACGATTTATGTGTTGACGCTGGCACTCATACAATTGTCAATATATTAAAGTGCTACCAAAATGATAATTAATTGATATTTCTGAAACATAGGTACATAAACATATGTGCGTAAATAATAATCATGATTACATAACATTAAGTATGTTATACACTTTAAAATCTAAAAAAAAAAGTTTTAAATCTACTAAGTAATAATACTCCTATATGTCTGAAAACCAAATATCGATTAAACGTGGTATGAAATATCATCGAATGATATACAATGCAATGGAATAACTATATATTCTAGAGATTATATGCAAAAGCGGTGTTGTCAAATATTTTATGTAAAATTTATTAATATGTGTTATCGAATGAAATACGTTGTACTATTATGTATAGCAAGTAAGTATGAAAGCAATTAAGTCTCAATCTTCAATGTCAGATTAATATTTAGTATTGTTTCCGCAATTATAGCAATTTGAAATGCTAAGAGATTATTTACAAGAACTACAATTCAGTATCATGGCTCCTAAAAAGAATTAAAATGAATAGAAAAGAACTATATAATCCAAGAAATTAGCAAAGGAATGTCTTCCCTTCAAATTTTTGAATAATTCAAATAGGGATTATCGAACAATCAAGAAAATATGTTAAATGGAAAAGTAAACAAGTAAAAAACGTCTCAGGTTGAATTCAGGAATTTGAGAATACGTACATATCCGAAGAGAATAATAAGAAACTCAAATGCGCCAAGTGCGTTCGTATTTGAGGCCGTTTGAGCTCTTATGGTGTCAAGGAAATAAAAACCTTATTTTAATGAAAAAAAAAAAGCATAAAGAAAGAAAATTGCAGTGGACAAAAAGCACCTGAAAACTTATTTCAGTAAAATGCTTTTTACAAACGAACCAAGGATCACTCTCGGTGTCCCTGATGGATGAGTTCGAAAGTTGGATTCGCAAGCAACATGACATAAGACAATTTTTAAAGTCCAACAATGCGTCGACAAAATCATATGAGCTGGGAATATCGGTAATGATCTCATGGGTCCATTTAAAGACGGAGTTAAAATAAATTCCAAAAGTTATTGTCATTTTCTAGAGTAATATATTTTTTAATGGTTTGATAACGAGTCTTTAGTCAAGCGTAGATCAACGATTTTTATGTAAGACAATTCACCAAGTGATGCATCAAAGTTAACTAAACCTTAATTACAAGAAAAAGGGATGTATTGAATATTCTTTTATTGACTGACCTTCAAATAGCTGCGACATGAATCCCATTGAGAACTTGTGGAGTATTCTTAAGAGACATATTTCTTCTAACGGTAGCAATTCAACAGCAAGTGTGGTGAAAGGCAGTTAATATTGTTGCAAACAACTTACCAGTAACTAAAATTGCAAAGCTAACATTAGACGCTAAGAGTTATTGAAAGGAAAATAGCATTTGTGCAATAAGTTTTAAGAGGTTCTTCTTATTTTTAAAACTAATATCTTATTTTTAAATTAAAACAAGTTTTTATTTTTTTCCTTAAATAAATTAACGATTTTCTTCTACCATCTTTTCATATTATATTTTACACAAGTTTTACAACGGATACTAATGCAAAAGTAGAAAAGTAAATAGTTGCAAATCAAATACATCTGTTTTTTTAGCTTCACTCCTCCTTCTCCTCTAGTCTCGTGACCCTCCGAGGTTGTGGAGCGGGGCGCTGCATCATTTCATATAGAGTGTCTTGGGCAAGAATAGCAAGGCGGCGTTCATGTCTTTCAAGGCTTAAAAACAATACCAAATAGTTACCCAGCTTAGCACTGATCATGCTAAATGATGCTTAACTTCGAGGATCTATCGGGAACCGGTGTGTCAACATAATTATGCTGCATGCTATCGCTATATATCTAAATTAATATCTAAATTAATTATATTTAATAGAATCCAAACATAATAAGATTTTTAACATTAAACACACAATTCTTTATATCAATTCATAACTTGCTTATTATGTGTAGCCGCAGTTAAAACACCACAAACAAATATTTGAACATATAAGAATTCGTATCAACATGACTGCAATAGTCCACAAATATTGAAATGATGAAAAAAAAAGTTCGAACTTAATTTTGATATCATTTGATGAGACATGTTTAATCTCAATTTTAAAAGTTCATTTCAAGTTTATAAATTCAAGTATATTCGTGGCTCTGACTTTTAAAATATTTTAGTTTCATCGCATGGTCAAACTATTTTAATTCTGTATCCTGTTTCTTCGAATATAGAAATGTTTTTTTCATTCCTCGAACTGAAGAATTGAACTCATGACTTTTAATTGACTTCAGACTGTTTGTTTGACCAAGATTTTTAGCTCATGTAAACACGGCATCCGTGATGCAGTTGACAATCTGAAACCTGCAAAAATATAAATAGAAATGCCAGATTATACGTTGGTATTTCGACATATATTGTTTCACAGTCACAGCATACTTTCTGGAAGTCGTCGAGCGTATTTTTTAAATTCAATAGTACGTTTGTCAAGCGAAAGGAAAGGCTCGAAGAAATTTTGAAAATCATCGAATTTCTTTGGCTGGTGCCAAGCCAAGATTAACTGACAAATACGAAGAAAACACACAAACATGGAAAAACAACAATACTAAGTATAAACACAAATTCACTCGATCTAACTGAGCATATCTTATTAGACGGAACCGAAAATGTACTGAGAGAACTTTTTTGGACTCGAATACAAAAGAGAAACAAACCTCCAAACAACGAACGTATATTGTAGATGCGTCTATTTAATCTACGCGTTTATTTATTAAAGTGACATTTCATTGTTAAGCGTGACACCCCGACTAACAAATCGACGAATGGCATGACCATACACTCTTCTAGAGATACATAGACGCACATACGCGACTGTTTTACACTTAATCATGACGGACAGATGGACATGCGATTTCGTAACATTGTTACACAGTAAGGGTTAGGTTTGAGTGGAAAAAGTTCAAGTAACACTTTTAAATGACCAGGGGTCTCATATTCGAAGCCAACGATACCATGTGATTCCTTCCCAGTGTACTTCTGTCTCTTAGCTGGCGAGATTTTCAAGGAGAAAGGACGTGTCCTACCCTCATTGTGACTAAATGGACTCTTCCAGGCTGTATTTATAGAGAAGATTATGGTGAACTCTCGAAACAATTTTTAATTAGTTTTTCTATATCATATTGTTGTGTACTTCTACAAATACAATTTCTATCGCTCTCTAACAGTGTCTAAAACTAAACAAAAATTCCATGAGCAAAGTTTCTTTTCTAGAACTGTCTGTCCGTGGAACTTCTTCCCAACTGACTATAACATGGTCGCTTGAAGTCTAATGTAAACAAGTTCTTTTTGTAGCAACTCTTTTAAACTGCTTCTGTGGTACCAGTATTCAAGAATTCTGGCGACAGAACTGACCCAGTAAATTATCGCCCCATTAGCCTCCTCCCACTTTTTGCCAAAATATTTGAGACCTTAATTAACCATGCTCTAGTTCATCACCTTACAGATGCTAAACTTCTGACTGACAAACAATATGGATTTAGACAAACCCGTTCCACAGCAGACATCCTTACTATAATCTCTAAATGTATATACTATTCACTGGACAAAGCGGGGGAGGGCAGAGCGGTAGCTCTAGATATATTTAAGGGTTTTGACAGGGTATGGCATGAGGGTGTCCTCAGGAAAATTAAATCATACGGTATCACTGGTATAATAGTTAACATCATTAAATCCTTCTTAGATATGAGAAAAATCCAGGTTGTCCTCGACGGTCGTACATCTAAACAATATGATATAAATGCGGGAGTGCCCCAGGGGTCTAACCTTGGACCTCTACTGTTCCTGATATTCATAAATAACCTCCCCGACAAAACTGCCTCTGAGATGGGTATATATGCTGATGACACTACACTCTATGGCAGACACGACAGGAAAACAAATGAACACATATCTAAAGAAATGGCAGAAACACTAGAGGATGACCTCCAATCTGTAGGGAAATGGCGACAAAAATGGATGATCACGTTCAATACCGCCAAGACTAAACTAGTTTCATTCAATAATTACAAGAAACCTTCTCTACCACCTATAGCAATGGCCAACGACTCTTTATCTGAGAGTACACCTTCCACACTCCTTGGCCTTATGTTCACAGGAAACATGAGTTGGAACAATTACATTGAAGGCATTGCTAGAGCCGCTGCAAGGAAAGTAGGCTCTCTCTACCGTGCTAGAAAACTACTAACACCCGAAAGTATCCTGTACCTCCATAAGGCAACCATTCGCCCATGTATGGAGTATTGCTGTCATATTTGGGCTGGTGCATCGGCTACTAGTCTCTCGCTCCTAGATAAGGTTCAAAAGAGAGTCGCAAATCTGATAGGTCCTGGACTATCATCTAAACTTCAGCCTCTCTCCCATCAACGAAATGTTGCATCCCTCTGCCTGTTCTACAAGTATTTTAATGGTGAATTCTCGAACGAACTGCAAGCACTTGTGCCACCATGACGTGAACACCCTCGACAAACCCGACAGGCTGCAAAATCCCACCCCACTCTGTAGAGATCCCTAGATGTAAAATATCTTTCTACTCCAGTAGTTTCCTCCCCAGACCCGCTAGACTTTGGAATTCCATTCCAGGTCCCTGCTTCCCCAACTCTACTGACGTGCAGAAGTTCAAGTGAACCGACCTCTTGCTGCTCAAATCCCTACATAGAACCCCAGTAGTTGTTGCCTCTGATAGTAGTCCACTACATCAAAGTTGCAATGTGCCTTGTTTGGGTTGAAAATGTAATAAAATAAATAAATAAATAAATAAATAAACCCCGTTCATGTTTCAACATTATTAATCATCACGATGATGTCTGACTATTTACCTTACACTCATTAACCTAATTATCCTAAAGTATCCTCCGAGTAAGCTGTAACCCTTCAGTAAAAAAAAAACAACAAAAAACAAAAACTCTCGTAAATATACCACCATGTTGTTTTATTTAATATAGCCCAGCCAAAGGCCACAGCAGTATATGTATACGCATGATTAATGCCTAAACTAATTGACCAATAATTATAGAATGTTTGAATACAAATATGGAACGTAAGTGTAAGTGATGTGGTATATATTTAGTTTACTTTAGTTTTATTCAAAGGAGGAAAAGTGGGTGAACGCGCGCGGTGAGAATTGAAATAACTTTTGTGAAATAGATATTAGGCATCAATTCCACAGTTTTCAGTTTCTTTTTAGTATATTAATAGAATCTAGAGGTGTAACGTAATACACACGTTTACACACGCGTTGGCATGTAGACAGCTGAGACACAACACGTTGTAGTAGAGTACGTCACAAGAAAGAGAAAAACAAGAAATAACTGAATTTGCGTTTTCGTGTTGTAAAAAGGACATTTATTTCCAGGTACTTTCCCCGGTTAAAACGAGATCGTGCCACTTCTCTTTGACCCCTGTCCTCTCCAATGCCATCGCCTGCCTGTGCCCACGTTCTATCTATATTCTTTTTTGCCCACCGTGACGTCACTTCACACACGGCTCGACATAAGCACAGCCTACGATTTGAACATTCTAATAGTTCAATTTTAATAAATTTTCCTCAGACTAAATAGACTCCAGAATTTCAGTTTCCTCTTGATTGTTAGTGTAACGTATTCTATCTTGTATGTTCTCTCTCTCTCTCTCTCTCTCTCTCTCTCTCTATATATATATATATATATATATATATATATATATATATATTTATATAACTACTTAATTTACTCACATAAAATTAATATACGAAAGTATAAATTTATACGTAAACTTTAAGTATTTACTTAAAAAAGTGCTCAATACGTAGGTAGAGCTAGTTAATAAGTTATAAAATATATATGGCGATTAAGCTACACTGAATATTCCGCGTTTCATCTTCTCTAGGACTCTTCTTATGTTCCATTTCAGATCAGGAGTAAAGGTCAAACACAGAAGCTTGTCAAAACACGGGGCCTCACCCAGACGAGAGCCATCCATCACAATTGATGCCAGATGGGGATCAGAGCGTTGATGATGTAAGAATAGGAGTTTGGTTTTGGATGCATTAAAGGTAACCAGCCACGTCTTCCCCCACTGAACCACGCGCTCGAGATCAGAGGAGAGAGAATCAGAGAGAACTTTGTCATTTACAGCCTTTGATGTGTTGCCGTAGATGGTCGTGTCATCAGCGTAGATGTCAACGAATGATTTAAGTATGTGTTTAGGGAGGTCATTGATGTAGATCAGGAAGAGAGTTGGGCCCAGGATTGACCCCTGAGGGACTCCAGCATTTATACTGCAGGCCTCCGATTTTTGTCCATCTTCCACTACTCTTATGATATGTATATGTATGTGTGTATATATGTATGGGTTGATTTGTGGGGACGTGTATCCCGTTGGGGTCGACAGGTTTTGGGTTCCCCAATCGTACAGTCTTATTATTGTTATTATTATTGATATTGGTAGTGTCATTAGTATTATCAATATTACAAGAATTATTATTATTAGGATTATTAATGGGATTAATATTAGTTTTGATATAATAACAGTCATGATGTATGGTACCCAAGTGTGTACATGGATGTCTGGGTTTGAGATTCCGCGTATGGATATTACTACGTATGTAGGTATAGATGTAAACATGTTATAACTGTATATGACCATTATATGTCTATGTATGCGTGTATGTGTGGGTGTATATATGCGCGAGTGTAGCAATGTGTAGGCGTTTATACGTATATTAATATATATGTGTACATGTGGAGTTTTGATAACTTTCGAGGTTTATGCTCATTTTTATTTTATTTGTTTATTTGTTTTTGTTTTGTTTTCATTTTTTTATTTTTTTATTTGTTTTATTTACCTTATTTTAATTTTAATTTTATTCTTACGTAGTTATAGTTATTGCCTAGTTTCAGTGCGTGTGTGGAAGTAAAATAAAACGAACAGCATATATTCGCTTCTGAATATCTGTATTAACGTGTGTGTGTGTGTGTGTGTGTGTGTCTGTGTGTGTATGTTTCTGTGTGTGTGTGTGTGTGTGCATGTATGTGTGTGGATGGGTGTAGATTGAAAGACACCGGTCAGCACTCAGTGACCATAGGAAATGTTTTTAATTTATGGACTGCAAGACAAAAATACTAAATTCTCAAGTACCTTATGCCATTAAAACCAAAAGATCGGATGGATAAAGAGAAAGGGAAATGAAAAAGAAGATGTTTATTATCTTCAAAGACCTCACTTGTCCTCTTCCCGCTTATAACTCCCACCCAGGTTACATTCTAACTTTATAAACGAAATAGGAAAATGTTTTTGATTGAAATATCAGTTCTCGACGGTAATTCTTGGCCTGAAGAGGTAGTCCCCCAACGCGGGTGATTACAGAAACATGTATGCACCTATGTAGTCATTAATGTTTGTATAAATAAATTTAATATACCTGCTCTGTTCACTCATTGAGCACTCTTTGGTAGACACACGTTGTTTCATTGGATATACTTCTAGGAAACTAAACTCTACTGGCTATATATATATATATATATATATATATATATATATATATATATATATATATCGAAAGGTAAATGGGATTACGACCTATAGGTTTTTAGGTTTGTTTTTAGATATTTTAAAATTTCTCATCAATAGTTTATTAATGTTGGTATAATCACAGCGATATATTTTTTGTATATATTTTTTGTATATCCTTTTGTATGTCTATAAAATATGCCATCTTTATTTCTTTATTCTTACAGTAAATATTTCCTCGCATGCTTATGTAGTGGGTCATAATGTTGAAAATACGCTAATATTTTTTAATACTATCTATTGATTAATCACAGTTAGGTCTGTATGTATGTCGAGGATAATTATTTATAGATGTATGCACGTGGGAGGGTATATGTAGATATGTATTTCTCTTTCTTTTGCATTTTACTTCAGTAATTTTTAAGAGATCAAGGGGCTCCTTCCTGGAGCTAACACTTGATTCTGTTATGATTTAAATTTATATCCCAGGGCTCTTTTCAGAATAGATGCTGTTCGCTTTATGGTTGCTATCTGTATTTCATTACAGCTTGGTCTTCAATGGATTGCTTCTAAGTATTTATGAATATTCTTTTTTATTAAGCCAGTTGCTCCTATCACAACCGGTATAATGTTTATTTCTTTCAGAGACCATGTTATTTTTATATATTTTTTAGGTCCTGATATTTTGTTATCTTTTCCCGTTCAGCTCTGTTAAGGCTGAAATCATTTGGGACTGTGACATCGACAATGAGTGCAGTTCTTTCAGACTTTTTCCTTATAAAAATATCTGATGACCTTGTCTTTTATGTATCTGCCCGCCTGTATGTCTTTGTCATAGAACACGGTCACATTTCTGTTTGATGTTATTGGTGGTGGTTCATGTTCCCAAATGTTCGGCGATCTGTCAAGTTGCATCTCTCCACAGATCTTCCAATGGAGGTATTTGCATACTTTGTTGTGACGAGCAGTATAATGGCCATCTACCAATAAGATTGGGCATGCAGACATTAGATGGCTTGCGTTTTCAATCGCTGAGTGGCAAAACCCACACTGGCCATTTGTTTGTAGGCCAGTCATTTTTTAAATCCATTTGTAAGTAAGCCCTGATCTTGCCCGGCTACAATAAGTCTTTCCACATCAAATGGAAGTCTCGCACTCTTGAGCCATTGGAGTGAAGCATCTTTGTCTATGTACTCCTGATTCAGCTCATCTAGGAACTTCCCTGCTTGCTCATTTGTTTCTATCCTTTTTTTCTTGTCTCTATCTCTATTTCGGTGTATTTTCTCCTTTTTATTCTTGCAATCTGTGTCGGTGGTTTATCGTGTACATCGACAGAGTTCTCCGGTATGACTTCTCCAAAGTTTTCAGCAAGCTTTGTGATTGAGGTTTGTTGTGAAAGGTGATCATGATGGTCTTTCACCATTTCCATTGTCATGTCCGTTGAACTTTTAATATATTGGCCCATGCTTACTATAGTGGCTCAATATGCATCGTTCAATTCAGTGAAGCCTAAGCCCCCTTCCTTTCGTGGTAGATATATCCTGTCCATGCATTGGTTTCGGTATGTTATCTCATGTAGGGATAGTTGTTTCCTGGTCTTGGTATCGAGCCAGTTTATGTTATATTGAGGCCAGTCTATAATTTTGTTTTTTGGGGTTAGTTCAGATTTGAGGATCTTTTTCAGACGTACTGTATATTCTTGTTCTGCTCTACGTCTAATTCTTTCGTGTTCCACATTTATGTTTTCCTCAATGCCGAAGTATTTGTATGTGGAATCCTCTTTCAAATCTTCAATGAGGCTGTCATTGATCTGAAGATGTTCGGATGTTGTTTTTTACCCCTTTTTATTGTGCATTTAGCACATTTGTCAAATCCAAACTCCATGCAGATATTCTCTGAGAACGTTTTCACAATTTCTATCAGGGAGACAAGGTGTTTTTCTGTCTCTGCATAGAATTTTAGATCGTCCATGAAAAGTAAATGATTCACTCTTTTACTTTCATCTTTTTTTCTGCCTCTACTGAGATTGTACCCAGCATCACATTTTTTTAGAAGCTTGCTGAGTGGATCGATTGCAAGGCAGAATAGTAGTGGTGATAGGCTATCGCCTTGAAATATGCCTCGCTGGATGCTAATATTTGAAGACTGTATTGTCCCTTCCATGTGGTGTAGGGAAATAGATGTTTGCCACATTGTCATTTGTTTTGTAATAATTTTATGTTCTCATGGACATTATACAGCTCCAGACACCGCATTATCCAGGAATGAGGCACACTGTCAAATTCCTTTTTGTAGCTTCCTACAGTCTTCCATGATTTTTCTGTTCAAAAGAAGTTGATCTTTTGTCCCAAGCTTGTTTTACGTGCACCCTTTCTGCTCCTTCTCAAGGTATTCACCATCAGTCAAATGCTGATAAATGTCATCGGCAATTATTCCAGTAAGCCATTTGTATGTGGTTGAAAGGCAGCAGATAGGCCGGTATTTATTTGGCAAATGTGTTTCCTGGCTCTTGGGTATAAGAGTTGTTTTGCCAATAGTGAGCCATTCTGGTGGTTCTTTTTGGCCACCAATAATTCGGTTGAATGCTAGGGCATAGTGTTGGTGTAGTGCCGTCAGCTTTTTTCAGCCAGAAATTTGGAATGTTATCAATTCCTGGTCTTTTGAAGTTGCTGTAGTGGATTATCTTTTTATTTACAGCTGCTTTTGTAATTTCCAACGCTGGCATTTTTCCCTTGCCCTTGACTGCTCCTTTTATTGTACCTATCCACTCCCTCTCCCTATGTTGTTTTGGGTCCTCATACAATGGCCTCCAGAATTTATCGATCTGTTCTTGTTTTGGTGGTGATGTTACTTTGATATTTTCTCTGATGAGATTTCGGTACACGATCCTTGGGTTTCTGTCAAACAACCTGTTTATGGACCGGGACTCAATTTTTTGTTGCTTATTTTTTATTTGTGCAGCTAAGTCCTTCACTTTTGCCTGATTTTCTGCTATATGGGTTCTTAGTTGGTTCGTGGTTTGGAGGGAGTATCGAGATTTTAAAGTTCTCACCTTCTGCTTTAAGTTTCGTCCGGGATTTTCGGTCCGCAGGAAAGAAGATATCTGGGATATTTCTTTTATAAGACCATTTATCCTTTTTTGTAGTTTGGTTTTCCAGACTGGTTCTCCTTTTTGCCTTTCTGATGTTTGGGGAAGGAGTTTGTTTGGATAAACCATACGGCCCCATATGTTGCATGGTTAATTTCTGTAAACGAAGCATCTGTTGGTACTAACTTAGAGAGGGCATCATTCACTTTTACAGCGAGATTTTTGAACGCCTTGGTCATCTTTATTTGGACCAGTCTGGGTCGGTCTTGTAGTTGTAGATGCCTAGTTTTTTCAATTTTATTGGCCAGCAGGTTCTCTAGATCAATTTGCTCTGCATCTATCAGTAGATTTTGAGTATTATTTTGGCTCTGTCGTCTCCTCAGAATCTGGTGGTCTTGTTTCTTTGACAGGCCATTCATTGATGAGGAGATTTTGGTGGATGCTCCTTCTTTCGGTGGAGATCTCTCCATTGTGTCACGTACCTGTGCCGCAGGGTTTGTTGCTAGGCTATATATATTGGCTGTCAGGTTAGGTTCCTGCATGGGGACGGAGTTGTCGATTGGGCACTCGCCGTTTGTCGCCATGGTGAGTGCAGCGTTTTAGTTCTGCAATCTCATCATACGAGAATGTTCCACTCATCAAACAGTTGGATTTCTGGGAAATCAGTCTTCTCTTTGGGATGTTATTTTTGTATGGGCAATGATGGTAGAAAATTCTTTGCCATTCTGCACACCGTTCTTTCAGCCCTGTATATTTGGCTTTGGCATACTCCATTACCCATATAAGGGTCCACTTTTCTTTCCGGCTCCACCGTGTTTCATGGTGTTCTCCCGGGTCCTTTTGGAAATTGAAGTCAGTTTCAGCCACTTTTAGGGCTCTCTCCTTTATCTCATTAATCTCATGTGGATTTTTTTTTACAAGGTTGTCACCACTTATCAAGGCCCGGAAGCCACTCAGGGATAAGGGTTATTGTAAGAACAGTACGTTAGTGTGGATATTTAGAATGTCTACTTAAGGGGGCGGTTCATCAGGAATTTGTTTACTTTGGACTTGAAGACATCCAATTTTAATAAAATTTAACAAATAAAAAGGTTTATTAAATTAATTTACACTTGCTTGATCTTTTAACCATTTAATCTTATATATATATATATATTTTTTTTTTTTCTATATATATAAGAGCAAACAGTTAATAAAACATGTTAAAAACACTTTCAAAAAGAGTTAAAAACATATTTAATTTGAAAAGGACACATTAAGTAAGTGGATAGTCCTTAATCCTCGGAGTTTCGAAGAAATACTTTCCTTCTTATCAGAGGGTAGGATTTAGCAAAATACGGGATCGGATTTTGCTTGCAAAAGTATTTGATGAAACTAAGTCAAAGATCTTACTTGATAACAAAAAGTGAAGCAGAGGGAATAGGGTGAAGAAAAAGGTGATTTCACGTGAACTGGTAGTCTGGTGAAAGGTAAAGTATCCAATGGCGATAAAATCCAAAAATGCAAATCCAAGAAAGTTAGTTATATTTCCATTCGCACAAGTAAAATCCAAGAAATTGTAATTTTTTTATGCATATATATATATATATATATATATATATATACACACATATATATATGCATATATATGTATATATATACATATATATATATGTATATATATATGTATATATATACATATATATGTATATATGTATATATATGTATGTATGCATATATATGTATATATATATATATATGTATATATATATATATATATATATATATATTGTCCTCCAAACTTCTGGCTTTGATAGAGAAAAGAATAAAACTTACTATTATTTAATTATACTATGTGATAATACATGATATGTGTAGAAAAACAGAAGACAACAAAAACTGCACTTTTGTGTCTGAGATGCGTTTTCTTAGAAAATAATGCAGTCACCATGATAGAATTTCTTTTGATCGTTTCAGGAATACTATTTGGTAAATATAGACATTTTCATTAATGGGAATATAGGAAACGATATGCTGAAAAAAAACAACATCAAAGGCGAGGAATTCTTATCAGACACGATCATCGGTTAGATGGCATTAAAAAATCCCATTGGTTTATTCTCATAGACGACTGTGAAGAATTCATTATCAGTTTCATAGGCACTAATAATAATCCATACAAGCAAGCTGTAAAAGAAAATTGAAATTAATGTTAGTGTGAATTCTTCGATATTTCTGTCGAATTAGGAAAATAAATTATGCAGAGACATTTGTAAACATTTCTAATTTTCTCTAGTGAAATGGATATGATAGAAATACAAAGTAAGAACTCGTTAAGTTTGGGTTCCAATCGCAAAAATATCAAAGGAATAAAAAAGTTCGACGGTGTTGAGAATATCAATTTTCTTTAGTTAGTGCCAAGTTAAGATTGAGTAATGAACATGGCGAAAAAAGTACTAACATAAAAATGGGCACTTTAAAAATCAATGCTGAAGAGAATTTTAATCAATTTTAATTTTTATATTTATAATACCGACAGACAAAAATGTATAAAGAAAATAATAGAAACTAGCGGGACCTGTAGAAATTCCACAGGGACCGATTCATGTGTAATATATTGATTTTGTATTCTGTAGATATTCAGCGTAAATAAAGATTCTCTGATAGTATTGTAGCTCTTTTGTTGAAGCTGCAAAAGTAGTTATCTATGCTAGAAATGAACCCCGGCGTAGCCCAGTCGTAAAATACCCTTAAATATGATATTTTAATTCTTTCAGATTTTGTATATATTATGACAAAGTTAATGTTCTATCGATTTTTATACATCATAATTTTATCCATATTACTTGGGTACATCAGCGTGAACCGAAACCAAAATCAAGAAACGAAAAAAAAAGATATATATGTATATAACTTGAGTTCCTTCAGCTATATTCGAAACCGAAACCAAAACTTATAAAGTAGTCTTGATAAAATTATTAAAAAAAAAAAAGATTACTGGAGTGGCATAAGCTATAATCGAAACCAAAACTTTTGAAGAATTCTTGGTAAAATTATTTATTACAAGAAATGGAAGTCCATGACAATTAAACGACAGTAACTCGGATATAAGCGTGACACACAAAATACATAACACACATGCTATCCTATCAATATATCTCCATGTATAATATTTTGAGGGCAGAATTTCCGCTCTGGACCAAAGTACCTTAGGTTTGCAACAACATATGTGACATACAAATGTATTTTTCTACACTATTAGCCACTCTCTTATGTAACTTTAGAAAGACATTTTAGACATATTTAGTCGTAATAATAAAATCCTACATTATATCCTAGGAGCGCCATCATCACAATCTCTCCATCTTTAAAGGAAGTAGTTACTACTTTTTTCCTCTAAATCTAAAGTCCTCATACCTCCACCAGTCACCACAGGGAACTAACATACACATTATACATATACCGCCCTTCGTAGCTGGCTTATAAACGCATACACAAAGATTTTCCTTTTCCTGTTACAAAAATAATAATTTCTTCCTTATACAGTTCTGGCAATTTTCATTAGCTTCGAGTTGGCAAATTGCTTATTCGGGAATACACGGCTTCTACAATAAACGAACACGGAAAACCTTAAAAAATGCGACCGCCCTCTTTACACCCTGTAATCAGTTTAACCTTTTTTTTACAAGATAGTCACAACTTATCAAGGCCCGGAAGCAACTCGGGCATGAGGCTTATTATGTGTACAGTACGTTAGTGCTGGAGATTTGATAAAGTGTCTTACTTAAGGAGGCGGTTTATCAGGAATTTTTTCACATCGGATTTGAAGATATCCAGGTTGTAGTCAGGTGGGAAATAGGCAACCAGAACAGAGTTCCACAGGCGTGCAGTTCTAAGAAAGAAGCTTTGTCCATGGAATCTACGTTTTGATTTTGGCACAGATAAGAGGTGGGGAAAATTTTTGACAGTGGTTTCTGCTAGGCGAGTGTTTATCGTGAAAGATTGGCGAGAGGGGCCAGAGATTGGAGTTCAGACGAGCACCTGCCATGGAAATAACGATAAAACAAGGATAGGCTCGCAATGTCTCTTCTGTGGGAGAGAGCTTGCAGGGAAGAGAAAAGGGCACCCCCTACTAAGCCACGAAATCTATTTTGTACTCTGTCAAGGCAGGATAGGCTGTTTTTAGCAGCTCCTGCCCAGATGTGGCAGCAGTACTCCATCCTTGGACGTATTTGGCTTTTATATAGATAGAGAATTGCATCAGTAGTAAGATATCTAACAATAATAATAATAATAATAATAATAATAATAATAATAATAATAATAATAATAATGAAACCTATATATATAACAAAAGAATTTTTTTATAATTTGGAAGAAATATTGTTCACGGACATTTCTCAAAATAGATACCTATAAGAAAATAAAATTGTGGGAAATTAGGCAAAAACAAATTATTTAGGTTTGGTGACCAATTTTCGATTAAAACTAAAAACAAAACATTAAAGATTAGTCATACGTTTTTAAAGTACACACAAATACAGTATATAAGCAAAACAATTGTATTTTGCTTTGTGACTATTTGCATTTACAAATAAGAACGAAACATTTAATATTAGTTATTACCCGTGCGAGCCCTTCATAAATAATTGAAAAAAAATGAAACAACCCCTATAAAACAATTAAAATAGCATTGAGTACCCGGAGTAGCAAGTCTCGAACGTGTAACGCTAAGAGTAAAAAGAGTTGAAGAAAAAGGAAACACGTCAGTGGTTCACGATGAACTTATGAGCTTACCTTTAAAAACGTATCAGGGAGGTGAATGACTTTGCGAACCAAAAAAATAAGTACAAAAGTTCAGCATGGCTACGATCATGACGACGCTCCTGTATCTCTCTCTCTTTCTCTCTATCTCACTCTCTATATATCCCTCCCTATCTCTCTCCATTTCACCGTGTATTTTTGCTTCTATAGTCTCTCGCTCGCTTTTCTGTAAAACCTCCAAGTTCGCACTTACGTGCTTATTTGTTTATGCAGAAAAAAGTGTGATAAACATTTCTCTCTCCCTGTATATATATATATATATATATATATATATATATATATATATATATATATATATATATATATATATATATATGTGTGTGTGTGTGTGTGTGTGTGTGTGTGTGTGTATATATGTGTGTATATATATGTGTGTGTGTCTGTGTATCTGTGTGTCTGTGTCTGTGTCTGTGTGAGTGTCCATGTATACCTGCTTAACCAAATAAAATGAGTTCAAAAGTTTATCACAGTTACGATGATGACTCCTTTCTCTATCATTTTCTCTCTCTCATCTTCTTCCCTCTCTCATTCTCTACCTATGTTTATTTGCTTCCATAGTCTTTCACTCGCTCGCTCGCTGCTTTAAAACCACCGAGTTATGCTTACATGCTTGTTTGTTTATGTACGAAAAAGTGTAATAAACATTAATATAACAAACGAAATATTATATTTAGAAAAAAGGGAAAAGCGGCTTGGTTCCCACAAGTTTTGGCAAATAGCAAACAGGATCCTGAACAGAAGCGTGCGTTCTATCCCAGCCATTATCAATGGACCTGAGGTCATCTCTTCAGCATCAGACAAGGCCAAACTATTTGCCAAGACCTTTGCAGCTAATTCTACCCTATGCGACGAAGGCCATCAACTCCTCGTATTTCCTCCTATAACGGACAACACGCTATACAGCATACAAATATCTGTGCGTGATGTCGCCAAGCTAATCAAGAACCTTGATTGCAGTAAAGCAACTGGCCATGACGGCATTCTAATCATTGTGCTGAAAAGCTTCAAGGAGAATTTCCCCCACACTTACAAAATTATTTAAGCGTTGTCTTCAGGAGAAGTACTTCCCAACACCCTGGAAAACCTAATCAGTACGCCCTGTATTTAAGAATTCAGGTGATAAGTCCTCTCCCTCTCAGTACAGACCTATAAGTCTCCTGTGTATTATGAGTAAGTTGCTTGAATCCATATTAAATAGAGAAGTAGTCAACCACCTCAGCAGAAATAACCTTCTTAGTGATATGCAATATGGTTTCCGTTCTGCCAGATCTACAGCAAATGTGCTAACTGTTATATGACATAGGATTAGCGAATCTCTTGACAAAGGCTTCATTTCTAGGGCAATTGCTCTTGACATATCAAAAGCCTTCGATAAGGTATGGCATAAGGGCCTACTTCAAAAGATTTCCAGCTACGGTATAACTGGAAATGTTTTCTCGATCATAAAATTATTTCTCTTCGATAGGCGATGGGCAGAAATCAGAGGCCATCAATATTAATGCTGGAGTCCCTCAGGGGTCCATCCTAGACCCAACTCTCTTCCTGATATACATCAGTGATCTCCAAAAACACATACTTAAATCATTCGTTGACATTCATGCTGATGACACGACCAACTATGGCAACACATCAAAGGCCGTAAATGACAAAGTTCACTCAGATTCTCTCTCCTCTGATCTCGAGCGCGTGGTTCAGTGGGGGAAGACGTGGCTGGTTACCTTTAATACATATAAAACAAAACTCCTATCTTTACATCATCAACGCTCTGATCCTCATCTGGCATCAACTGATATGGGTGGCTCTCGTCTAGGGGAGCTCCATGTTTTGATAAGCTTCTGGAGGTGTCCTTTACTCCTGACCTGAAATGGAACACGTACATTAAGTCTGTTGCCAAGGGCGCTGGAAAGATGGTGGGATCCTTCTACCGCTCCAGAAGATATCTTACTACTGATGCAATTCTCTACCTATATAAAAGCCAAGCACGTCCAAAGATGGAATACTGCTGCCATATCTGGACAAGAGCTGCTAAAAACAGCCTATCCTGCCTTGACAGAGTACAAAATAGATTTCGTGGCTTAGTGGGGGATGCCCTTTTCTCTTCCCTGCAAGCTCTCTCCCACAGAAGAGACATTGCGAGCCTATCCTTGTTTTATCGTTATTTCCATGGCAGGTGCTCGTCTGAACTCCAATCTCTGGTCCCCCCTCGCCAATCTTTCACGAAAAACACCCGTCTATCTGAATCAACTGTCAAAAATTTTCCCCACCTCTTATCTTTGCCTAAATCAAAACGTAGATTCCATGAACAAAGTTTCTTTCTTAGAACTGCACGCCTGTGGAACTCTGTTCCCTCTGCCTGATTCCCACCTGACTACAACCTGGGTGTCTTCAAGTCCAACGTAAACAAATTCCTAATGAACCGCCACCTCAAGTAAACACTTCAATAAATCTCCACACTAAAGCGGGAAGAGTAGATATCTAGTAATTTGACCTATTTTAACCCTAGGTGTAGTTAAATGTGTTTTTATTATGTTAGTTCATATCTATCTACCTACCTATCTATCTATCTATCTATCTATCTATCTATCTGTCTATCTATTAGTCTATCTATCTATATATATACATACATATATATATATGTATATATATATGTGTGTGTGTATATAATAATTTATGTATATGTATGTTTTTTTATTGTTATTGTTAATTTGAAATTATTTTGTATCGCTATCCTAGAGTAAAGTTTATCCTGTATATGTATATATATACATAGTGTGTCGTGTCAGGAGGCGATGAAAAATTCCAATAAAGTGCTCGATCTTGGATGTGAGAGCTGAATATACAATATTTATTATGACACTATATATACATATTTTAAGGTCGTACCAGCGGTTTCATTACGATGAATCAACCATAAGAGGTTGGAAAGAGTCAGCGCAAATTATTATAAATAATTTAATTACAACCAAGAAGATTTATGGTATTACTATTATTGAGTTTATTAATATTACTATCTTAAAAACGTTATATAAAAAATAACTAAATCATAAGTAATTAGTGGTTATCTCCCTTTAAACAATAAAAGTTTCCTGTATTTTTCTATTTGAGTATCATTTTTCAATAATGGCAGTTCTCTCCCTTTATAATTGGATTATTTAAGATAAATTCAAATATAGAGTTTCCAACGATTTTAAACTGGTAATATTATTTTATTATTGTTTCCTTTGAAGTTTGTATATATCAGCATTTTCAACCATTCATCAACTATATTTAACATCCCAATGAATGCATTGACGCTGATACTTACGGGCTTTAAAGGCGGACGATTAAAAGGTATATATATTTTTATTAGAAATATTAAAGATATCCCCTCTTAACTTTACTTTTCTACCGATTTTATTTTATATTATCTTACTTTGTTTATCAACATAAAACGAAATAACTGTTTTTCTTTATATTTTAGATATTTTCCAGATATATCTCCCTTACTTAAAAATGCTAGTTTTATTTTTGGCGTCTTTAAACCCCCACTCATTCTTTTTGCTGATGAGGAGACTTTGTTTTATAAAATCAAATAATAAAATTATTGTCCAAGACTTATTGTCTGTCTCAATAAAAACATCGTTTCCGAAACGATCGTACAATTTATTGATTTTGTTTGTTCTTCCTTTTGAAACCGATTTTTAATTTTTAATTTTAATTGTAAA
Organism: Euprymna scolopes; assembly: GCF_053919585.1. Lineage (NCBI taxonomy): Eukaryota > Metazoa > Mollusca > Cephalopoda > Sepiida > Sepiolidae > Euprymna > Euprymna scolopes. Next base: position 158,045,715 of record NC_136490.1, on the reverse strand, counting down.
TTATCAATCATTTTACCCAATATATATATATATATATATATATATATATATATATATATATATATATATCGCTGTGTATAATAGAAAAATAATTTAAATTAAATAAAGAAATAAAGAAATAAAGAAATTTATTTAAAAAATTAACGAATACTGTTAGTAAAAGATATTAAGTGGACATAGGTAATAAATGGTAACGCTGCATGATAATTTGGTTGAAAATTTTTTAAATGGAGATGCGAAAATAGGTAAATATATAAATCTTTAAAACACTTTGCAAGGATGAGATGTAGCTAAATATTTTCGCTTGTTTTCTTTTCATTATAAGGGAAATGGTTTCCATAATGTTTTATTGTTAAAGTGTTTTTATCCAATAAGTCTGACGAAGGCTGATCTTGTGAAAATTTTCAAACGACATAATGTCTGAATTTGTCCGAATAGTCTTGAAACAATTGTAACTAACGATGAAATACATTATTTGTTGCTATCAACCAATTACTTGATATCTTGGTTTTTATAAAAACTCTCTCTCTCTCTCTCTCTGTCTATATATATATATATATATATATATATATATATATATATATATATATATATATATATACGTGTGTGTGTATGTTTTTATATAGTAATCAAATTTGGACATAAATAGTGCTATATAGTGATAAGTAATAAGAATGTACATCTAAAAACAAAACATATGTTTAAAGCGTTTACAATTCAGACTGTGCAGAGAACATACAAAATACAACTGCGAATGAGTTAGGACTTCTGCCAAGTCAGGGCTGAATGAACGAGAACGTATGATTACTTTTGATTTAGTAAAGGCTTCCATTCGAACTTCCGTGCATGAAGATTTCCGAGTTTGACAAGATGCATCTGAAGAAGGTCGCAGGTTGCGTCGATGGAAACTTTGTGAAAATAACAAGATGAGAATATTACTCAGAACAATCTAAATACTATGACAATATATTTTATAAAAAAATGTTTTCACGTGTTTTAACGAGTAAAAAAACGTGCGAGAATTGACAACACGCGGCTCCTATCACGAAGAACAAGGAAGCATCTCACACGATTATTTCACACCAGAAAAATCTCCATCAGGCAATCTTCACGTGATGAACAAACCCGTTATGCAATGTTTTCAGATTATTCCTTTTACGATAAACGCTTTTCATTCCATAAATTATCTGCAGTCCAATTTATTTGGTAGAATAAACCGATTGTGACATTAACTATTGCAAAGGAAATCCATAGAGAGTGGTGAGAAATGATTTCATATAACAACAAAAAATCTATTCAGCAAATTGAATCCGGCGTGGACATCAAATAAATACGATTGCAATATAAAAAAATTGCAATATAAAAAAAAGAATACTGAGAGCAATTCTTTAGATGTACCCATTTAATACCGGCTTTCTGCTATAGAAACGTGGATTGACCAACGAAATGACATTTCAAGCTTAATCGTTACAGACCAAACGATATTCTTTTTACAATTTAAACATGGCATATCATCTTGATCAAGTTATGCATGGCTGTCAGATGCTAAGAGTAATACACCTTGTTCTATATTTGAAAAGGGATAAAATGTCCGTCTCGTTCTATAAAATAAGGATTTAGAGTTATCTACTCTTAGTTCTTTTTCTTATGTTGGAATATCACTTTCACTAAAAACAGAGTATGTTTTAATTTGATTATCCTTGAATTTATTATTAACTACCATCTATCTCGGTGACCTTTGACCGCCACTCTTTTTCATTCATTAAAAACTTTTGTTCTATTCTTTGAGTAAGTTTCCAACCTTTTTTGAGAATTAAGTTGTCTTTAGCATCTAGTATAGTTACTACGAAATTCCACTTCGATTAGCCTTATCTTTGGCGACATCAAGCATCATTTTCTATTAAAGTAAAGAACTGGAGTATATGCTCAGTCCGTTAAATCCAAAGTAGCTGAGCAGCAGCTTTGTTCTCACCAGTTTTGGCAAATAGCAAACAGGATTCTCAACAGAAGCGTGCGTTCTATCCCAACCATCATCAATGGACCTGATGTAATCTCGTCAGCATCAGACAAGGCCAAACTATTTGCCAAGAACTTTGCAGCTAATTCAATGCCATCAACTCCCTCTATTTCCACTTATAAGCGACAACACGCTATGCAACATACAAATATCTGTGTGTGAGGTCGCCAAGCTTGTCAGGAACCTTGATTACAGTAAAACAACTGGCCCTGATGGCATTCCAATTATAGTGTTGAAAAAGCTTCAACAAGAATTGCCCCATACTTACAAAACTCTTTAAGCGTTGCTTCAGGAGAAGGACTTTCCAACACCTTGGAAAACCGCACAGTATGCCCTGTATTTAAGAATTCAGGTGATAAGTCCTCTCCCTCTCAGTACAGACCAATAAGTCTCCTGTGTGTCATGAGTAAGTTGCGGGAATACATATTAAATAGAGAAGTAGTCAACCACCTCAGCAGAAATAACCTTCTTAATGACACGCAATATGGTTTCCGTTATGCAAGATCTACAGCAGATGTGCTCACGGTTATATCACATAGGATTAGTGAATCTCTTGACAAAGGTTTCCTTTCAAGGGCAATTGCTTTTGATATATCAAAGGCCTTTGATAAGGTATGGCATAACGGCCTACTTCACAAGATTTCCAGCTATGGTATAACTGGAAATGTTTTCTCAATTATTAAATCGTTTCTCCCTGATAGGCCCATAAGGGTAGTGGTTGATGGGCAGAAATGAGAGGCCCACAGTATTAATGCTGGAGTCCTTCAGGGGTCAATCCTGGGCCCAACTCTCTACCTGATCTACATCAATGACCTCCCAAAACACATACTTAAATCATTCATTGACATCGATGCTGATGACACGACCATCTATGGCAAAACATCAAAGGCCGTAAATGAAAAAGTCCTCTCAGATTCTCTCTCCTCTGATCTTGAGCGCGTGGTACAGTCGGGGAAGAGGTTGCCAGTTACTTTTAATGCATCTAAAACCAAGCTCCTATCTTTACATCATCAACACTCTGATCATCATCTGGCTTAAATTGAAATGGATGGCTCTCATCTTGAGGAGGCTCTATGTTTTGACAAGCTTCTGGGTTTGATCTTTACTCTTAATCTGAAGTGGAACACATACATTAAGTCTGTTGCCAAGGTCGTTGGGAAAATTGTGGGGTTCTTCTACCGCTACAGAAGATATCTTACTACTGATGCCATTCTCTATCTATATAAAAGCCAAGTACCTCCAAGTATGGAGTACTGCTGCCACATCTAGGCAGGGGCTCCTAAAAACAGCCTATCCTGCGTTGACAGAGTACAAAATAGACTTCAAGGCTTAGTGGGGGTTGTCTTTTTCTCCTCCCTGCAACCTCTGTCTCTCTCACAGAAGAGGCGTTGCGAGCCTGTCTTTGTTTTTTCATTATTTCCATGACTAGTGCTCGTCTGAACTCCAATCTCTGATCCCTCCTCGCCAGTCTTTCACGAAAAACACCCGACTAGCTGAAACCACTGTCAATAATTTTCCCCACTCTTTATCTGTTCCTAAATCAAAACGTAGATCCCATGAATAAAGCTTCTTTCTTAGAAGTGCACGACTGTGGAACTCTCTTCCGTTTACCTCTTGCTCACCTAACTACTTTATACCAAGTCATAATAAACCTATGTAGAGAGAGACACTCAAATAGTGTTTCTCTTTCATTTGCTTGTTTCTCACCCGACTACAACTTGGATGTCTTCAAGTCCAACATAAACAAATTCCTGATGAACCGCCTCCTTAAGTAAGATATTTTATCAAATCTCCAATACTAACGATTACTACGATACTATCCCATTGATTACTGTACACGCAATAACCCTTATCCCCGAGTGGCTTCCAAGCCTTGATAAGTGGTGCCCTCCATGTAGAAAAAGAGTTATTTGTATCTGTTCTGATGTCGAGTGTGATTTTCACAATGTTTCAGTCGATGTAACTTCCAACCTTCTTAAGGTACATCTTGTTCGCTTTTTGCATCCATAATTAATCAGGCTCTAGCATGTCTCCTTACAGGTGCTACACTTCTGACCGACTTATAATATGGATTTAGGTAACCCCGTTCTACAGTAGATATCCTTACTGTAATCTCTGAACGTATATACCATACACTGGACAAAGCAGGAGAGAGGAAGGCAGTAGCCCTATATCTAGCTAAGGCTTTTGACAGAGTTTTACAGGGCATTTTTCAAGAAAATAAGATCATACGGTATCACTGGAAGAATATTTAACATAGTTAAATCCTACTTATATAAGAGAAGTATCCAAGTTGCCCTCGACGGTCGCCCATCTAAACAATATGATATAAATGCTGGCGTACTTCAGGAGTCGATCCTAGAACCGTTATTATACATAATATTCATAAATCATCTATTTGCTGATGACACCTATAACAGGCACGTGGGAAAAACAAATAAACACATATTTAAGGCAATGGCAAAAACACTGGAGGAAGACTTCCAATCTGTAGTGGAATGGGGACAAAAATGGATGGTCACATTCAATACTGTCATATAGGCTTCAACCTTTGTCCCACCGACAAAATGTTGCATCCCTCTGCCTGTTTTACAAGTATTTTAATGGTAGATGCTCCGACGAACTACAAGCCCTTCGACGTAAATACCTCTGTCAAATCCAACAAGCAGTAAAGTCCATTCCTACACAATAAAGATCGTTAGATGTAAGAAAACCTTCTACTCTAATAGTATCTTTCTCAGAACTGCTAGACTTTAGAACTCCCTTCCGGGTTCGTGCTTCCCAAACTGTACTGACATGCAGAAGTTCAAGTATAATGTGGACAGACATCTTGCTGCTCAACTCCCTACCTATTACCCCTACAACCTATATCCCTGATAGTAGCCCTCTACATCAAAGTGGCACTGTGCCTTGTTTGGGGTGAAAATGTCATAAACAAAATGCAACATATAAACAAGAATTCTATTTCAGGCTAAGCTTTACAAGTTTTACTTCAAACTTTTGTTTAAAAACAACACGAAATAATATTTCAAACATACACAGGACATATCGATTTTGCTAGTTTGTTGGTTGTGAGGAGAGTCATTATATTAATTAATCATTATCAGCTTGACCGATTTGCGTTGATATTTAAAGTTAAAAAGCAGTTAATGTTCGTTATTACATTTCTAAAATGATATTGACCTTGCATATTTTCACATTTTAATTAATTTGTCATTTTGTACTATTTGGATTCTTCAGACTACTGTTCCTTTCTTAAGTGTCATTTTCACAACGTTTTAGTCGATGTAACCTCTGGCCTTCATCAGGTGTATCTCGTCGAACCGGGGAATGTTTCTGTCAAATTCGGGGAATCTGCACGGAATTTCGAACGAACCTCTTTTATTTACTTCATAGTGTTTTATGATCTTGTTCCACGAGTAATGACTGGAGAGAGGTCCTAATTAATTCGCAATTGTATTTTCTCAGTTGCGCACACTAAGAATTGAACCTTCAACTTCAACTTTTACAATTGATTTCCAAATACTCTAATTACTGTGCCACTAGGGCAGGTTGATTTGCAACTTTTTTCAGAAAATCAACATGGCACTCGTGATGATAGTTGGGATTTGATGAGGTAAGAACAGATACCAAAAATTAGATTCCTTTCTATAAGCATTTAATTTTAAAAATCTTGTAGAAAAATGCTTAATTTTCATAGCATTTTTCACAACACTGACTTTGAAATTTCACTATTTTTCTAAAAAATAACAATTAAAATTGATATATTTATATGAAATACATTGAAAAAATATAAATGCATGGATTTTAATTTTAATTATGAATCACAACTAGCAAAATATTTAAACTTTTACTGCATTGATTAAACAAAAATTGTAAAAAAGGTTAATTAGCCACTAAGTCTTTTACATTTCTCAATTCAAAAAGATATGTGAATATTTATTACACAATATAGCAACTGGATACAAATTACAGAATCAGGTATTTTAATTTTTTATTTAACGCAATAATAAAAACTAAGTTATAATAGAACTACATTGGTATGTATTCCTTTCGAGGAAAATGAAGGTCTAATTTAGTTGCACAATGACTTTGTAATAATGTGTCTATGCCTTGCTTTCTGCCCAAATACAACTTGTGAAGCTCCTGTTGCTGTTCACAGCTTTTTCTACTCCTTGTGAGTGAGCAGGTAATTTAGGAAGTTCTAGTTTAGTTCCTGTCATAGATGATTTTTTAAGTTTTTCAATTGTAATACATGCTGTAAATAAAGGTTCACAAACTCGTTTGAGAAAAATCAATCAAATTTGACCCCTGTGTGATTGCAAAATTGATAGCAGTAATCTTTTTCAGTCTTTTTTTTGGTGGGGGATTCACTATTTCTGGTTAGTTGGTTGTTTTTGTTTTACGGCATATCAACCCTTTTCAGGTTATTTAATGCCAAATCCAAAGATTTGAAGAAAGATTTTTCAATAGAATATATTTGTTGTTTTCAAGTCGTTTTTTTTCAACCCATAGTTGGAACCCTAACAGGTACTACCACTCCGGGTCAGAGTGGACCTGGGAGCAATGGCAATTAAAGGGTGGCTCCACACTCCCCAAAGCTCGCAAGCTGGGGCCTCACCACTGGATATAGTTTAAGGTCATATCTAGAACTACTATTTCTGGAACAAAAAACAAAAAAAAAAACAAAAAAAAAAAAACAATTATTTGAAAACACTTTTAAAAATATTTTGTGATGTAATATAAATAAAACTGACTATTTTTGGGGTAAATTGAGAAAACTAATAAAATTTAATGGATAAATATTTATTTAACTAATGGACAAAATCGTTTCAATGCCCTCTTCTCTCACATCCAATTCATCTGAGTTTATAATCGATATTATGGTATTTTCCAGATGTAGTGCCAAAGAACTATATTTTTAAATGTATAAATCAGTAATTTGGACTTACATTAACTGTTGTTTTGTTCTCTGAATCATATTATAAATATTGTTGGTTAAAAAAATTATTGTCGGTTTTGATCTAACTAATTGCATACACTTGGATGACAAATTTCACCAGAATGTTTAATTTATCATAGTGTTTGATGATGGACACCTCTGGTCCATAAACACATTAACCTTGTGGCTAATGTTAGCCATCTTGCTTGATTCAAGGGCCCAATTTTCTGAGCTGCATATCTTAGGTTAACTTCTCCTCAAGAAATGCCAACAGTCAGATAATAATGATCGAGAGGGCCACTAATATTTTAGAATTCTACTTGAGGCAAATCTTGATAATGATTGATACAAAGTTTCCCCAAAAGACAATTAATGTTGTTAAACTTCTAGTTGTTCCATTAATTAATTTAAAAAATGGCTCTAAATGGCAGTTTTTCTAGTGAAACCTGAAAATGGCAAAATTTGCATGTTTAATAATAGATCCAGAATACATAATAAATACCAATATATCATTTTATTTTCCACACAAAAACGGAACATAATTACAGGTGAATCTATAGAATTAATTTTACCTTCTTGTTATAAGGACAAGTGTAGAATATGTACATTTTTTGACAATTTTCTGCCTTTCACTTTACTGCAAAGTCATCATATCTCAGGGCAGGAAGTTTACAGCTACAAGAAGATATATCAAACAGTCTGTCTAGTAATTCCTTCATTCTTTTCACTTTGGTTGCTGCGAGAGATTTCAAGACAATGTTTGGCATTCTTATAGTAAAATATTGACAAGCTGGAACAGCAAATTTTGTGAACCACGGACTAAAACTGAACGTCATGCTTTTACTGATATTTTAATCTGAAAAGTAAAATAAATAAATGAATAATGATAATGATAACTGATGGAAACTATTTTAGGCTATCGTCCAGTTTCATATGTAAAAATAAGTTCTAGTTATGATAAGAAATAATGAAAAAACTTTGTAGAGTTGAATTACATGTATTGAAGAAAGAGGACCAGACCAAACCAGAGGCATGGTAGTGTTTAGTTTAAATATTTGTTAACAGATTTTAGCCCCTCCTTCGATAGCATGAATTTATCCATAAAGAGATTCATTCTTGCTGTAGCAGTGCCATTTTAAACGAGGGTTTAATGCTAAGAGTTTGAAAAAAACCATTGCGTATGCATCTATGTTACCATACTATTTTAGTAGTATTTTCAAGTTAAATTTATTTTTTATGATAATTTTGTTTATTAAATTGTTAGGTGAAAAGACAGAATAGTTACAACACATCATCCCAATGTTAAGAATGGCTTTCTAAATAAAGTTATTTTAGCACAATAACATACATGCACAAGTACAGAAAACTCTTTAAAACAGTTTCCTTATTTATTTGTATTAACCTTTGTGGGTTATTTGATTTTAAAACTATAATTTTAGATGAAAAATACTGCTTAAAAAATTACTCCTTTAAAATAAAAATTTGCCACTTATTTTCTGCAAAGTATTTTTGGTACTTCTATAGTTCATCACCGAAAATGGAGACGCCATTTTTTTCGGGCACCTCTCGTAAAAATCAGAGGGAGAAATTAATATTTTAAACTATAACCGTAGTAGAAAATAAATAAAAAAAATACCAAATTATTTTATTAAAATTATATTTTCTTACGCAGACTTTTCAATAAATGTCTTTACAATTATAGTTTGATACATTTTTATACAATAAATGTTTTGGTTTTATAATAGCGCTCACCCAGTTTAAATAATTATGAATATGTCATATATATACGTTTCATGAAAAACTTTTCCGTTTTCATTATTAAAACATTTCCAATTAAATAATTACGGATATATGTTCACTTTCACTTTCTTTATTTACGTTTTTTCACAGTTCTTTCCGGAAGTAATTAATATGCAGTTTATTTATTTTATCATTTATTTTCCTACTTCGGCCATAATTTAAAATACTAATTTGTTCTTCTGATTCTAATGACAGGTACCCGCAAAAATGGCGTCTCTATTTTCGGCGATAAACTATAGAAGTACTGTATTTTTTATGAAGTAGAAAAACATGAAAATTTACGTATGTTTCGTAAAGAATTTGTAGAATAAATTATATTTTTGTTTTAGCCGGGGTAAATCGATTAAAAAAAAATGCCTGATGGAAGTCGAACGACGGCATTACGAATATGCATAGCTATTAGTTCATATATTTACTTTTAGGCTTGCAGAAAACATGTCTTCATAGGTCAGGTATTAACGTCAAAGAAAAAAGTAAATCGTAAAATAAACGGTTTGATTTCGATTTGATTAATTTCACTTAAAATGAGCACCCACTTTATGGCCAGCTTTTTGGGGAGTTTAAGGGTGGTGTTTATTGTGGCCTGGTAGACCACTACAAAACCGACCTTAAAAAACTTGTCATATAGGTTTTCGGGTGTGCTGAAAACGAATATCGCATTTAACTTTTCTGTAAATTAGTATCTTTTTAGGGTATTAAGAAAAAATACAATATTCAGAAAAGTATTTATTTGCAGAAACTTTAAATGTGATATTCGTTTTCAACACACTCGAAAAGGTTGGTTTTGGGTTCATCTACAAGGGCACAATTACCCCCCCCCCCAAAAAATAACAGACGCCTCCGCGCAAAAAGAAAAGTGGGTATAAAGTGGGTGTTCATTTTAACGTCAAATTGATATAGAAAAGTGATCCATCACTATAAAAAAACTATAATTTCTTCATATCTTGGAAACTACTCATTTCATCGGATTTTAAATGATATTTTCATTTTCAGAATAATAGTGGTGATTTTAAAAGACTTTTTAAGGGTGAAAAGATGCTGCAACACTAACCAATATTTCAATCATAGTTATTTGTTTTTCTACTTTTGCATCTAGATTAAAAAATATCTTATATTTCACCAAAACCTCTGGCCTTGATGGAGGGTAGACTAAAACTTGCTGCTACGCTTTCAAATGATCTGAAATAACAGTAAGTGGAAACTTGATTCTGAATATTTCTCATATTTTATATCCTCTCCTCTTTTGTTTTCATACGTAAAGTAAATTCAGTGTATAAGGATGTTTTTGATACTGGAGATTTTTTTTTTACACAGTGATCACCACTTATCAAGGCCCGGAAGCCACTCAGGGATAAGGGTTATTGCAAGTACAGTACGTTTATGTGTGGAGATTTGATGAAGTGTTTACTTAAGGGGGCGGTTCATTGGGAATTTGTTAACGTTGGACTTGAAGACATCAAAGTTTTTGTCCGGAGGGAAGCAGGCAAACGGAACAGAGTTCCACAGGCGTGCAGTTCTAAGAAACAAGCTTTGTTCATGGAATCCGCGTTTTGATTTAGGCAAAGATATAGAGTTGGGTAAATTTTTGACAGTGGATTCAGCTAGATGGGTGTTTTTCGTGAAAGATTGGCGAGGAGGAACCAGAGATTGGAGTTCAGACGAGCACCTGCCATGGAAATAACGATAAAAAAAGGATAGGCTCGAAACGTTTCTTCTGGGGGAGAGAGGTTGCAGGGTAGAGAAAAGGGCATCCTCCACTAAGCCACGAAGTCTATTTTGTACTCTGTCAAGGCAGGATAGGCTGCTTTTAGCAGATCCTGCCCAGATATGGCAGCAGTATTCCATCCTTGGACGTACTTGGCTTTTATATAGATAGAGAATTGCATCAGTAGTGAGATATCTTCTGGAGCGGTAGAAGGATCCCATCATCTTTCCAGCGACCTTGGCAACAGACTTAATGTATGTGTTCCATTTCAGATCAGTAGTAAAGGTCAAACCCAGAAGCTTGTCAAAACACGGGGCCTCACCCAGACGAGAGCCATCCATCACAATTGATGTCAGATGGGGATCAGAGCGTTGATGATGTAAGGATAGGAGATTGGTTTTGGATGCATTAAAGATAACCAGCCACGTCTTTCCCCACTGAACCACGCGCTCGAGATCAGAGGAGAGAGAATCAGAGAGAACTTTGTCATTTACAGCCTTTGATGTGTTGCCATAGATGGTCGTGTCATCAGCATAGATGTCAATGAATGATTTAAGTATGTGTTTAGGGAGGTCATTGATGTAGATCAGGAAGAGAGTTGGGCCCAGGATTGACCCCTGCGGGACTCCAGCATTTATATTTCAGTCCTCCGATTTTTGTACATCTACCACTACTCTTATGAGTCTATCGGAGAGAAAAGATTTAATGATTGAGAAAACATTTCCCGTTATACCGTAGCTGGAAATCTTGTGAAGTAGACCCTTATGCCATACTTTGTCAAAGGCCTTTGATATGTCAAGAGCAATTGCCCTAGAAAGGAAGCCTTTGTCAACAGATTCACTAATCCTGTGGGATATAACCGTCAGCACATCTGCGGTAGATCTTGCAGAGCGGAAATCATATCGTGTGTCACTAAGAAGGTTGTTCCTGCTGAGGTGGTTGACTATTTCTCTATTTAATATGGATTCCAACAACTTACTCATAACACACAGGAGACTTATTGGTCTGTACTGAGCGGGAGATGACTTATCACCTGAATTCTTAAATACAGGGCAAACTGATGAGGTCTTCCAGGGAGTCGAAAGCACTTCTCCTTAAGGCAGCGCTTAAATAGTTTTTAAGTATGGGAGCAAGTTCTGGTTGAAGCCTTTTTAACACTATATACGTAATCGTACTCTATTTCCAAAAAAGGGGATGTATATCATACAAGTCTCCGTTGGCTATTATTTCAGATAATTTGAAACCATAACAGCAAGAGGTTTTGGGAATATATATATATATATATATATATATATATATAGATAGATAGATAGATAGATAGAGAGAGAGAGAGAGAGAAATAAAAAGGAACAAACCGTATTATGTATTCATAAACGTTTCGTCTTTATTTCGAGACTTCCTCTGGAAGAAATTAAAAGAAATAAAGACGAAACGTTGATGAACACATAATACGGTTAGTTCCTTTTTATTTCTCTATTTTGTCGGAATACTATTTCCATTATTTTCATATATATATATATATATATATATATATATATATATATATATATATATATATATATATATATATGAAATAATTATATTTAATACTCACAGAGACCAGGGTATCATGTTTTCTGGAATCATCAGTGCAGGGAGTCACGATTACTGCTGGTGTGTGCGACTGGACATGGCCCATGACATGAGGGTGGATTGCTGCATTTTTATTTTTTAATTCTAACTGATTTTTTTTATTTTTAATCACACTATCATATATTAGGTCTAATGTTATAATCAATAGAGAATTGTCTCGATAAATATAAATACGTAATCTGCATGAATTAAAATATCATATTAAAGTGTATCTTACGACAGGACAGCGTCGGGCGGCCTGCTAGTATATCTATGTACGTATATATCTATATCTATATCTATCTATCTATATATCTATACTCTTAAGTGTTTTGAATATCTCGATAAACTTACAGACAACTTAGAATTATTCTATACTTGATTGTTTTTAAATTTTTTATCTTATTTTCTTTGAACTTGATATTTATTGTATGTAATTCAAATTCCATCACGTTTTTATTTGAGAATGAGCCGTTTCGTGCAAAAATAAAAATTATGTTCATGGATACCCGTGGCGTTGTCGGTGATTATTCGTGAATTTGTCTATAGTTCATTAAATAAACGTAAAGTTTAATATGAACTTACCCTTCGTTAAAACGGCTACGTATCTAACATAGTATATAAATGGAAACAATGCAGTAAACGTTTAAAAACATGTCATGTAATTATTAACATGAGTTATTTTTGTATATATAACTTTTTCTTTACAAAGGAGCCATGTGGCGCGAAAGCCCCTCGAGTGCAAGGGTTAATGAGTGAACGGTAATTATTAAGACAGTTGCGTAGTAATATTATTTAAGTGGACGGTTCAAAAATACCTTGTTTACATTGGACTTAAAGACGGCCATATTGTAGTCAGCTGGAAAGCAGGCCAGCGGAACAGAGTTCCACATGTGGGAAGTTTTAGGGGTGAAGCTTTGTTAGTGGAAATCATGTTGAGGTCTAGACACAGATAGACAGTGGGTAAACTTATTAGTGGTAGATGAGTGCTTTTGTAAAAGTTTGGCAAGGGAGGAGATTAGAGCTTAGACGAGCATTTCTTATGAAAATAACAATAGAGAAGAGAGAGGCTAGCAACGTCTCTTATGTGGGAAAGAGGTTGCAGGGATGAGAAAAGGGCATTACATCAGGTTTTGAAGTCGGTTATATCAAGGCAGGGCAGGGTGCAGCGAGCAGCTCTTGCTCAGATGTGGCAACACTGCTCCATCCATGCTCTTATACAGGTAGAAAATTGCATCGGCCTTCAGATATCTACTGGAGCGGTAGACATCCAACCATTTTTCCAACAACCTTGACAACGAATTTGATGGACGTACTATTTCACATCAGAAGTGAAGGTCAGATCCAGAAACGTGTCAAAACCTGGAGCTTCTCCAAAATGAGAGCCATTAATTTGAATTGAGGCCAGACGGGGGTCAGGGGGTTGATGATAGAAAAAGAGAAGCTTTGTTTAAGATGCATTAAAATTAACCAGCCACCTTTCCCCCTATTACACAACGTGCTGAAGATTAGAGAATAAAAGAGATCTTGGTTATTTCCAGCCTTTGAAGTGCTATCATAAATAGTAGTGTCGTCTGCATAAGTATCTATAAATGATTTAAAAATGTGATTTGGGAGATCCTTGATGAAGTTCAGGAAGAGTTTGACCCAGGATGGAAATTTAATACTGTAAGCTTCTGATTTCTGCCCATCAACCATTATTCTTATAAACCTATCAGAGAGAAATAGTTAAATAGCTGAGAAACAGTTCCAGCTGACCGCTTCTCTATTTAACACAGATCCTAACAACCTACTCATGATAGACAAGAGACTGATTAGTCCGTACTAGCGGCTCTGGTATATATATATATATATATATATATACATATATATATATATATATATATATATATATATATATATATATATATATATATATATTACTTATAAAAAACAGTGCTATTTCACATCACTTCCTTCTCATCATTCAAAATTAATACAAACCAAACTATGAAGCATATTAAGCATTAATACTAAAATTAAGTTACATAATAATCGTACTCAGGGATTAAAAATTCCAGAAACAATCACAATCAAAACAATGCAGTATAATATTAACAAAATAGCATTTAATATAGGCACTAATACCTTAAACTTATTTCACAATTAAAAACAACACACACACACACACACACATATATATATATATATATATATATATATATATATATATATATATATATATATACACTGGTGATCAAAAATTTAATACCTCTTAAAATCTTAAAAAGAAGCGTTTTTTAAGGATAGATTTTAAACTCTTCTAACTAATAACACAATCTAAAAGGTTATGGAAACAAAAAGGTACATTCCACAAAATTTATTTAAAATTTTGCATTTTTATTAAATTAAGCTTTTTACACATGATCAAAATTTTAAGACCAATGGGAACAAATTGTTAGATTTATGGTAATTCTAATGTTTTTAGTTAAGTTAGAGATTAGCAATCACCGTGTAACCATGCCTAAAGCAACAAAATTAATCGAAGTTGAGCGCTCTCGAATTCTAGGATTCCATAAGCAAGGTTTGTCACAACGAGCGATATCAGCTAAGGTAAATCGCAGTAAAACTGTTATTTGCAACTTTCTAAAGAACACCGAGAATTATAGAAAAGCAAAATCCTTTGGTAGGCCCCCCCCCCAAAAAAAAAATTCCTCCTGCATTGAGTAGGAGAATAAGAGGGGTTATTATGAATGACAGAGGACTTTCTTCTTGTCAATTTAGGCGGTTACAGATGCTGATTGCAGTCCAATAACCATCAGACGACACTTACAACAAAAAGGCATGGTAAATAAAAAGCGTAAACAAATTCCTCGATTGCTTCCACGTCACAAAGTGGACCGCTTAAGATTTGGTCGTGAATACCAAACCTGGGACATTGAGAAGTGGAAGGAAGTCCTGTTTTCTGATGAGAAAAAAGTTATATCTAGATGGTACTGATGGCTCCCAGCGATATTGACATAACAAAAACATGCCCCTTGTAATTTGTTCCACACGTCATAGTGGTGGAGAGTCCGTAATTGTATGGGGTGCCTTTTCTTACAGTGGGGGGGGGGCGATGGAGCTCCAGGTGGTGCAAGGTCGTCAGATAGCAGCTGGTTATGTTAACATGCTACAATAAGCATCTTTGATGATGGAGGGTCATCGTTTGTGTGGGGATGGATGGTTATTCAAATAGGATAATGTTTCAATCCACACTGCAAGACGGACCTTGAGCTTTCCAAAAGAAAATAGAGTTCATCTCTTGGGACATCCTGCATGTTCACCGGACTTGAACCCAATTGAAAATTTTTAGGGATGGATGACAAGAGAGGTTTATCGAAATGACAAACAATATTCAACAAAAAATGAACGTCGTGAAGCCATCTTCAGAAACTGGAGAAAGATCCCCCACACCTTAATAGAAACCCTCATTTCTAGCATGCCCCAAAGAAGTTCTGAAGGCATCAAAAGCAGTGGAGGTAGAACTCGTTATTAAGTTTGATTGTTGAATGTGTTCATACACTTTTCGTACAATTTTTGCTTAATTAAATAGGATTTTTATCTCTGGTCTTATAGTTTTGATCATGCGTAAAAAGCCAGATTCAATAAAAATGTAAATTTTAAAAATAAATCTTTGGAATGTAGTTTTTTGTTTCCATAACATTTTGATTGTAGTATTGGTAATCTTAAGTCGAAAAAGTTTAAATTCTATCCTTAAAAAGTTTTTTTTTAAAGATTAAGTTGTCTTAAATTTTTGATCAGCAGTATATATATATATATATATATATATATATATATATATATATATATATATATATAGTTATTTTACTGGGTTTATATAATGGAAAATTCAATAATCGTCCATATACCAATAACTTTTAAGCAAAAAAAGATGACTTAAACTGTAAGCTACAAAACTATCATATTTCATAATTGAGCATTGATATATTTTCACAAAAACCAATACATCAAGGAAGGGTTGATAGCAACAATTAGTGTATTTCATCGTTATTTTTTTTTTTTTAATTTAATTTTTTTTTACACAGTGATCACCACTTATCAAGGCCCGGAAGCCACTCAGGGATAAGGGTTATTGCAAGTACAGTACGTTAGTGTGGAGATTTGATGAAGTGTTTACTTAAGGGGGCGGTTCATAAGGAATTTGTTAACGTTGGACTTGAAGACATCCAAGTTGTAGTCAGGAGGGAAGCAGGCGAACGAAACAGAGTTCCACAGGCATGCAGTTCTAAGAAAGAAGCTTTGTTCATGGAATCCGCGTTTTGATTTAGGCACAGATATAGAGTGGGGTAAATTTTTCACAGTGGATTCAGCTAGACGGGTGTTTTTCGTGAACGATTAGCGAGGGGGGGGCACCAGAGATTGGAGTTAAGACGAGCACCTGCCATGGAAATAACGATAAAAAAAGGATAGGCTCGCAACGTTTCTTCTGTGGGAGAGAGGTTGCAGGGTAGAGAAAAGGGCATCCTCCACTAAGCCACGAAGTCTATTTTGTACTCTGTCAAGGCAGGATAGGCTGTTTTTAGCAGCTCCTGCCCAGATATGGCAGCAGTATTTCATCCTTGGACGTACTTGGCTTTTATATAGATAGAGAATTTCATCAGTAGTGAGATATCTTCTAGTAGAAGGATTCCATCATCTTTCCAGCGACCTTGGCAACAGACTTGATGTATGTGTTCCATTTCAGATCAGAAGTAAAGGTCAAACCCAGAAGCTTGTCAAAACACGGGGCCTCACCCAGACGAGAGCCATCCATCACAATTCATGCCAGATGGGGATCAGAGCGTTGATGATGTAAGGATAGGAGTTTGGTTTTGGATGCATTAAAGGTAACCAGCCACATCTTCCCCCACTGAACCACGCGCTCGAGATTAAAGGAGAGAGAATCAGAGAAAACTTTGTCATTTACAGCCTTTGATGTGTTGCCATAGATGGTCGTGTCATCAGCATAGATGTCAACGAATGATTTAAGTATGTGTTTAAGGAGGTCATTGATGTAGATCAGGAAGAGAGTTGGGCCCAGGATTGACCTCTTAGGGGCTCCAGCATTTATATTGCAGGCCTCCGATTTTTGTCCATCTACCACTACTCTTATGAGCCTATCGGAGAGAAATGATTTAATGATTGAGAAACATTTCCAGTTATACCGTAGCTGGAAATCTTGTGAAGTAGACCCTTATGCCATACCTTGTCGAAGGCCTTTGATATGTCAAGAGCAATTGCCCTAGAAAGGAAGCCTTTGTCAACAGATTCACTAATCCTGTTGGATATAACCGTCAGCACATCTGCGGTAGATCTTGCAGAGCGGAAACCATATTGTGTGTCACTAAGAAGGTTGTTCCTGCTGAGGTGGTTGACTAGTTACAATTGTTTTAAGACTATTCGGACAAATTCAAACATTATGTCGTTTGAAAATTATCACGAAAACAGCCTTTCGCTAGGCTTATTGAATAAAAAACACTTTTACAATAAAATATTATGGAAACCATTTCCCTTATAAGGAAAAGAAAAACGAAGACATTTTACCTATATCTCATCCTTGCAAAGTATTATTTTAAAGATTTATATTAACTATTTTCGTATCTCTATTTAAAAATTTTTCAAACACATTATCATACACTAATTATCTATGCCCACTTATTATGTTTTACTAATACTATTCATTGATTTCTAAAATTAAATTTCTTTAATTCTTTTTTTGATTTAAATTATTTTTCTAATCCGGACTAATCAACTAAGTTATATTGTTGCGATTCTTTGTTAGTTTCGTCTCTGGAATCTGGTTTGTTTATTTATAGAAATATCGGCTAACCTATTTATATGATTTAAAAAATTAAATTAAATAAAAATTTAATAATAAATGGAGATCCTTAATTTTTAATGAAAAATGAGAATGAAATAAGTATAGGGTAATGTTAAACTTTCTTTCCTTATTGAATAAGTTTTAAACAAAAACTGTTTTTTAAACCACATAAATAAACAAGGCAAATACTAGATACGAAACCAACATAGAATTGTTGCATAGGAGTACATATTAAGGAGATGACGGGGAGTTCATATATACCGGGACTCATGTAATACAGACATAACGATAGTGATGATGAGAGAGAGAAGACATTTATATATCAGTTCTTATAACACATCTTGGAGAAGAGAAGACATTTCTTGTGATAGAGGAAGGGTTGACAATGTTCATTACCTTTTTCGTTCGTGAAGGATGTGACACAAGACAACAATTACAAAACAAAATGATGATTGCTTTATTCATCTGATCGACCGGTCAGTTGACGTTAGGAATTCAAATGGTATGACTGCATTGATTTACTCCTCTCCCCTCGCCCCCAGGGGCTCTGACTCCAACTCATCAACTGACTAACTGACTGCCAACTGACTTGCTCTCCGACTTACTGGCTAAAATCCGTCCGAACCCATAATATTGGGAAATGTCCTTTGTCTATGACGTCAGAAGTATGTTTTTCAAACGTAACCAAATTCA
Organism: Euprymna scolopes; assembly: GCF_053919585.1. Lineage (NCBI taxonomy): Eukaryota > Metazoa > Mollusca > Cephalopoda > Sepiida > Sepiolidae > Euprymna > Euprymna scolopes. The sequence goes on along the minus strand of NC_136490.1, from coordinate 158,027,105 downwards.
CTTGGCTTTACATATGTTTGTCCAACACTCTTTTGGCGATCAAATGAATCCGCAATACATAACTCTAACCTTTTTTAAACAATATAATTTAATTTGCATTGTTTAATCTTTTACTGACATATTTAATATTCAGATTTCTAAAGAATTGACAATCAACTCTTTGTCTGATACAAACAACATTTAACTATTCTAATAATTCTAATAGAATTTAACAATAGACTAAATTTCTAACATTCCATTTCTTAACTTTGTCTACAGGGTTTGATTCTAGGCTTATCCTTATCTCATTTACATTTATCTAATATTCTCCTTATTTACATGAGAAGGGAAAAGACCTTCCCTGTAATAGAATCGCAATAATCTAACTTAGTTGATTAGTCCGGGTGAGAAAAAAATAATTTAAATTAAATAAAGAAATAAAAACAATTATTTTAAGAAATCAATGAATAGTATTAGTAAGACATATTGAGTAGACATAGATAATTTGTGGTAACATTGTATGATAATTTGTTTGTAATTTTGGTAAATGGAGATAGAAAATAAGTAAATATATAAAACTTAAAAAAAAAAAAACTTTGCAAATATGAGATATAAGTAAAATATCTTCGCTTGTTTTCTTTTGGTCTCCATAATGTTTTATTGTTAAAGTGTTTTTTATTCAAAAAGTCTGACGAAAGGCTGTTCTTGCGAAAATTTTCAAACGACATAACGTTTGAATTTGTGGGAATAGTCTTGAGACTATATGTTTGTGGGAATAGTCTTGATGACTACCATCACTGGATTTTATCTTCCACCAGACTATCCATTCATGTGTAATCACCTTTTTCTTCGCTATATTCCCTCTGCTTCACTTTGTTTGTTTTCAAGTAAGATCTTTTACTTACTCGTTGTTTCATCAAATACTTCTGCATGCAAAATCCAATCCCGCATTTTGCTAATTCCTACACTCTGATGAGAAGAAGAGTATTTCTTCGAAACTCCACGGATTAAGGACTATCCATTTATCTAGTGTCTCCTTTTCAGATTAAATATCTTTTTAACTCATTTCAAAGTGTATTTTTTAACATATTTCATTAACTGTTTGCTCATATATATATATATATATATATATATATATATATATATATATATATATATATATATATATATATATGTAGTCTGCGTATTATACAAACATTATACATAATAGCATATATTTGTCTATATTGGTGGAATATTCCACTTCTAAAGTCCTCTAGTTAGAGTACTTAGTTATCGTTTGGGATCAATTATGTGGTTGATTTCCTTATGCCACTTTGCTTTACGATAATACTTCCAAAGGTACTTCCCATAGGTATATATCAACATTCCAATTATAAGCGTGCTAGACCCTTAGATTATTTTAGTTAATCGTTTTCTGGTGTTTAATTCTAAAGTATGCAAAGTGCACTCACCTTTATCCATTTGGTTGCATATTTTGATTCTGCTAGTTTAGCTTAGTACTAAACAGAATCGCTTGAGAGGAAACGAAAGGATGGTTTCTTTCTTAATTTAGCTAAATTATTTATGCTAAACTATTCTTGGAAGTTTTCCGGTGGGTGTAGTTATTCAATTAGAGGTGTGCCGGTTTTTAGTAAATATAGTTATTAATTTTCGGTTTATTGGAAATACTTGATATCTTTTCAACTCTTCTCCTGGTTCTTTTATTCATTAATTAAGAAATTGAGAGTAAGGGGTTACGTTTTTTTGTATTACTGATATGTTGGGATCGCTATTCGTTTTTTTGTATCTTATTTAAAGCGTAGCCTCTCTCTCTCTCTCTCTCTCTCTCTCTGTATATATGTATGTATGTATGTATGTATGTATGTGTGTGTAGAACAAATAAATAATCGGACGAATCCTTTCTTTATCCCTGACAGATTACTTAGAAAAAAGTAAAAACATACATAAAAATAAATATTTATATAAATCCAATTGAACAAAGCCTCTCCTCCTCCTCCTCCTCCTCCTCCTCCAACAACAACAACAACAACAACAACAACAACAACAACAACAACAACAACAACAACAACAAGAAGAAGAAGAAGAAGAAGAAGAAGAAGAAGAAGAAAAAAGCTACTCCTGATGCCGATCACATGATCGAAAGCGTTGAAAAATAATGGCCGACACAACATCACTGGGTTCCACATAACATAATATACTAACAGACATAAATAATTACCTGTAAAACCGATAAAATTGATAGAAAATTAAGAAGGTTGAAAATCCTGTCATGTTTTACTAGGTATGCTCGTATAGCGATTCGCTCTATCTCTATTTTACTCTCTCACACGCTTTCTCTCTCTCCCTCTCTCTCTATATATACATCTCTCTCTCTCTCTATATATATATATAAGTGTTGGTGGAGTAAGTATATATATATATATATATATATATATATATATATTTAGTGGAGATGGTAATTAATAAAAACTGAAGAAAGTGCTCAATAAGTGAACACCCAACAGCTCAAGACATACTTACAAAGAAATCACCTCACCAACGAGACGCTAAAAACTTTAACACTAAGACTCGAATTTTAAAGTAACCCCCCTCCTCCCACCCCCACATATTCCCCTCCCCCTCATGTATCCCTATGCCCTCAGCCACACCAGAAATGAACCTCCCAGACCCTCCCCCACAAGTTCCTTAAACCCCAAAACTAAAACATTATCAACATACCAAAGGCCCCCACCTTCCCTCCTTCTTCCCTTCCCCTCTTCCTCTTCCGCCCTCCTCGCGAACCCCCCTGACCTCATTCACTCTTCCACTCTTTCATCCCAAAATAGCGAACATTTATGTAAAAATCTGAGGACGCTATAGACGGCCAAAAAACAGCCGTGTAGCCGAAACAATAATGTAACTTAACAGAAAGATACGGTAATAACCCTCCACACATATATATATATATATAAATATAAAACGGCCTCCCTCCTCTTCTCTGTTAATCTGTCTGCCTGTTACTGTCTTTATGTATATAAATATATAAAAGGCTAAATTTTATATTGTACTTAACTAAATTCTATATTTACTTCAAGTAGATTTCATTCTGCTTGTTTTATTGTAGGTCTTTGAGTGTCCAATCTTTCAAGGCAAACTTGTCCTATTGTTTTATAAGCTCCCAAAATCTTTGTTTCAAAGATACTAAGTGGAAATTAGGTTTTCTGTTTTATTGTCTCCTTGCTGTACATATTGGATTTTTGTTCCTAAGAAAACTTAGTGTCAGTTCAAGACATAAATATCTGCCATTTTATAAAAAAACTCAAATCTCTTGTTGCATTGCACATAAGTCAACTGAAATGTGTCAGTGTGTTTTTTTATTGTAAATTATATTTTGGCTTTCTCTTCACGATCACGTTTTATTTTCTCGCCTAGTTTTTAGTCTTTCTAAATATGTTGCCTTTGGAACAGCATATCATCCTATATCGATTTTCTGAGTTGCTGCGAGATGCCTGCCTTTCGTCCCAGATGCATAAAAAAGGACAAATTAAAGTCATGATCTCTGTATATCAGAGACAAGCTTAATTTTTGTCAAAGTTTACGGCATATGTCAGACAGAAAAAAATAACAAACAAACAAGACATTTGCGTGGATGCAACTAAAATAAATTAAGTCAAAATAGTAAGAAAAGTTTCGAAAAAAAAACAACTGATTTAGTCTGAAAAAGTTACTTTTGAAAAAAGGTAAATCGTTACTGTTGGACAATAAAATATTTTTTTCTGATCCTATTTCTTCTTTTTGTGCCTTTCTTACAGCAGTTTGTCAATATCCATCAACGCAGAAATACATGATGAAAGTACAAAGTAATAATTCATAAACTGGCTTAATTTTTAACTTCATGTAGTTTAAAATAAGAATCTACGTTCTTTGTTTTGGCCCGCATGAACTAGTGCTGCAAGGGAACGTCTAATTTGTAATAGAATGGGTTATTTTTTTCAATAACACGCCATCTTTTCTTGTTATTTGGTACTTCCTCATATTAAAGTCGCGCACCAATAAAAAAGATTTTAGTAGTTGATGGATTAGATTGTTCTACTGTTTCTTTCGATGGTATATAAAGTTGTTTTGTGTAATGTTGCGGTTATTGCAACTGCTTGCATGTTTGGTTTTAAGCTTACTGCGCTGTGTGGAATATTTGTAGGAGCAAACAACGAGTGGTTATATTTTATTTTTTGTTTATGGAGTTGCATATTGATTAATGTTTTATTTTAATTCTGTAATTTTCTTTTAAGTACGCTTCTTGTAGTCAAATTATTGCAGAGCGAAGGGTTTTGACGATGGGTTTTATTTATTAAATATTTACTTTATTTATTTAGTTTTTTAATTTTTAATGTTATGTTTTCTTAAGTTATCGATGTTGATATTGAATAATTTTTAGATTAGTCGTAATAATAATAAAAAGTGTTTGTCTTTTTTAAATTAGTTGTAAGTTGCATAAATTCTTAGTCGTCTTTAATTCCTAGATAGTTTAACTTCTGATTATGTTGGTGTAACACAAAAAAAGGAAGAAAAAATTAATAAAAAAAAGTCAAGAAAACAATTGACTCAGTAACAGTCTCCAATGATTCTATCTGCGTCTTCCCCGCTGTTTCTTTTTATGCAGTCCAGCAGTGAGATTTTGCATACGAGCAGCGAAATTTTGCGTCACTTTGCGAGACCGCTTAGTTATAAAAGTTGTTGGCACCAGCATCTTGATTCTTTCATCCCCACCGACAACTTAATTCATATGACGCACACACGAGCAGACGCTTGTACGGTAAGCTATTTTCTTGGTTTCCACAATTTTCACTACAGTTGGTATTTCATCTTTACTTTTTAATGGTATTTCATCTCTACATTTTAATGATTTAATTATTTAATGATTTTAACTGATTTTTAATGGCAATTTCTGGAATCGTTAAAAGTACATATTCTCACTGATTGCGCATTTTTGTACAGCATAGCTCAATTCCCAGCCGAATCCATTCAATAGACGACGCTTTCTCTCTTGCATTTTATCCATTCAATAAAATTTTCCTCTTTCCAATAGAATGCACAATTTTTCTAAATGAATTCTTGTATAATGTTCATCCATTGTCCATTGGTAGTTTTCTCTTTTTCAAGTCTAAATATTTGTACATTACATTCTTTTAGAAAGGCATATATATATATATATATATATATATATATATATATATATATATATATATATATATATATATATTGTATATTGGTTTATATTGGAGGAGATGATATATTAAAACGTGTCATGTGTTATCCAGTGGATGTAAGATATTGTTCTTTTAACAGACAGATAATAAACGTATAAATCGTATGTATGTATTATAACCAGGAGTACATGATATTGACGTATAAACGGAGTCATGTTGTATCAGACTTATCACACGGGATATTTTTACAGTTCATATGTAAGAAGAATAATATATGTTTCATACCTTTTGTTTTCTTGAAGAGTCCTTCTGTATCTTCCGCTGCTCCGTGACGAACCATGAAGCGATCAGCACCATCCAATTGAGACATATGTTCTTATTTGTGAAACCATTAAAACAACTCTTTTTATAATATAAATTTATTACAGTTGTCTCAAATGGTTTTCACAGGATCTGCAGTGTCTACATTTTTTATTGTTTCAGCTCGCTCCCTAGCTGTCTGTCCACCCCTGTCTAGACGTCTGTCCGCTTTGGTGGTCAATCCTTAACTGTCTGAATCTGTCCAAAACTAACTACATCACGTGTTCTCTTACGTCACCTAATTACGTGTCTCAGACCAACCTAATGTCCACAGCTAGTTAACCCAAAAAACCCAAAATAATGTTTACGTATATTTTCTATTTTCACAAAACAATGTTTACATATATTTTCTATTTTCACATTCCTTTTGCGATTCACACGTCAATCATTTCTTCCGCAATTTAATTGTTTATTCTTCTAATCATAATAACTTATCCAGCGACCATCCGTCGCTCAAATCAATTAATAAGAATACAATAAAAATAATAATAATGTTTTGACCATTGACCCCGCTTGCCACAGTTAACAGATACTACACTATGATCACAGCCTAAAGGGTCATAACATTACATATATACACAGAGTATTCAATTAAAAGTCAAATATGAACCAGGAAAATTATAGAGGAATAAAAGGCGAATCAAATGAGGTATAGGTTGTTTAAACAGTTACATGAAATTTAGCTTAAATTTGCAGTTTTTGAAAAAAATACAAGTGCGGACTTTCTTTTTGTCCGCATTATATATATATATATATATATATATATATTTGTGTGTATGTGTGTATGTGTGTGTGTGTGTGTGGTCTGAAATGATAATTTGCAGTTTTTGAAAAAAATACAAGTGCGGACTTTCTTTTTGTCCGCATTATATATATATATATATATATATTTGTGTGTATGTGTGTGTGTGTGTGTGTGTGTGTGTGGTCTGAAATGATAATAAAGGCAATATAAGTTTATATTTCATGACTAAACATAAAAAATTGGTATAAACTTGTTTTTGCGCAGCCTCTAGAGTACCGCGCAGTCAAAGAGAATGAAGAAAAAAGAAAAAAAATGAACGCCTTTTCTTTTTATATGCTTGCCATATTGTCAGTTATGATGCAAAAGAGATGCTTTATTTTTTAGAGACTAGGTTGATTTTAGATTTGGAGGTTGGGGTAACAAGTTTAATCAATAGTGCGTCGTGTTTTGAGAGTTTTTGACAAAAGAATGTCGATTTTTAAAGTTAGGTTTTTGGCAGCAAAGCGTTGAGTTTTGGAATAACAAATTTTTGGCAAATGTGTCGAATGTTAAATAGTGAAATCTGAAAGCAGTGTTACTTGAAAGTGAAACATACTTCAGGGCAACTGTAGAACAGTTAACACCCGATTGTTTTAACCACTATATATATATATATGTATATATATATATATATATATATATATATATATATATATATATATATATGTGTGTGTGTATGTATGGGTGTGTGTGTTTGTGTGTGTGTGTGTGTGTGTTTTAATCACAATTTATATCTATATATCTATGCATATATGTTTTACCCACAATTTATATATATATATATATATATATATGTGTGTGTGTGTGTGTGTGTATGTGTATGTGTATGTGTGTGTTATATTTCATGTATCTCTTTCTGTATTTAGGCATTATATAATTGATTGAAATGAGAACATCTCATGGCGGTTATTTGTAGATGCTTTATTCGTAGTTTGTACATGTTTTGCTATTCGTAGTTTGTATATGTTTTACTATTCGTAATTTGTATAGGTTTTGATATTCGTAGTTTGTATATGGTTTGATATTCGTAGTTTGTATAAGGTTTGATAGTTGTAGTTTGTATATGTTTTGATATTCGTAGTTTGTATATGTTTTGATATACGTAGTTTGTATACGTTTTGATATTCGTAGTTTGTATATGTTTTGATATTCGTAGTTTGTATAGATTTTGATAGTTTTGGAGCGGTTATTAAACTCCTCTATTCTCCTTTCAAAATATACATGTTTTTTCTTCATGAAATTTGAACTCTAGTTATTAGATACTAATTGAGAAATTGTTTTTACATTTTAAGTTTTCAAGAGCATCTAAATCTTTGACTAGATGGAATTGTATAATCTCATCCTCTCTCATCCCGTTTTTGTTTCCTGCAAATGAAAGTCAATTGTTTCATTGAGCCCTCTGCAACATTCGACTATGTCGATTGTGGCACCATTTTGAATGCAGTGCAAGCAGATGGTATTCTGCCAAAACCTATGCATTTAGAAGTAAGTTTTGGAACCATTCGAAATACCGTTTAGCGTTTGGAAATGCTGATAGACAAAATAAATAATTCGAATAAAAAATACTCGCGGTTAAGAAACCAAGCAACTTCAATATATTTATACTATCCGCACGATAATGTGTCATATTAAGGCTGGTATCAAGGTCTGAACTGATCTTGCATATCATCCCTTCTCCCAATCTAATTTCTGGCTCTGGTAAAAATCTGATATAAGGCGCAACAAAAAAGTAAAGGTTTTCAGACCCTGGTGTGAATGACTTTCTTTTAACAGCGGGCTATGACCAACGAAGAAGACATTAAATGACTAGAAACGAAGAAGACATTAAATGACTAGAAACGAAGAAGATTTTAAATGACTTGGAATCTTTGTTGCCCACGTTCATAAGAAACAAAATAAATGTAAAATTATCAATAATAACTTTGTATTAAAACTTATATCAACATATCTCTCCGTTTTCCACCCATGATCTTGATTTAATATATTGATAAAAGATTAATACCATGAAAGAAATCCACTTATTTAGAATAATAAACACAAACGGATTCAGCATAAATCACTTACCAAGTGTTACACTGCTCTAACTAGAACACAGAACAGTTTCCTATTTAGTATATTTCCCCCACTAATTACACACTTGCTATATTTAGATTATTGAGCACTGTTAGTTTCAGCATAAGATCATTAACTGTAAAAGTATATTAGTACACATTTCTAATGTATCGTATCCATCGTGTTTGATGCCAGCACTTCGTATAAAACAACTGCAAAATTAACTTTTGTCTGTAAGTCACACTCTCAAGACGTCTTCGCTAACTGGGTCATGTTCTCTGCCGTTCATCCATCGCTCCAACTTCCCTTACATGGGGTAAAAAACAAAAACAAAAGAAAATACTGGCTAATGAAGGCTAAAAATGAATCTCCATATACATACAGCGTTTGTCGTTGGTACAATGAGTAATGGGAGATAACCCAATCATTGGCCTCAAATAATCAGACTTGGTCGGCTTTCATGAAAGAAGAAATGGAGGTGGCTCAACCTACACATTAAAACATGTCAATTTCTAAATTCAAATACAATATAAGGCAAAAATAAAGGTGTTTTTAAATTGCTATTTAACTGCCTTATATAATTTGAAATATATAAAATAGGTAACCATTTTTTTGAAAAAACACGGCATTTCATAATATAATCATGAATTATCTTGATTGTTCAAAATGTGGACAATTGAACATAACGGTTTTGCATAGGAGAGCTAAGTGAAAGTAACGAGTCAGTCATAGCTTTTCAGAAAGAGTATCAACGGCATTTTAACCTAACTCAACGTCAGGAAGTTATAAAAAACATAATTCGAAACTGGATTCATTTTCTTCGCACAGAAAGCACATTGCAGAAGGGATATTGCGAATTTGTCTTTGCTTTATCGTTATTTTCATATCAAGTGCTCGACTGAGCTTCAATCTATTGTTCCCCCTCGCCAAAATTTCACAGGAAACACTCGTCTAGCTAAAAACACTATCAATAATTGCCCCCACTCTTTATCTGTGCCTAAACCTAAACGTAGATTCCATGAATTCCGTGAATTCCATGAAGCTTCTTTCTTAGAAGTGCACGCCTGTGGAACTGTCTTCCGTTTTCCTGCTTTCCAGCTGACTACAATATAGTTGCCTTCAAGTCCAGCATAAACAAGTTCGTGATGAGCCGTTCCATATAAGTTAACAAATTTACTGAATTTTCATTACTAACGATTACTATATTGTCCAATCAACTACTGTACACTCTTTAACCCTTATCCTCGAGTGGCCTCTGGGCATTAATAAGTGGTGATGCCTATGGAATAAAAGAAAAGACAAAGCCTCCTGAAGCTACAAGAAAAGGAAGAACGTCATATAATGTGGAGCGCGTTCCAGAAGCTATTCTCAGAACACCGATGCGATCTGCTCGAAAACATATTTCGTTCTTTGAATTAGTGTTGGCCTTACAACGTGCATCTTACATCAAGAGCCCCACGTCAACCCATGCAGATTAGCTATCAAACAAAAGCTTCATAAAGTAGAATATGAGAAGCGACTTTACTTTGCCCGCCCAATTGAAGAGATTTTCAAAACAGACGATGTTTAGTTACTAAGTAATAAAGGTGGACGAAACAATTAATCAAAAGAACTGTCGCTATTAGGCAAGTTAAAATCTTAAAGAACTGCATAAAAAGCCACTGCATAGCTAAAAATTAACAGTATTGTGTGCTATAGGAGAAGCTGAACTGATTTGACGTCACTTTTTGAAGATAATACTAGAAATTATGTTATTGTAAACTCAGAACGTTACATTTATATGATCAATAATTTCTTTCTGCCTGACGTGTGTGGTTTCAGTAGCATGGGATATCACGGTGATTCAATGGAAGTTCTCTGACTAATCTTTTTCGAACAGATTATTTCAAGATTTGCTTAAAATCCATGGCTTTCTTGGTCCCCCGACTTCTACAAATGTGATTTTGTTTCTTACGAGTATATGTTAAAAAGCGTGCTCATCAGAAAAAAGCCACGTAACATTGAAGAATTAAAGGAAGAGATTAGTCTCTATAATTACGGAAATATACAGTGGTTTCGATGCAAGCTTTCATAAAAGCATTCATATCTGCATTACCGAAAAGGGAAATTAGATGGAAGATATAACAATTGACTTTTGGCAGTTAATGATGAATGAATAATAAGTCTCCTGTGCGTCATGAGTAAGTTGCTGGAATTTGTGTTAAATACAGAAGTAATCAACCATCTCAACAAAAATAACCTTCTTAGTGACACTCAATATGGTTTCCGTTCTGCTAGATCTACAGCAGATGTGCTTACAGTTATATCTCATAGGATTAGCAAATCTCTCGACGGAGGCAACCTTTCTAGGGCAATTGCTCTTGAAATATCTAAGGCCTTTGATAGGGTATGGCATAAAGGTTTACTTCATAAGATCTCTAGCTATGGTATAACTGGAAATGTCTTCTCAATTATTAAATCATTTCTTTCTGATCGGTTCATAAGAGTAGTAGTTGAGAGGCAAAAATCAGAAGCCCACAGTATTAATGCCGGTGTCCATCAGGGGTCCATCCTGGGCCCAACTCTTTTCCTGATCTACATTAATGATCTTCCAAATCACATCCTTACATCATTTGTAGACATTTATGCTGACGACACTACCATTTATGGTAGCACATCTAAGACAGTAAACGACCAAGTTCTCTCCAATTCTCTCTCCTCTGATCTTGAGCATGTAGTACAATGGGGAAAGGAGTGGCTGGTTACTTTTAATGCATCTAAAACCAAGCTTCTCTCTTTACATCATCAACATTCTGATCCCCATCTGGCATCAATTGAAATGAATGGCTCTCGTCTTCAGGAGGCCTCAAGTTTTGACAAGCTTCTGGGCTTGACCATTACTCCTGATCTTAAATGGAACACGTACATCAAATCTGTTGCCAAGGCCGCTGGAAAAATGGTGGGATCTTTCTATCTATCCAGTAGATATCTCACTGCTGATGCAATTCTCTATTTATATAAGAGCCAGGTACGTCCAAGGATGGAATACTGTTGCCACATCTGGGCAGGAGCTGCTAGAAAGGACTTGTCCTGCCTTGATAGAGTTCAAAATAGACTTCGTAGCCTCGTAGGAAATGTCCTTTTCTCTTCCTTGCAACCTCTATCTCACAGAAGAGATGTTGCGAATTTGTCTCTGATGTATCGTTATTTTCATGGAAAGTGTTCGACTGAGCTTCAATCTATGGTCCCCCCTCGCAAAACTTTCACAAGAAACACTCGTCTAGCTGTAAACACTATCAATAATTCTCCCCACTCTTTATCTGTGCCTAAACCTAAACGTATATTCCATGAACAAAGCTTTTTTATTAGAACTGCACGCCTGTGGAATTGTCTTCCGTTTTCCTGCTTTCCGGCTGACTACAATATGGTTGTCTTCAAGTCTAACGTAAATAAGTTCTTGATGAGCCGTTCCATATAAGTTATCAAATTTACCAAATTTTCATTACTAATGATTACTATATTGTCCAATTTCTACTGTACACTCTTTAACCCTTATCCTTGAGTAGCCTCTTGGCCTTGATAATGTGTTGATACCTATGAAAAAAAAAGAAAAAGTCCAATGTGAACAAGTTCTAATTGAATCGTCCCCCTAAGTAATCCAAGTTACAAAATTCCCACTGTTTACTATGCTAAAATCACACTGACTAATGTATACCTATTAACCCTTATCCTTGAGTGGCCTCTGGACCTTGATAAGTGGTGACACTCATGTAAAAAAAAAAATTAACAAACACTGATCTCATTTTTAATAAAGTCTTAAATTTCATTATTTCTTTAAAAACACGTGTTATTTTTGGGCCGCGATGTACTTAGAATTTGCATGAAATCACATCAATATACTATGTTGTAAAACATTCACAGAAATTATAATAGGATAATCAGTGCATATGCACAGCGGGAGGTTTGCGTAGAAATAACCGACATAGAATCTAAGCGCAGAGTAATCACTCTCGGGGAGGTAAATCCTAAGATCTTTTCAGACCAATCATCTCTGATGAAAAACCAGTACAAGACCCCCGAAGGATTGGAATCAAATCGATGGGAAATTGAGATCTTCTTAGACAGTAAAATCGACTGTCTTGGAGCTGGAAACTCACTTATGTTTGCAAACCTACATTTGCTTAAAGAGTATGCAAGCCCTAGATACCGACCGGCATTCATACCCCTTCGTAATTACCAAGATGCTGAGGTACTATCACACATAGACCTACGTGTTAGGCATTGATTACTGGCTCGACCAACGAACGCAATCTCACTGTAACTCTTCTATCAAACTTGAAAAATTGGAAGGTTTACTTGCCACTTATTTTCACAGCCTGACTGGGTCGCTCTTGTTTGACCAGTAAAGGGCGATGTTTCCGAGTGACAGTACAAGAACACTAACTCTTAGGTAAGATTAATGTGGGGCTGCTCTATCATTAGTTGTATAATATTGCGATATGTTGGTGCTATCTTTCGCGTGAAAAGGGACCCTGTACTTATCTCCAGTGTGCTGTCACAAGGCCACAACCACATAGATAAAAAACTCGATTAATGATTTACTAATCGTAGAGATACTCTCATCAAGAAAACAGCAACTTTGCTCAGATCACACTACGCTAAAATTGAAAAAAAAAATAACACCCTCCACCAAAACAAAACAAGATTAACAATACACCCACTACAAATGGTTCGCATTTACAAATATAAAAGGGCTTGGAACTAACCTGACGCAACAGAACCTTTTTTTCTAGTTCATGAAGTAAAACTAACATACGCTTTTCAATCTCCTCTAATTAATTTGATGTGACTGGATACCACCTACTTTGTCGTACAGACTCAGACATAGTTATGCACATACTTGTTTATATGCGCAATATCCCCCTATTGATTTGGAAGTAAAATATAGAATCATACTATTACAGTTCCGTGTGTTTTAGACGAAACTAAACACGCAATCGATTTCCTTCGACTTAGGACTGTACCCTGATCGAACGTGTTTCTGATAACATCGAGGCAACACCCTCTGTAGTTGCTAGCACCATGGTGATTTTAACGCCAACTACAATAATTAACTTTTCTATATTATTTGTATTGATCGGATTATCGTTCTCATCTTGAGTGTTATTTATGCAACTTTTCGTTCGGATTGGCCTTCGTCCGTCTTCTTTCATGTTAGTTGTTTTTTGGAAAAGAAAAGGGAAAGTTACTGGCTCCGTAGATATGTTCGTATTCTTTGAGTTAGTTTCTATTTTATGGCTATTGTTCGTATTTGTAGAAAAGATTGGATGACAAAGGGGAGGCAACTTTAATAAAAATCAGCAGGTAATTATCTCCCTTCCATCGTCGAAATTTTAAGGGTGCAAAATGTTTTTTTCTACAATTAGAGGCTCCCAAATGCTACTAATCTCTAGACTTGGTCTGCTCAATAATTTTTTAAATTTTTTTTACCATATGTGCTTCTCAACCTTGCGTTCCTGTTAATTATTTTGACTTCGTTCCACAAAGAGAAGAATGTTCCTTTTTCTTTCCATATGTCATCATCTAGTCCCGACCTCTCCCTGTACCACGGTTTTACGGTGTTCTTCTAGTCTTACATTAAGGAAGCGATCGATCTCACCTTTGTATAATTTTCTGCATTTGCATAAAATCACATATACACAATTTTTTGTTATGAGACTTTCGGTCACGGACTTGACTCGTACTAAGGGTTTTTTGAGAGCCGAATTCAAATTCAGAACTTTAACAACTTTTCTATATAAATCAGCAATTTTCATTTGTGCTCCATAAACAACTGAAGAATATTTGAAGTTTATACTATCACTTGAAGAGAGATGTTCAACAGCAAATATTTAAAGGAATATAACGAGTGACGGCTACGTGTTATCAAAGTAACAAAGACTCAATGTCTATGTTCTGAAATATATCCGCATTATTGCGATCAATGCTTATTTATAAGAGAAAAAAACGACCAGAGAGATAATTTTCGTGAAGTACATAGTTCGATAGATGCACTGGTATATTGATAGATAGAAATGTATATGGATAAAAGCGGCTGCCAACAATGCGTACCGTCTCTATCACTCTTACCCACCCGACCCGCCTCCTGGATCGCAATACTCGCTTCTTGATTTTTTTATCTACAACAATACTCGAAGCTTGTGTGACTAATGCTCATAGCCCACTCGCGAAAGCTGATCCCTTTGTTATATTCGCAGATATCACTTTTACCATTCGATTCAAAGCTGAAATAATGTTGCTCAAAATGACTAGTTACTTAAAATCGTTTTATCAACAGAGAGTAATATCATTTATTTCTCTGCTGAATATATATATGTATAGGAGGCAAAAAAATGGTTTCCTACAGAAATTCTATACATTTTATATAGCAAGCCTCACTCTCTCTAATGGTTAAATTCGACCTGTGCAGCTGACAATGGTTAAAAGCAAGAAGCAAAAACATATCGAAATAACCAGAAAACGCATTGTCGCATAAATTAGGAACTCGCGATTTCTAGCAAAATTTATATCCGTGTAGTAAATGATCGAGAGGAAATAGTTTTCCAACTATCCAACAACGAGAACCGAGAAGGCTGAACTGTCTGTCCGTCGATTAGCCTCTCAGAATACCCTCCAAAACTTTCCATTGTAGACAGAAGTCAAATACAATAATCTGATAATCTCCTCTTCCTCTGTTTGTTATCTCAAAATATAACCTAAGCACTTCTTAATCTTGCTAGACATATAAAGCTGTGATATCAGTATTCAATAATTCTGATAAAAGATCTGACATGCTCAATTATGACGCCATTAGTCTTCGCCCTCTCTTCACTTACATGTTCGAGTCGTTAATCAAGTACTAGTCCACCAGCTTGTAAACCCTAACCTTCTAACTGACAGTAAGGATTAAGACGGGCCATTCATACTGCGGATATCTCTGAACTCATATACCATGCACTGTATAAGGCAATGGAAGCAAGGCCAGTATCCCTTGATATATCCCAAGCATTTGACAGGATCTGGCATGAAGATGTACTAAAAAAAATTACTGCTGGAAAAATACTTAATATAATCAAATTATTCTTAGACAGGAGAAAAAAATCCACGTTTCCCTGATGGCAGTAATTTTAAACAGCAAAAGCGTTAATGAGATTATGCTATATGGGTCGATACTTGGACAATTACTGTTCCTGATATTAATAAAAAATCTTCCCGATGAAATTGTATCTGAGATGGGTATATTTGCTGATGCCACGAAGCTCTATATAAGACATGAGGAAAAAACGATCAGTCAATTAAAAAGGTAATATTCGAAAGTTTATAAAATAGATACCAATATGTAGATAAATGGATTGTAACATTTAACACTATTACTAATACAATGTTTGCTATGATAACACTTTAGCTGAGATTAAATAATTCAAACTCCTTTGGTTAACATTGACATGTAACATAAATTGGAACATATGTATAGAAGGCTCCCACTACCTGGCTAGAAAACTGCTCACATCTGCCAGTATCCAATGCTCCACAAAATCACCATTCACTCATGCATAGAATGCCAAATATTGACCGTAGTATCAGTCAGTAGTTTCTCTCTATAAGACCGGTTCCCAATAAGGGGCGTCCAATCTAATAGGTTCTACAAACAAGCTAAAACCTCTATCCTATAGCTGCAATGTTACGTTTCTGTCTTGTTTTACATGTAATTTAATTGCATGTGTTCTGAAGAACTCGTAGTGCTAGTGCCCCCTCCCCCCAATGTAAATTTACCGAAAACCCCACGACTTCACTGTAGATGTTTCCCGATGCCCGAGAGCTATTTTAGTATGTATTTTCCCTCAAATCGCTAGACTTTGGAATTTTCTCACTGTCTCTTGCTCCCCGAGCGTACTATTTAAGTTTAAAGTTTACATACATCTTTATTTTCGACTCCTCCCGATTTGTTTATGTGGAGTAAAGTTAATTTCTTTGCCTTTGTTAATCTTCTGACGAATTTGCTATTATAGAATCCGGTCTGTATCTGTATTGCTATTCTATAAGTCTTTTTTTTCACTCGAGAAGAAAATATTGTGTAAGATAAAATATTTTGAATTTATCTATAACAGCATTACATATAAGCAGATTGATGAAGACATTAGCATATATTTTTGTCCACTTTTATGTAGGCATATATTTACGACACTTTGACTTTCAATTTTCGTAGTGAATCATGATTTTCCATAAATGCACATCATAAAATTTACTATGGAGGTTGAAGTTGCATCCCATATGTTTAATAAACCAAAATGAAGCTTTAAATGTGCATCTATCACAAATCTATATTCACAAGTTCTTACCTGAATGAATGCTATTTCACACATAAGACTAACGAGTAAGGGCGAATACATTAGTACAATGAGTGCTCTCGATTTGTTCTTCCAGCAGACTTTTAAAATTGGACAAACTTTGTTAAATCATATTAGCAACAATCATCCGGAAACTATCCACTGACATTATATGAGAAAAACAGAGGAGATCAAATCTCACAGATCTTTTAATCCTTCTAATGCTTGTATACAGGGTGGAACGATAAAATTATCACCCTAGAATAGACGATATGATTCCATATCCGTTTGATGAATACCGATTCTACTTTTTTGTTGCAGACTAGTTGGCGAGTTGTGTACTAATCCCAAGAGCGACAGGAGCCTTCTGTCATGTCTGAAAGTGACACAATGTTCAACGACCGAGATCGGAGATGCGCCGCTGTACAACTCACGCTCTTTACCGATCGAAGTTATGACAACAGGACCATTAAAAGCACCTTCAAAATACATCGCTGAATTGCCCCGAATAATAGGGGCGTACTCAGGGTGATGAAAACGAAGTTTATGAAGAGGGTTATGGTATGGTTTCCAACAATGATAGACTACAACGCGAAGAGTGGATGGAAGACAACAACGCACATAGGAAAGACAACAATTATTTGAACACCAGAAGCGCTCATATGAAATACAACAATTATTTAGACTGCAGAAGTGCTCGAATGAAAGGCAACAAGAACAACTCACGAGGGTAGAGGCACAGCAATATGAAAATCAACAGCACATTAAAGAGTTGCTTACTCAAGTCATAAAAAAATACGTCTACCGAAAATACTACCGCATTTCTACAAGATTAAATATTGAATGCGATTAATAATTTCTGCTACGGACCTGAAGAAGGTAAATCATTTGAAGCTTATTTTCGTCAGTATGAAGATTTTTTTTCAGTATCGACGGCAAACAGTTGCTGGACCTGAAAAAGGTTCGTTTACTATTACGGAAACTAGAAAGCATAACAAGTTTGTGGATTTTATTTTACCACGGAAAATATCGGCAAGACGGTGAAACTTGTTACAGAACTATTTAATCTGAAAATCTCTTCATTCCTAAGCGTTGGTCATACCTGAATTTGCAGAAGAATGGCGACAATGATTTCGCAACGTACGCAGTCATGGAGAGAGAGAGAGAGAGAGAGAGAGAGAGAGAAAGAAAGGGAGAGAGATTACCGCGTTCAGTTATTTAGTTTAACTTGAAATAAAAAAACACGACGTTATTTTCATTCCATCGTGGTAAAGCAGTCGATATCGGACGGCGTCGCAATCAATGAATTGCACGTTCGCACCCATGTAATGGTTTTATTTTTGGTTTTAAGTTTTAACATTTAAACAGGGTTATGCTTTGCGATAAATAGTATAACTTTTCGTTTTTTACTCCATTTTTCTCAGTTATTTTTTTTACGAATTCAGACAGTTTTGTTACTTCCCCTTTTATTTGTTTTTAAATCAAAATGAAACGATAAACCTTCATTTGTTGTTGGTGTGTTTTCTTTAGTTTTTCTTTTTAAATTTAATTTTTTCTTTTTTTACTTGTTACGGTCGTAAGTGAACTATTTGAAACCAGAATACAGTAATTAATAAAAAGCAAATAATTGATAAATGCACGAAAAAAGTTTCGTTTCAGTTCCTTAGGATAGGATTCCATGTTTTCGTTCTTATATGAATTAAGAGAAGAGCTATATATTCTTCGTGGAAACCAGTAAGTAATCAGTCAACATTACCACAGCTTCAACTGATGTTTTTTCACAGCGCTTCACCCGAGATGCCTACTGCGTTCCGGTAACCATTTTTACCATGAGGTTATGAGTAGGGCTGTGACAAGCATATTCTTTTACACAAGAATATTCTTTGCATATATTTCGCTAGAGAATATTCTTTTAACAAAAAGCATATTCTTTTTTTTAAAGAATATTCCTTTAACAAAACGCCTATTCTCTTAAAAAAAAGAATATGCAAAATATTTATGGAATAAGTTGTGCCGAAAATATGTTGAAATAAATATTTGCATACGAGTCTTAATTTTACGAAGTTTTCTTTTTTATATAAATTAAATTAAACATGGTAAAACCTTCGTAGTTGTGAATTTACAATAACCTTTGGTTCCTAATGAGAGCCATTCTATTAGAGGATTATATTAGGGACGAAATATCCGCGTATCCTTTTTGCCGTAGGTCTCCAGGGCCGATATATCGGTCCCGTAGTGTCCAAAGGATTGTAACTACAATTTGTATAGAAAAAATAGCCAGGTTTAAATATGGTCCAGTAATCTCCTACGATTGGAACGAGTTTTTTCATTATAAGGCTATTTTAGCGGACAACCAAAGAAGCTTTAATTTTGATAATTTAAAGACTAATTTAATTATAAAATGCAATAAATAAAATATTTAGGTTCCATAGAGTGTTCAATTGTTCACAGTATATAAACAGTATATACATTAATGAGTAGGGCAATGTCAAGAATATTCTTTAATAAAAAACAATTCTTTACATATATTGGGTTAGAGAATATTCTTTCGATAAAAAGCATATTCCTTAAAAAAAAAAAAAGAATATGCTTTTTAAAAAAGAATATGCAAAATATTTATGGAATAAGTTTTGTTTTGCCAAAAATATGCTGAAAGAAAATATTTGGATAAGAGTTTTTAATTTATTCATCTTTTTAGATGAATTAAACGTGGTATACCCCTAACAGATGTGAATTTACATAAAAAAGGGTATAAAATTTGGTCTGTTGAAAAAGAGTGATATTATAGGCATATATATAAATATGTACAGACATCTCGTCCTTGTAGATACTCAAAGCGTGGTAGTACCCAAGACGAATTTACAAGATCTAAAAAAACTAAACAAAAAATGCCGAAAATAATTAGCACTCCTGCTGAACGGATGGCAAGATATGCCGATGAATTTGAAGATTACCAGTTAACTGGCAATTGCTTAACCTGCAAATACTGCAATATCCAGGTAGGAACAAACTTTAATACATAAAATTTGCAATATAGTTGACTAATAGATTGGCGTTGTTATAGTAGTTTTGTTTTTGAAATTCTATAACGGTAAATCTAGCTGTATTAAACTTTGATTGAACGTTGAAATTTACAATTTATTTTATCTACTTTTTACGTTAATTAATAAATGTTAATCGGCTTCAAATAACTTTTTCCACCCTTCCTTTAAATGTATATATTACCATTAAATAATTGATTTTTATTTTTACATATCAAAAGTTGTAAAAAATTTCTAATAAAGCAGCATTTAAAAACCAATGCACATCTGGCAAAAAAGACCTACACGGCAACGTTAGGCGAAGTTCCTACTGCAGCAACTGATTTAGGAGCCAGTACGAATAATTTGTTCAACGCTGACTTATGCAAAGCGTTGATTACAGCGGATATTCCGTTTCATAAACTTAGCAATAATGCGTTCAAAGACTTTCTTCATAGGTACACACATAGAAATATTCCAAATCAGACTACACTAAGAAAATATTGCGTTAGTGAAGTGTACGAAGCAAAAGTGAAGTCACTCAGAGAAAAATCTGCTGAAATGAAACTGTGGGTCTCGATTGATGAAACCACTGATGTAGAGCAGCGTTTTATTGCTTGCTTTGTGTTTGGCATTCTTGGGGTAGAAGAGGAACGGAGCAAGTGCTATTTGGGAAATATTGCATGTCTGCCAAAAGTTGATCATTCTACAATTGCTGCTTTTTTTTAACGATTCGTTGCAGTTTTTGTGGCCGCAGCAAGTCCTTTATAATAATGTGCTACTTGTAACCACTGATGCATCTGCATATATGTCCAAAGCTATGAATGCTCTTCAGGTTTTATACCCGAAAATGGTGCACGTTACTTGT
The DNA here is from genome assembly GCF_053919585.1 of Euprymna scolopes. Lineage (NCBI taxonomy): Eukaryota > Metazoa > Mollusca > Cephalopoda > Sepiida > Sepiolidae > Euprymna > Euprymna scolopes. The sequence continues at coordinate 158,006,508 of NC_136490.1, read as the reverse complement.
TTGGCCCATGGCTTGCACAGGGTCTCGGAAAACGCATTCTTCCATTTGCATAGCTGGAACAAATCGGTCATTTGGGCATTTTATCGAAAGTAAAATATAATCAGTGGGCTGCTCCTACGATCTATGTCAAAAAAAGGGGAAATATGTGGTAGCCAGATTTTTCGACGGGGCTGAACACGTTTTTGGAGAATTTCACTATCCCTTGTAAAGTTCGGAGGAAGTTTTTATAAGATTGAACGGTGGTCAGATTTTCTCAAAAATCGACCCAAGTGACGCATATCTAAAGATTACAGTAGAAAATGAGAATGCTAAATTAGTCTGCATAAATACCAATGGAGGTCCTTACAGATATAAAAAAAGCATTTTGAGTCAAGGTCTCGGCTGACATTTTTTCAACAGGTCATGAATACGATTCTCGGTGGCCTTGATTTTGCCACCTCATATCTGGACGGTATTATTATAGCCCACAGTAAGAAGTAACCGCATGAAGACCATATTTACGAAGTATTCAGAAAGATACATCATTTTGGATTCAAAATCAAAGAAAACAAATGCGAATTCTTCCTGCAGTATTTGGGGCACATAATTGACAAGAATAGCAGACGTTCAGACACAGAGATAGCCGCCGCGATAAGTAACATGCCGGCATTAAAGAATACTACCCAACTACAAAGTTTTCTGAGGCCCGACATTACCAGTGTTTCATTCCAAGAATGCATGAACTGCAGGCACCTTTGAACAAACTTTTGAAAAGGGATAAACGTTGGGAATGGATTGTAGAGTGTCAGTTAGCATTGAGGAAATGAAAAAGCTGTTAACATTGGACCTCTTCCTCACACATTTTAACCCGAAACTAGACATCATAGGTGCCAGTGATACTCGTCAATATGGAATAGGTGCATGCCTGTTACATAAGTTGCCAGATGGGTAAAAAAACCAATTGCGTATGAAACACTGCTCCCGGCTGAAAACTATTGTATAGTTCATTATTAGTATTATTGTTATTGTTCGTATTTCTTGTTGTTATTGTTAGGTCTTATTAATAGTGTGAGTCTTAGAGTCTTATTAAGAGGAATGTTGCGTTCTGTGTTCGTGTTATGAAGAGATTCATATATATAAAATGTTCGTATTTAGAAGTGTAGATAGAGATGTAGAGTTAACATTGTGTATGTAAAGACATTTTAAAACACATGATATACAAGACATATAATGACAATTTTCACTTTACCTTTTTGGTAGAATTACAACACAAAGATGACGTTTATAAAAACACAAGATGGGTTTATTTCTTCTTCCGACCGGCCGTGGTTTTCTTAGTCAAGAATTCAAAGTTTTACATACTATGTTTCCAAGGTAACCGTCTCGCTTCCAGACGTTCGACTCCCATGTCTGGACCCCAGACTATCGTCTCTCGTCCTCGGACTCTCTCTCAGACTCTCTCCGCTTAAATCTAAAGTTTCTAACTATATCGACAACTTCCCATTTTCCATGACGTCATACACATGTTAAAACATGTGTCTTCTTTCACATGTTCTGGAAATGCGTGTCCAAAACTCTTTCCTTTGTTTACAAAAGGAATTTTAACCTATATTCCCAGTAACCTATATTTCCAATATGTTAAAAACATGTTTATTAAATTATCTTATAGTTGCATTCTTCAATTGAATTTTCATAACAGAATTGACAATGCACATTCTTTTCTTAAAACTATTTTATCTCTAAGCTAAACAATGTTTTTTTTACATTCCATTTTCTAATTCTCTCTCGTAATCTATTTCTAAACGTAAATTACGAGGTTCGAATTTCGTCTATTCTATTTCATTTTCATTTTAACTAAATCTCTCTTTTTTAAGACTTACATGAAAAGGGACAGCCCTTATCATGTAACAAAAACAATACTCACAGCTCGAAAAAGAGGGTCTCGGCATTATCCACGCAGTTTCAAAATGTTTTTTTTACCTGCACGGTTGGAATTTTACGCTGAAAACCGACCACAAGCTCTTTCTAACCATTGTTGGGTAAAAAATTACAACATTATAAAAATTACTTTTCATTTTGGGAACTGGAAAAAGTAATACAAAACATTGGAAATGTGATCCATAAAATCCAGAGACGCAAATTCACACACAAAAGGCACGTGAACCAGATACGATGACCAAGAAGAGTTGCCCCAGGAAGAAGTAGAGGCTATTGAAACCAACTATGACGTTTGATGTTGAGCCTCCCCAAATCACACCAGAACCACAATGTTCGGGCAGGAAAAGGAAAATCACCATGATTTATGGTCCACACAAAGAGACATATACTGATACACCGTCCCGAGTTATCAGCTTGGGAGGGGGGTTTCGCCAGAACTAACATATGCTACCTACTAATAGACTATTCTAAACTCAATACATACCGGAAGACTAAACCGTAAGATGTCAGTCAAGCTTCGGTAGACTAACCTAGGTCCTCCGACGGATACAATGAACAACTCATGTATTGTATGCTTTGCAATATACAGTCCTGGTCAAAATCATAAACCACTTGTGAAAGTAAGCGTTTACGCATAATATCGACTTTTTAATCAAACAAATGGTTGAAACCATTGACAAAAGGGAAAATATGATGGAGAAAATGAAATCTGCTTCATTCGAAACCTTAACCCTGATCTAATAATTATTTTTTAAAAAACAAACATTTTCACCTGTCAAAATGATAAGACCACTTTAATAAAATCGGCTAGTTTTTAAAAAATGAATACGAAAAGCTTTCTATATTACTTAAAGCAACTTGTTAGTGGATAAAAAAATATCTTACTAAATTATAAATGGTAAAAGGGGGACCATTATCAGAGTTTGAGAGAGGAAAGATCTTTGAGGTTAATAGGGGTGACTCTCCCATAGATCCATTGCAAACGAAGTGAATCGTAGCAAAACGGCCATCACAAATTTTTAAGAAATCCAGATCAATATGGGCACAAAAAGAGTCCAGGTCGACCAAAAAAAAAAAAAATAAAATAAATAAATAAATAACCACATTACTGGATCGCCGTATCAGAAGAAGTTAAAAAAACCCCTCCAATATGAGCTAAAGTCGATTGAAAAGCCAAACAACAGCCAAATGTAGTCCTAAACCCATCAGAAGGGTTTCAATCATTTAAAGCGACTGCAGAGACCACATCTTCTTGAACAGCACAAAACTAACCAACTTAAATATGCCGCCAAATACCAGATTTGGGATGAAGAGAAGTGGGAAAATATAATTTTCTCCGAATAGAAAAAGTTTAATCTAGATGGTCCAGATGGATTTCAACACTATTGACATGATAAAAATTTGCCCAAAGAGATTTTTTTCATAGTGGAGGAGTGTCTTTAATGATCTGGGGTACTTTCTCGTCAGCTGGGACCCTAAAGTTGCAAGTATTGAAAGACCGGCAAACATCATTGAAGTACATTTCAATGCTTGAAAATGCTTCTATCAGGACTGAAGATCCACGTCTGTGTGGAAGAAATTGGATTTTCCAGCAAGACAACGCTGCGATACACACTTCTCGACAAGCACGAGAATACTTTTCTTCAAATAATATAGACTTGTTAGATCATCCAGCATGTTCTCCGGACCTCAATCCCATTGAAAATCATTGGGGATGGATGGCAAAAGAAGTGTTCAAGGATGGAACCCAGTATGATTTGATAAAGGAACTTTTTGATTCAGTTTTCAGTACATGGGATAAAATTCCTTCGCAACTGATAAAAAACTTAGTCGCAAGCATGCCGAAGAGAATTTTTGAAGTAATTCGCAATAATGGAGGCTATACTAAATACTGAGACCCTTTTTTAGTAATTTATAATTGCCTTTTGTTTGATAAATTATTAGTGGTCTTATCGTTTTGACCAGGTGAAAATGTTTGTTTTTTAAAAAATAATTATTAGATCATGCTTAAGGTTTCGAATGAAGAAGATTTCATTTTTTCCATCATATCTTCCCGTTTGGCAATGGTTTCAACCATTTGTTTGATTAAAAATTCGATAATATGCGTAAACGCTTACTTTCTTATGCTTTGGCCAGGACTTATGTTGTTATTTTATTTTGGCGTTCTGTTTCACTCTGTAGCACTTTATCAGGGCTATAACAATATCACAACGTTAAGGAGAATTAATTAAATGGATCCTATTTATATATATGCACTCTGCTGCATAACACTATACTAGGAAATAGTATATTGGTTTTAGCCAGATTTGATATCTATGGTTTTAAAATAAAGCCACTGTTGGAGGTCTGTATGTTTGTGGTAAGTGTTTGTGAGTATATAGTTGTTTCTAGTATATCTAGAGTTGTTTTATGATTCTGTGGTATATTTTGTCATTCTATCATGCCCTCTGATGTGAATTTATAAAACCCCCCAAAATAATAACAATTATCTGGATATATTTGCGAAGATTTTGTTAAAATTATTTGATATTTTCCTTACTTTTGTAGTATCTTTAATATATGATTCTTATAAAATATGTCAGAGTGACATATATTTGTGCGATTTTCGTTCCCATTCTTGTAACTAGGAGTTGAATTTAATTTCCTTCTTCTTCATGGGATTAATAGACTATCTCTTGACGTCACTTCCTTTGGTAACGTCACTTCCGGTATCGAGTACCGGTGCCCTGTCTTAGTCTAAGTCTTAGATTGGCTCTCAGTCGTGTGCAAACGCCTCACCGTTGAGTAATTGTATTGCTAAACTCACTTTGCCTGTAATTTATGTGAATAAAGATTTCGTTCTTATTACCATTTAACCCCATAACAACTGATGGCAAGGATTCGACTTTTACACGGGTTAACTCCACAAAAAAGAAAAGAAATTCTAATTGACTTCAAAAGAACCTCGGATTTACAAGTTAAGAAGTCAGTTGGCAATTACAGTCTAATAAAAAAATCCTAAAAATGAAAAAAAAATTAAAGAAAACGAACACATGGCAAATCATCGACTAAATTGTAAGTTAACCTTTTTATTTCTAAAGTTAAATTGAAAAGAACGCATTTTTGTAATGCTTAAAAATGGGCTTGATTGCTTATTGAAAGAAGAAAGAGAAAAAAGAAAAAAAGAGAAAAATGTTGGCATAATTTTCACCACGAGAGCAATTCTATCGTAAAATGTCGACTGTTTATCCGTATGCAAATTTGAACATTTTCAAATGAAGTGAAAAGCTTTTTTGACTTTGTTTTGTGCTGCTAATTTATGCAATATTTTAACGAGAGACTAAATGAAATACGTTTTTTCATTGACTGGAATTTTATGAAATATTCTATTTTTAACTGTCTGTTCTAAAGTGAAAATATTTTTTCTTCCGCGTGGGACAACTCCCTCCCACACACATAAGAAAAAACAGCCATTTTGATTAACTTCCAGACAATTCCAAAAGTATTTTCATTCTTTTGCAACTCTATTGTATCACGGTACATTTTTTTTGTGCTAGCAAGTAACATTTTTTTTCCACTCTCATATTGGGTCATCTGTAAGGTTTTTACCAAGAAGTATATATATATATATATATATATATATATATATATATATATATATATATATATTTATATATATATATATTTATATATATATATATTTATATATATATATATTTATATATATATATATATATATATATATATATATATATATATATATATATATATTACTACCTCTTCATACGCACACACTCAAAGAAAATACATTTTCTTTCTTTATTATTTTATCTCTCTTCTCCAGTCAAAAACGGAAATAATTTTTTTTCGTGCGTTTGGAAAAAAGCCATTAAAAGATGGAGAACGTTAAAGTATTAACACAGCTAATCAAAGCTCAGATGGATCAGCATCAGAAAACAGGAAAATTTAAAAGAACGTGATAAACAGCTCCAGTTACAAATTCAAGAGACGCAACAAACGTTGAAGGAGAGAATGCTACTTAAACAAAAGAGACAAGAAGTGCTATTCTTAAAAATATTCGATAGAACGGAACACAGGGACGACAGTTTTGCTTTTTTCCAAAGTACAATATGGGACGCTATAGAAACGTTCAACTACCAACCGGAGTTAGATGGGACTTTTGACGCTTTCTATCGGAAATATGAGTACTTATTCACCGTGGATTGTCAAGAGTGGAGCAACGCAAAAATGTCCACCTACTTTTAAGGAAATTAGGGACCACAGAACATAAGTTTGTGGATTATATTCCCCCCAGGAAGACGAATAAATTGGAATTTTCTGAAGCGGTCAACTTTCATCCGAACTGATCAGCCTAATTCTACGCTCTTTCATAGAAGATGAAAGTGCGTGAACCTGCAAAAAAAGCGACGATGACGATTACCTAACCCTCGCGTCCGTGGTAAATAAACACTGCGATGATTTCCGTCTATCTAACTTATCGGCGGATGACTTCAAGTGTTTAATTTTTGCGCAGGGTCTAGTCTCATCCAAAAACGCTGAGATTAGACGACGTGTTCTCTCAAGATTTGAGAGCGAACAGGGCCTCACCCTCCAGAAGTTGGCCGAAGATTTTCAACGGGTAGTCTACGTAAGGAACAACTCGAGACACGTCGAGGAGTCAGGCGCAACATTCATTAGAAGGACGACCTTCAGACCGTAAAAAGACTCACACCGAAAAAGCAAAGCTTGAAGTAAGAAAACTCAGTACCACCCAGTCACAAGACCCGGATCTCCTACAAGCCCGTGCTATCGCTGCGGCGGGGAAAATTGGTCGAGTCAATGTTTTTACAAAGATAAGTACTGCAACGGATGTGGCAGGAAGAGCCACAAAGCGACCCAGTGCAGAAAGAACAATGTCGAGAACAGCGCCTGACAGACTAGATTCGACTTGGATTCGGATAAGAACCGGCGCCAATATGTCAAAGTTAACATCGCAAATAAAACTGTGCATCTACAATTTGATTCCGGATCAGACCTGTCATCATAAACCTTAAGATGTGGAAAAAGCTAAGGAAATCAACGATGCGGGAGACGAACATATCAGCTCGAGCTGTGAAAGGCGATAAAATGGAATTTGAGGAAGAGATAACCTTAAATGATGTTACTAAAAAAGTGAAAGTGCATGTACATAGGACATCCGAAAACTTCTTCGGTACTGATTGGATGGAGCGATTTGAATTGCGGGACCAACCTAGGAATAAATTCTGTCATAGAGTGGAAGACTCGTCTACGGAAGCGCAACAACTGGAGGACGAGTTAAAGGAGGAATTTCCAAAGAAGTATTCGCATCAGGACTAGCAAAATGCACAAAAGCTATTACAAGATTCGACCTAAAAGAAAACACTCTGCCCGTTTTCAAGAAGAAACGAAGCGTCCTATTTGCAGCAACAGAGAAATCGAAAAAAATGCCTGAACGAAATCTGCCAAAGGAGGCAAAATAACTGAAACTGCCAAGCTGAAAGCTAAAAAACCCGCGCCAAAAGAATTCTCCAAGCCAATGGTATATATCATCCAAGGACCAACATGTACCCACAAACGCCACCAGAACCAACTAAGAAGATGTCGATCAGTTGAAACCAGCGACAGTCCACCATTAGAAGATGAGCCTTCGAAACTTTTAATCTTGAACCTCCTCAACCAACACCTGAGCTACAGCGGTCGTTCCGTAAAAGAGGGGTTATCGAGCCATTGATGGTAAACCCTAAAAGGAAGAGGTGCTGACAGCTTTAACGAACAAAAAGCTTGGGAGGGGGGTTGGAGACGCCCCTTCATGGGATTAATGGACTATATCATGACGTCACTTACTTTGGTGACGTCACTTCCGGTATCGAGTATTAGTGCTCGGCCAAGCAGGTTGTGTTCAAACGCCCCAGTGTTGAGTAATGGTATTACTCAACTCACTTTGCCTGTATTTATGTGAATACATGTTTCTTTCGTATTACCATTTAACCCCATAACCTTGTTAAGTATTATGTTTATGCGATTTATAATGAATTGTAATGAAATTATTGTAGTTAGTTGTCAATCTAGTATAATAATGTTTATTTATATAAGCTCATAAAGCCAAATGTAATATACCGCTTATTGTGATAAGCTCAGGTAGTGAATGTTTTCTCTTATGTAGTTCGCCGAATAATGATGCCTATTAAGTAACATTTCCTGATTTTTTTTTACTGAGAAATATATCATAGTACCAAGGATCTACATGACAAATCATTAGGCTTTAATATAGTCTGATTTTTATTTGTGGATTGCATTTCTAATCTAATTTGGTTTTTAAGCTGTTTATTTTGTAGTAATGTTTGTTAGGAAATTATTTTATGTTTCTGTTAATATTTTGTTACGTGTTGTTATCGTTCAAATGCTGTTTTGTCTATGTTAGTACTAATTAGGTTTTAGTAGTATTGTCTTACAGTGCTTCCGGCATTTTCTTTGTTCAGTAGGTTTTGCCTATGATTATAACGGCACTGCCTTTGCCTTTTTTTACATAGTGGTCACCACTTATCAAGGCCCGGAAACCACTCAGGGATAAGGGTTATTGCAAGTACATTACTTTAGTGTGGAGATTTGATGAAGTGTTTACTTAAGGGGCGGTTCATTAGGAATTTGTTAACGTTGGACTTGAAGACATCCAAGTTGTAGTCAAGTGGGAAGCAGGCAGACGGAACAGAGTTCCACAGGCGTGCAGTTCTAAGAAAGAAGCTTTGTTCATGGAATCCACGTTTTGATTTAGGCACAGATATAGAGTGGGGGAAAATTGTCACAGTGGATTCAGCTAGACGGGTGTTTTTCGTGAAAGATTGGCGAGGGGGGACCAGAGATTGGAGTTCAGACGAGCACCTGCCATGGAAATAACGATAAAACAAGGATATGCTCGCAACGTCTCTTCTGTGGGAGAGAGGTTGCAGGGTAGAGAAAAGGGCATCCCCCACTAAGCCACGAAGTCTATTTTGTACTCTGTCAAGGCATGATAGGCTGTTTTTACCAACTCCTGCCCAGATATGTCAGCAGTATTCCATCCTTGGACGTACTTGCCTTCTTTGGTAAGGGTTGCTAATTAAAATTAATTTGCAGTATTTATGATCATTTATGTTATTTGTGTGTGCTTTGGTAGTTTACTTAATGTTTATGTATTTGCGTTACAGGGTGTATTCAATAAAGCTTTCGCTTAAATTTGTTTACAAGAGGCTATATCGTGACTGTTTGTTTTGTGCTATTGCCTATTATATATTATCCATATCCGCTGTGTTTCGTACCTCTGTTTTGTGGTGTCACTTGTGTTTGTAGATGTCGTGTGTGTATGTTGTTGTTGTTGTTGTTATTATTATTATTATTATTATTATCATCATCATCATCATCATCATCATCATCATCATCATTATCATCATCTTGATTTATGCTTGTAATTTTGACACATTGTGAGTTTTTGTAAATCCTCTATTGCTTCGTGTTGGATTAGTTTTATCGGAATTTGTCTTCGACGAATTGTTCACCCATCTTCAAATATACTTCTTTAGATATGTGATTTCCTGAAGTCATCTATTAAATCGTGTTCGGTTTTAAATTGTTTCATAATTGTTCATTTTTTAACTGCTAATTGGATATAAGTTGTATCATTGCGTGTTCTCATTTAGTTTTTGTAATTTTTTATGAAATATCGCTTTTTGTGATTGCACATTTTTTTGAAATCTTATTAGGTATTCAAGTAATTTTCTTTTTGTTGGAGGCATTTTCCTTGTAGTTAGATTTAAAGTAGAGAGTATGTGTTTAAGTGTGTGGCCGACAAGAGAAACATTTATTTTTAAAAACGTATAAATATTTAGCAAAATGTAGTTCCTTTATCATATTTTGAAATGTTGAAAAAGAATTCGCGTATTTTATGCTTAAATTGTAGTTTTTATGCAACACGTGATTCAAAATACTTGGTATTTTAAGACATTGATTGAAAATGCAAGTTTTATTTTATGTATGCACGTTTTCTTTCTCACGGGTTTCTCGGTCAGTTATGCAAATGGTATTTAGGTTTATTACAGTGTAGAAAACACACTTTCGCTTGTAATAAAGGTAGATAAAAAATCCTGCCGAATTATCAACTAGAGTTCTATTCACACTTACGAACAAGAGAAAAAACATTAGTATTGAACAAAGTGTAATATTATCCTCTACTTATAAAATAATAAGATACGCTTTAAGATAAATTACTGTTGCTACGGCTGAGAGGTACCTCTCAAAGTATTGCATTGTGGGGGCATATAAGATCTATATATACGTAAGGCGCTGTATATATATATATATATATATGCCTTGTGTATATAGTGAAGCTTCTTTGTCGTCTAATGTTCATAAATCTTTGTGGATATATGTGGCATGGGTTACAGGACATTTACAATACGAATAACACAAAAGGGGACGGAACACAGTTATGGGTGGTTATGCATCTTGCCAATAAAGAAATCGTACCTTTTTCCATCCGGATCTTGGTTGATGAAGTTGCCAAAAGCTTAAATACACATGTCTTCTAAAGACACGCATAAGAGTCTTCGGTTATATTTCAGGTAGGTTTTATTTCACGATATTTCTTTGTTGGAATGTTGTATGCTTGTCTGTTCTACTGCTGTTGTGTCCAGACTCAAAAGCTCTGTCGCTAGAGACAACTGTCCCACAGGTTCGGACTGTCTCTCCTGGACCTCCCCCCTGGACTTCTGTTCCAGACATTTCTTGACTCTGTAACTAATCCGCATATATCAAAACAAAGAAATCCTATTACGTCATAACCTGACATGTGACTTCTACACACGTTTATCGATACCTGATTTAGTAACGTTGAAAAACTCCATGCTGAGTCTGTTGTTTGGAAACCTACATTCCTGTCAAGGCGAAATCCAGGATATATTTGTTCTATTCTTCTTCCTACATTCCATTTATTTAATAAGAAATATTTCATTGTGACACAAATAATTTTACATAGTCGATGTTCTAAATCGACTATCAACAAGACCATTCGATGTTGCCCTGGCATAACTTATCAAAAGCACACTATTGTTTTAACGCAATACACTTGAAAATCTAGCTGAGGATGTCCCCATCTTTTTTCTACAACCCTTTTGCCAAAGAAGATACGTTGCTAGTCTTTTTCCGTGCTGTCGTTACTAGTATGTAAGTTGTTTGAATGACATTCAATATTTTTTTTGTGTAAGAAGTTTGCAACAAGAACTCGTCTGTCTATTGCAACTCTCTCTTCTTTACATCAAAGCGCGGATTCCATGAACAAAGCTTCTTTCTTAGAACTGCACGCCAGTGGAACTCTGTTCCGTCTGCCTGCTTCCCTCCGGACTACAACTTGGATGTCTTCAAGTTTAATGTTAACAAATTCCTAATGAACCGCCCCCTTAAGTAAACACTTCATCAAATCTCAACACTAACGTAATGTACTTGCAATAACCCTTATCCCTGAGTGGCTTCCGGGCCTTGATAAGTGGTGATCACTGTGTAAAAAAAAAATAAAAAAACTATGCATAACATAAAACAGAATACGCTTTTTGGGTAGCGATGAACTAATTGCTCACTTTTTATCTTCATACTACGCAGCGCGTTTATGGATTTTTGGTAAATGCAATCTATAGCTTAATCTTAAAAGTACCGAGAAAAGCATCAGTTATACGCGTCTGTTGGTTTGAAAAATATTCTTTTATTCTTTTCTTAATCAGGAAAATATAATACAAAAAAAGCGTACATTAAGAAGATTGTCGAAACTAATAAACCTTCTGTAACAATTGATTGTTACATGAACAGATGCGTCCATTTTATTTACGAAGTTAGACATGATATTGCAGTTTCACGTGAGAGATAAAACGGACCGAATGAACGACGAATATACCATCTTACAGATTTTATATTAATTTCGCGTCTGACAGACCGACTAACGGAGAGGATTGTTTATAAAAATGTTTGGTCTTAGCTAAAACACGACATAGGTCAGTCGTGAGGCTGCATACGTCTGTCTGACAATGTAAGTATGGAACAATGGTGGGATCCTTCTATCGATCCAGTAGATATCTCACTGCTGATGCAATTCTCTATCTATATAAAAGATAAAAGGTACGTCCAAGGATGGATTACTGTTGCCACATCTAGGCAGGGGCTGCTAGAAAGGACTTATCCTGCCTTGATAGAGTTCAAAATAGACTTCCTAGCCTCGTAGGGGATGTCCTTTTCTCTTCTCTGCAACCTCTATCTCACAGAAGAGATGTTGCGAGTTTGTCCCTGCTTTATCATTATTTTCATGGCAAGCGCTGGACTGCCAAACTTTCACAAGAAACACCCATCTAACAGCAAACACTATCACTGATTTCCCGCTGTGCCTAAACGTAAGCGTAGATTCTATGAACAAATCTTCTTTAGAATATTCTATAGAATATTCTTCCGGTCTCCTGCTTTCCAGCTGACTACAATATGGTTGTCTTCAAGTCTAATGTAAACAAGTTTTGGATGAGCCGTTACATATAAGTTAACTCATTTACCGAATTTCCATTACTGACGATTACGTTATTGCCAATTATCTACTGTACACTCTTTAACCCTTATCCTCGATTGGCCTCCCGACCTTGATAAGTGGTGATGCCTTTGTAAAAAAAAAATTGTGAGACTGCATACGTCTACCTTACAATGTAAGGATGGAACAAACTCTTGTCCAGTTCTTACCTTCCTTCCCACGAGGTCAAACTTAGAAATATGAAGAATCCCGAATTTATGCTTTAAAAACGTTAGAAATTAAAAAAGCTATTTATTTGATCAAGTTAAAATTTTGCAGGTACTACATTTTATTAAAGAATATATCCAAAAAATCTGAAAAAAATCGGAAGTTGAAATCCCTTGAATCTTTTACTGTAGCTTGATATGTAAGAGAGAATGTTAAAATCAAATATGAAATGTGAGACTTCAGTGGCTACAACATGGACCAAGTAATGAGCTTTTGTTACATTCTCCATTTTCTTTATTCTTGATTTTATCTTAGATATCCCAAAATATAATTATTCTAATTAATCTGTGATGGATATTTTGACAGAGTTTAGTGGCAATTGGCTATTTGGACGCCAGATTCTGCCTAAAAAAGGGACAAAGTAACACACTCAACTAAAAATATAACCTCTTTTGCGAAGGTAGTAAAATTCTTTCATTAAATTGGTGTGCTTAGCGATTGCATAATATTTAACATTTGAGCAGGATAGACAAAATAAAATGCAATTTTAAATTTAGTTTATCGATTCTAAAACATATTCTCTTATAGAGATGGGCGTATCTAAGTTAAGATGCATCCATTCAATACATGTGTTTTGCATTAGAAATGCCATCACGAACGGAATTTCAAAGCCTCTAAGACATAGGACAAGGTAATCTGAAATGAAATTGAAAAAGAAACCAAATCAGTTGCAAAATATTCACACATGCACAATATAACAAATCTGTAACAAAAATAACGATGCATATATACAAACATAAAATCTACATAACCCCCCCCCGCCGGCGTTCGATATGATCTATTATATAAAGTTGTGTGCAAGTGTGTATATGCAGTAAAAGATAAATGAGTACGCAAGTAAATAGAGACTTTATGCACACAGTCACACTCACAAACACGTATATACAAATAAATATATTATACGTTTATTTATACAATCATTATTTGTTACGTATATGTACACAGGTTTCTGCAGTCCCTTTTTTCAGAGAGAGACTAAGTCATCAAGCTTAAAATCATTTTCAAGACAAAATTCAAGAATGTTCATTAATCTAATTTTTAAAGAGAAAGAGAATTACAACGAATTAATCGAAAGTTTAAGCGGGTGAGGAAATGTGAAAAAGAATATATATATATATATATATATATATATATATATATATATATAAGTGAACGTGTCTGTGTGTCTGTGTGTCTGTGTATATTTCCCTACGCAATAACTCTGTCAATTTTTAGTCTACAGACTCGAAATTTGATATACTGGGTACCGAGATTTGGAATAATCGACGTGATCAGTTTGCGACCAGAAATTTTGCTATTAAGGGGTCAAAGTTCAACAATTTGACCTTTGAAAACTCTACCAAACTCCTCCGACAATTTTGGGTCTAAACACTTGACATTTTAGATATAGGTTCTTTGGATATGGTTCTAACTTAATAACTTGATTTGAGCCCAAAACAATAAATGTTAAGGGGTCATAATAGGGGTCAAAGTTAAAAAAATTGACCGTTTTTTTTTGCTCAGCATACACCTCCAAACACCCGGGCAACACCGGGCACCCATGCTAATATATATATAATATTGGAATTTTTTTTTTTAAGTTTAAAAACCATATAAAATATTATTAGTCTTTAGTTGGAAAATTATTTTGTCATTAAGTCATTGTTATGGGGTTAAATGGTAATAAACGAAAGGAACACAGGATTTTTAGGAAACGAACATGTATTCACCTAGATTACAGACAAAGCGAGTTGAGCAGTACCATTCCTCAACGGTGGGGCGTGTGCCCCCGACCTGCTTGATCGCGTGTAAATCTCTGACTCCTGTGACTCCCGGCACCGGTACTCGATGCGGGAAGTGATGTTACTAGAGGAAATGACGTCATGAGATACTCCATTAATCCCATGGAATGGCGTCTCCAGCAGTCATTTAATTTCTTGCAATCGCTGAATCAACTTGCTTTTTCGAACACGCAACAGTCCAAAATTTTAAAAGATCATCGGTTGTCTACCATGAAACACTGTTTCGACGATTTAAAAACGAAACGTTATATTCATTCATTGCTCTACAGTAGCGTTTATCACTTTTTATTACCTGTTGTAATTTTTCTCATTCACAGGGCTGTTTATGTGGAATTACTGGTTTAATTAATGTGTTTAACATTTTATTTTAATCTATTATTCTTTTAAATTAAAATAGACATAATTAGTGAAAATATTCTAATAATCAATCTTTTAAATTATTTTTATATTTTCTATATTATTGTTTTTCATTCTTAAAATTCAAAGTTCTGTCTTCAGTTAATAAAACAGAGGTTTTCCAAGACAAAGGCAACGTTTTATTTTTTCCCAATTTAGTGTCACTCGCTTTTTGCAACACGAAAACCCAACTTTATGTCTAAGGGTAACCTTGCGAAAAGGCAAGTAAATTAATTACGTAATTATTTTTCATTTCAAATGTTATCACGTTTTATTCACAAGATTTTTCACGTTGATGTTTCTATATGTTTTAATCAAATCTATTTTTTTTCTAAAAAGTGACTTAATTCATATGAGTCATCTCAAATTAAACGTTGATATAAAACATATCATCATCGATAAATATAAAATAGATACAGCAAATGTCAGGAGTAAAAAAAATGCCCAGCATGATAAAATAGTGGAAAACGTTGTTTTATTTGGGTTGTATAAAGAGATTTTGGAGCCAAATTATGAGAAAGTATTAAAAACGGACTTCGACACTATGTGACCCTTAGATGATTGAAGATAGAAGTAAATATCGTATATATATATATATATATATATATACGGTGATGTCTAACAGGAATCAGTGATGTTCTTGCAGAATAAAATGCTGGTGTTTTAAAAGAATTCATCATTGTGTCAACAAATAAAATTATGCTAGTGGACAGCACCAATACAAATACACGTTGCGAAGTTCGACTTGTAATAGTTGTTTAACAAAATAAAAACAAAATTACATACTATTGGTAGCTCTCTACAATTCCATTTAGAACTATTTTTTTTAGATGGAACTATAAAACTCCTACACTTTTCACTGGTCTCCTATGTAAATAAAGTGGTAATGACTATAATCATTTATCAAAGTAGTATTAAAACCAATTGTTTTTTCTTTAGACGTTTGTTTTACTACCGAAAGAATAAGCGAACTAACCTTTGACTAGAAAATTCTATTCGAATATACAATAGGCATTTCCAGAGGAAAAGTAGTGCCTAAATTTTTTGCCTAAAAATTGAACCTATGTATCAGGATAAAGGGTTAACTTTCACCGTCAGATGTGTTTATGGAAATGAGGTACTTATTCGCAAGAAATCCTCCCAGCCTCATAAGATTTATAATTGAAGTATATGCAGTTAATTTCTTTTAAAAAGATATGTTCAATAACTAGCAACTGTATAACTGTATCAGTCGTCTTCATTATTTGTCAGACTGTTATCTTGATATTTATAGCTGTTTTTGTTTCGCCACCTTTCAACAGTCTACAGAAAAAAATGAATACACACAATATGAAGCCTCATCTTAATGGATGTCAAAAACATTAAAATGATATATAATGATCAATCGTATCAATAAACACTTAACGTTCACTACGTTAGCTTATAAAATTTACACAATAATGCCTTCGCCTCACTGCCTGAATATGTGTTGTACACGATGGTAAAATCAGATCAACTGCAGTGGGAAAAGCAGCAATAAAATGGCCCTTAACTAAGTCAACTTTTTGTTATATAAAATCGATTAAATTGGTTATGTTGATTTATCAAATCATTTAAAATTTCTGTTCGAATAATATCAGGTGCATTATATTCGATGGGATTACATTTTGAACTAAATAAAATAACTTTGTGTTCTTGAAGGCGTTGGTCCCCAACCAAGAAATCATTTAAAAGTAATAAAAAAACAATCAACTTTCAAGCCAATCATTTGTTTGAGTTAAAGTGGAGTTTGTGAATCGACATTTACAGAAGCATTTTCTGAATATGAAACTTTTGAGTCATTGATGAATGGAACAAAGTTCAAGTCATCTGATTTGCCCTCATATACTCAATTTGTTTAAAGGATAAATGCATTAACAACAAAATATTTCGAATCAGTTTATGGGCTTCGAGCACAACACAAGTGTTTAATATAAACTGGGCCTTCTCTTTTTTCATTTTACATCGAGGAGTTTAATGCAGTATATTAATTATTTAAAACAATTGGTTTTATAATGCATTATTGTATATAGTTTACATTTTCAAATATCATAATTAGTAGAAACTAAGTGTTCTATTTGATTTTCATTTTCTAATCTCTCCCATGTTTTTTTTTTTATAGATAATGAGATTAAAATTGGTTAATGAGGAAAAAAGCTGAACGTTAGAGATTTCGATTATCTGGTTTTAATTTATTTTATTTTAATGAAACAAAATAACGACCTTTTTAGTTTATATATTGAAATTGACAATATTTCCAACCTATTTATAGGTTAAATTTGTCAACAATTTTTTTCAGTTCTTATATATAGGCGATAGTTGATGCCATTTCCTTAAATAACGGTGTAAGTACGTGATCAATTGTTGCAGTGATTAATTATTACACCAAAACACAACTTTGTCACAGTGAAGTAATTTGATTAAAAAAAGGAAAATCCAACAAAGATCCATACATATCGAAAGATTTGTTTACTCTAAGTTAATTTTCTCGAATACTTTTGGAATTCCCACCCTTCTTCTATTTATTTGACCGTAGCAATATGCAAAAATTAAAATGTAGATAAACAAATACATTGCTAGAAACTCACCGTAAAGGTCTCTCACTATAAATGTTGCTTCTATCACAGTAGCTTATTACGCTTCAGTGTCAATATGACTTGTTTAAATAGAACAGAAGGAAAAACAATTATTAAAATTGACTTTTTTCCGGGCAGCCATCTTTGTGCTGATTGCGTTTTTCAGTTTATTGTTCTTTTTTTCCCAAGCGAAAAAAGAAAGCAATTACATAATCTATAACCTGAAGTGAGAAATACGATTAAGAATAGGGAATTACTTTTATTTGTATAAACAATACATTTTTTTTAAACTATTGATTCTCATATAAGCATTTAAAGAATCCACAAAATGAGAATGAGTAAGATGCGTCCATCTAATCTGTACGCGTTGTTTTATGAACACTTTTAAGCATATCGAAAAAATGCGTCCATTATAGCTGCGTGTTTATCAACGAACATGCTATTACATACAAAAGTGTAAAAAACAAACCAAATAAATGGTATTTGGAAATTAAGCGCGAGGAACCTAGCGATGGACCTAACTTTTAATTTTTCTGTTACTGTTGTTCTTGTATCCATTCTTTTGCCCACAGTTGTGTCGTGGATGGAGGCTTTGAGTCTTTACGGTTCTAGAAAAGCATTGTTTGAAGATAGCGATTTCAATCGTAATCAAGCAGGTCAGAGGATTAGTTGACCAAAACGTGATGAGACAACAACTATGGAAAGTAGTAATTAC
Source organism: Euprymna scolopes (assembly GCF_053919585.1). Classification (NCBI taxonomy): domain Eukaryota; kingdom Metazoa; phylum Mollusca; class Cephalopoda; order Sepiida; family Sepiolidae; genus Euprymna; species Euprymna scolopes. Next base: position 157,988,307 of record NC_136490.1, on the reverse strand, counting down.
TTGGGGGAGCGAGGGTATAGTTTAGAGACTCAGCATTCCTATCCCGTCGCGGTTAATCAACTGAAGAAGGTCATAGGATGACGTGATATGAGTATAAAACTTTGCAAAAGGACATCGCTCCAGACAAGACCTGAAGCCAATATATGTAAAGAGCTAAAATATTATTTCAAAGGCAAAAACTAGCCAATAATATATGTTAGATAACTTCGACCCTGAAAACAACAGGTATTACAATTTGTCAGAAACATCGCTCATTGAGCTAGATGTCAAAAATAAGTGAAACGAGAGATAGATACTGATCCAGAAAACAGCAATTATTCTTTCTTATTAAGCATCGTTTATGGAGTAAAATGACAAAATATGGGAAGCGAGAGTTACAAGTTTGCGCCTACCCACAAGTCGAAAGAGACGCATGCTTGGCTTCAGAAAGAGTGCTACGAATTTGTACCCTTCTCTTACTGCTCAGCTCTTCGCCCGACTTGAATCTGTTGGATTACTTCGTTTGTCCATACGTCGAAGTATCACCAACATGATCTCCCATAACACCAAAGTTAGCCTGATCGCCGCCATCCGCTGTGTATGCATCGAGCTCCCATTGATGCTTTTGAAAAAGGCATGCCTCCAGTTCCGGATCCGTATCGAGGCAGTGATTGAGGTTAAAGGCGACTACATTGAATAGATGTAAGCTCTGTTACATAATCAAGTTTCCTGAATTGATTTTTCAATAAACGTTTTATAGTAAAGCTGTAGTGTTATTTTTTTTAAGACGAAAATTTATCGTTCCACACTGTAAGATGTTTGTAATCCCCTTTATTTCAGCTGCTCCAAAGAATGAAACATGGCACTTTCTATTACATTTCTGAGTTTTTGAGATGAAGATTGGTTATGCGTATTATTTGAGGCCTGGATGTAATTGATACAGTACATGGTAAATTAAGTTTTAATAAGTTAAACTCTTATAGAGGTTGAAGGTTCAATTCTCAGTGCGGGCAACACAAATAATTCAGTTGCAAATCAATTAAGGTTTCTATTCAGTCATGACTGATAGCCCATGCTTCTCTCGTGGATTAAATAAAGGATTTCGTTGGAAATTCCTGATGAATTTCCGAGTTCGACAGAAAGATTCCCAAGTTCGACAAGATACTCCTAAAGAAGGTTGAAGCTTACATCGACAATAACGTTGTGAAAATAACAATCAAGAGGGTAGCAGTAAACTGAACTATCAGAATAATACAAATAATCAATCCTTGTTTTCAAAATTATGAACCATAAATCATTTACATTTCTCAGCAAATTTTGTTAATTTGATTTTCAACGTTTGTATATAATATTTTCAAACTAAATGCAGAATATTTTCTGTGAATAAAAGCCTTGAATTCTTTCGGAATACGATGTAATGTGAAACAGACAAACTGGCAGTTCAAATTCGATTTTTAAAAATTTTTATCCATAAAGTAGAATCGTCCAACACTTTTTTTAGAAGTTATGTAAGGAATTGATGACACCTGTCTTAAAGAATTAGCCGGTAGCATCGTTTTTGTTGTTACTGTTTTTATATAATGACAAGCGGATGGTCACAAGGTCGTAGCTTGGAGAAAGGAAGAAACATAGAGAGACGCAGTAAAGATGAAATCAAATAAAATGAGACATACACATCAATTGTTTATCTGTTATCAACCACTTGATAACTTATTTTAAAAATTGTTAAGTAGTAAATGAATTCGAGACTTGGAAACTTCAATACGAGTGATTTCCAAACAGTTTACACGAGGAAGAACAACACACACACACACACACACACACACACACACACACACACACACACACACACACATATATATATATATATATATATAGTATGGTGGCTATCTACTCGGTTCCGAGTATGACCGCATTTCAGAGATTTTTCAGGTTTTTTAATCTTGTTCTTCTAATCATACTTTCAGTGGACGACATGTTTCACCTTTGTATAGTTTTCCACATTTATATGAGATTTCGTATACACAGTTCTTAGTCATGATTATATCCGTAGGGGTTTGACTCTCACAAGCAGTTTCTGGAGAGTTTAATCACTTCTGAATACTGTCCTGATTCCTGATGTCATATGGATTACATATTCATTGAAGTTTTACAGACAAGCCCTTCATATACGGTATACAAATAGTAGTGAGTTTCTGAGTTGTGTCCTTTTGTGTCTGGTACAGATTTCGTGGAGCTGATGTCATGCTCTCTGGCTAGTTGTTTCGGTGGAGGGGTTCTCTTCAACTGTCACTCTCCTTTTGATATATTAATCTTTTGTTGATTTTGCTCGGTTTGTAGGCAACGTATGATTCCTTTCTTTGCATTATATGGATGGTGGGAGTTGAAGTTTAGGTAATGACCAGACACAAAAGGACACCACTCAGAAACTCACCACAGATTGTGTACCATATATGAAGGGATTCTTTGAAAGATTTCAACCTATATGTAACACATATTACAGTTCACTGGAAAAATAATGGGATCCTTCTACCACCCCAGTAGATATCTCACTTCTGATTCAATTCTCTACCTATATAAAAGCCAGGTACGTCTAATGATGTACCAAATTAGACAAAATTTGTTCAATTTTAGACCAAGCCTCTCTCAACATGGGATAGTAAATTGCAGAAAAAACATGAATGTTGCTTCAATGCTCTGAAAGAAGATGTTATGAATTAATTATGGTCATATGATTCTGTAACGTGACTGTTATGCTTGAACCGTGTTCGTTACAGTTCAAATCTCTCTGCGACCCCCACGCCGTCCTGCATGGTTGAAAAAGGAACGAACAAAGATAAATAAAGCCGACTCGGCTGTTCTTTCCTTTTTTATTTTCAATAAAAGTCGTTTATTGCCGTTTTCCTTTCCCCCGTCTCGATATCAACTTTAAGATCCACGCTGCCACTGCGGGGCCACATGTCCATCTTCCCTGATTCGCGTTTTTCGTCTGCTCCACTACATGCCACTCATTGACAGCCATTTCTTGTCTTAGACTTTACACGCCCTTTTTTTTAAACCGCAGTTTTTTTTCTCTCAACCACGTGGCGTCCTTTTCGTCTTTTTTTCTCGAGCACACTTCCTAATTGGCACATGTGTGCTTTCCCGGCTACTGCTGCTAATATCTTCGCATGCCAGCTACCTTACAGCTGCTGCTGATATTTTTCCACGCGTTTATACGCGTTGTGTTACAATTAAAGCAATAACAATATGCATACAATAAATTATAATCGTTTAAAATGACCCCTCTACAAACCAGTAAAAGCCTTTGAACTGACCTGACACATATTGTCGATCACTTACGCATATCTAGAAAAGTCTTTTATCGTTCTGTTACCATGCAAAATTCCTATTTTATATGGTATGTTCCTTGCTGAACGTACAAATATAGTAGTGGTACCTTAAAATCTATCCATGCATCTTGATGAGTTATTAGTTATAAATAAATACCCTGAATGCTTGACTTGACAAAAAGTCACAAATCAATAATATAAAATCCTTTATTTATTTGGTTACTAATCTCCGAGTTAAAAACCATATTGAATAATAATCTTTGTATGTAGTCCTGTTACATTTAAGGTTGGCATGGCAATTCGATTTTAAAACGTGAAAATGTTTTGTCGGTCGCGGTTATTGCTCAGTCGCTCAATGTGTTGCCGTTAAACTTGAAATTGTATTTCATTTGATCGGCCACAATTACATTTGAAATAGAAATAAACAATGCTTAATTCAGTGATAACATTGGTAGTTCGAGAAATTAATTTTCGTCGAGTTATATCGATTTCGTTAATACGGACTTTAGGGGCTTTTTTTCGTAATGTTCCTGTAAAAATTATTTTATATTTTTTAATTGTTACAAATTACGATGCTTTATTTACATGGAAAAAAAAGTAAAAATAAATTCTTGCGTTTTTTATTTACTACTGAAAATGATAACTTTAGTAAAGGCATTTTTGGTTTAAAAAATAATGCATTTTCACTAAGATTTAAATAAAAATAATGAGTTCGTTATAGTCCGCGATCATTATTTGATAAATACTGAAAATTGCGTTATAATATGTTAATTTCCTGATTTTTCGTGAATTTTTAAATAAAGGGAGTGGTCAAAATATTTATACATTTTGAGCCTCGGCATTCATTTTGCACGTACCTAGTCTACTCCAACGAACAACCGGCGAAAATTGTCATAGATATTTTTGCGCGTATGTAAAATTCCGGACGTATCTATAATATATAAATGCCAGAAGAAATATACATAGCAAATAAATTCCAAGAAGAAAAATATATAATAAATAAATTCCGGATGGAATTATTTGTATTATTTTTATGGTTATTGTTTGCCGTTGGTGTCAGTTGTGTAAATCTTGAAAATGATGAAGAACAAAGATGGATGTGCGTGACTGAGGCTGATATTCATTTTCTACTTTTTTCTGTTTGATGCAGAGAAGTGAAAAGTGTCAGCTTCCCTTGTTGTTAAGTTCCATTGTTGCGTTTTCACGGCAGAAGAAATTTGAATTTCAAACCTCAAGGTTGCTATCGTTAATTTGAAAAATCACGAAGACTTTGAATATAATTTCAGTAGGCAAATAAAGGATGGATACATTTTAGTGGGAAATTCTTAACAAAATACAGGAAGTAAATATCTTCCTTGGAGCAAAACGTTCCATTTAACGAATGGAGATTTCCATTTTAGTACAGTTTTCCATTGAATTATAAAAACAATAGAAAATTAAAACGTTTCGTTGACCGAAATTATCAATTTGATATCTTGAGAAAAGATTTTCATTCACACTGTTCCTAGTTATAAAAAAGAGCGACTAACACAGATCCAGTAATAGACTATTCCGGGTGTGCATATTAATTACTTGTATTACTCAGATTTTTATTACTATTCATTTAGAATATTTTGTTCGTCGGATTTTCATGCCAGTCGAGGACACGACCTTTGCATTAAACACGGAAAGAAGGACTGTTTCCTTTTTGAAAACGAGACGTGATCCTGTTGTGTTATAAGAGGGTGCACACCTCAAGGAGGAGTCCATATATTGATAATCGCCTAAGATATCCCTTATAGGAGAGGCAGAGTACACCTTATCCTTTTCCGCTCCCCTTTTCAATTCTCAAATCAATAAACAATCAGTGAATGATACTCCATCAATAAACAATCAGTTGATGATACTCCATCAATAAATTATCAGTCAATGATACTGCATAAATAAAAATCAGTCAATGATACTCCACCAATAGACAATCAGTTGATGATACTCCACCAATAAATAATCAGTCGATGATACTCCACCAATAAACAATCAGTCGATAATACTCCATCAATAAACAATCAGTTGATGATACTCCATCAATAAATAATCAGTCAATGATACTGAAAAAATAATCAATCAGTCAATGATACTCCACCAATAAATAATCAGTTGATGATACTCCACCAATAAACAATCAGTCGATGATAATCCATCAATAAATAATCAGTCAATGATACTCCATCAATAAACAATCAGTTGATGATACTCCACCAATAAATAATCAGTCAATGATACTCTATCAATAAACAATCAGTTAATGATACTCCATCAATAAATAATCAGTTGATGATACTCCATCATTAAATAATCAGTAAATAATACTGCATAAATAAACAATCAGTCGATGATACTCCACCAATAAACAATCAGTCGATAATATTCCAACAATAAACAATCAGTCTATGATACTCCATCAATAAACAAGCAGTGTATTATACTCCATCAATAAATAATCAGTGTATTATACTCCATCAATAAATAATCAGTCAATGATACTGCATAAATAAAAATCAGTCGATGATACTCCACCAATAAACAATCAATCAACGATACTCCACCAACAAACAGCCAGTCAATGATACTCCACCAATCAATAATCAGCCGATGATACCCATCAATAAGCAATCAGTCGATAATACTCCACCAATAAACAATCAGTCGATGATACCCCACCAATAAACAATCGATGATATTCTATCAATAAACAACCGCGCAATGATACTCAATCAATAAACAATCAGTCAATGATACTCCTCCAATAATAATCGGTCAAGGATATTCCATCAATAAACTATCAGTCAATGATGATACACCAATAAACAATCATTCGATGATACTCCACCAAGAAGATGTTAAAAATAAAAAAAAACTAGACAAACTACTCTTAAAAATCCACCGAATTCATGTCAGCCTTTGTCACTGTAACATATATTGAGCAAGTTTCTAACAGTATTTTGTCTAGTTTTTAAAAATTTTTAGCTTCTTTTCCCAAACATATTGTGTTAAAGAGATAGTTAGGCGCCATTTTTTACTTTCTAATACATCAGATAACACTGTACGTCTTTTGAGCCGAATAAACATGTTACATAAAATAAAAACACTAATAACATATTCAGTTAAGTACAAAAGTAACTTTTGCCTTTGATAACTTTTATTTGTTATATATTTGTTTTTGACAAGTTTTTCGCGTCTATGTGTACAGTAATACAAACCCGCTTTTAGTTTACCCCTTCGAAAACACAAGGACTGCTTTGATGACCAAAATGTTGAGGCGCAAAAACAGATTCCAAAGATGCATCGACCTCACAAAAATGGGTATATGAGAAAATTTCAATTATTAAGAAAGTATACAAGACCTGTAGAGGACAGGTTCAATATTCAGAGTCTATTCAGTCAGCGTTTGATAGCGAGTTCTCTAAAGCCTTTAAGTATAAAGAACGTCTTTAGTGCTTGGGAATCAGAAATTTCCTTATTTTCAGTGAGAGATAAGAATCGTGCTTACTGATAAAATGATATTTTAAAACGCTGGAAAAGACGTTTTGGAAACGCATTTCAGTAATTAAAAATTATATCAGAGTCAGTTAAAACTTTCTGAGAAAACAGAACTGTATATCATACAAAGTCTTTAAGATATTTTTGCAGCTATGAAGCAGATAAACTCTGAAAATCATGCTATACCACGGGATGTGTTTGAAGTAACATGGGCTGGCTAGAATGTTGCATTGATTGTTGTGTCAGTTTGGATAATTGGAATGGTCTTTCAAGGTTTAAAAGACGTTTTAGTTAATTATCTTTACAAGAAAAAGGATTTAAAAAATGTCTACGATAATCATCGCAACATATAACATCTTTAACTTGCTGGTAGCATACTGACTACGCTCATACTCGACATAGTACTAAAATATGTCGTGGATGAAATCTATCCCCAATTGCAGTGTGAGTCTTACTATATCACGAATGATACAAAGCAGAGTTTTCTGGTTGTTCCGGTTCTGTTTGTTCTCTTTTCTGTAATGATGAAAAATGCATTTGCAGAGGCAGAGTGAAGTTTCATCAGCAATTCAAACATAAAAAACTCTTTCACAGATTTACTGTTTTCCTATTATTCTGTTCTTGTAATAATTCTCTAGAGGAAGTTCAATAACTTGTTCAGCGGTTTTTTGGTTTGGGTTAATATCAGAATAAAGGAAACAGTTGCTCGCCAGCCTCATCCTACACCGAAGCAAATAGGGGGTATTAAACAGATGAAACTAGTTTACATTTTCACACACACACACACACACACACACACACACACACACACACACACACACACACACACACACACACATATATATGATTCAACCACAAATGTTTGTTTTCCAGACCCCGCCCCTAGGTATACTAGTTGGGTACGGTACAGCTGAGTACAACCCTGTCATCGTTTATTGACGATATTCCTTCAGATAGAGAAGTTTATTACTGGAAAGTTTCAATCGCTAAAACCAAGCTATTCTACACTTTATTTCCGTACAAGAGGAATTTACCATCATAGCCCCTGTTTGCAGGAATGGTGTCAATAACGTCTTCCCAGTTCGAAAGAAAACAACCAGCGAAGCAAATTATATGAATGCTGGGAAATCGACTACGTTTGCTTTGTTTTTGTTATTGTTTTTTTTTTTACAGGAGTTTGTGGCACTGGGTCGAATAGTGGGGAATAGAGAAAATCAAGGCATTAAAACAAGATGCACTCTAAGTTTGAATAAAATGGATTGATCATACCTGTTGTCATTCACAATAGAGGCATATCAGGCGATTAGCAATTAAACCAATCTTTTCTTACAAAAAGAAAGTAAAAATGAAAGTGTGTGTAACAAAACCAGCTGATACAACCGGAACACACGTTTGTTAGATTGTTTATTAATGGAGGATTATTGACTGATTGTTTTATGACGTGACCGTCTAGAGGAGCGATGCTCCTCACTATTAGGGAGTTTGGGACCCCTAAGACCATGCGTAAGGCCAGGTAAAAATGCTGAGATTGTTCGGTAAACGTTGATTGAATCCCAGACAGCGGCAGGTGACCTATAAAAAGAGACGAGTATATTGTGTTTGGTCAAAACAGAAATATTTTAACAGAAAGAACTTATCTGAAATAAATATAGGCTTGGATGTATTTATATTTTTTATTACTTTTATGCATACCACGTTAACTCTGGAAGCTAATTTAGCGTGTGTCTATTATAGTGAAATTCTACATTGTTATTGATAATTATTGATTGATCGACTGATTGTTTATTCATAGAGTATCATCGACTGGTTGCTTATTAATGGAGTATCATCGACTGATTGTTTATTGGTGGATTATAATCGACTGATTGTTTATTAATGAAGTATCATCGACTGATTGTTATTTGATGGAGTATTATCGACTGATTGTTAATTGGTGGAGTATCATTGACTAATTGTTTATTGATGGAGTAGCATCGACTGATTGATTATTGATGGAGTATTATCGACTGATTGTTTATTGGTGGATTATCATTGACTGATTGTTTATTGATGGAGTATCATTGACTGATTGTTTATTGGTGGATTATCATCAACTGATTGTTTAATGATGCAGTATCATTGACTGATTGTTTATTGATGGATTATAATTGACTGATTGTTTATTGATGGAGTATCATTGATTGTTTATTGGTGGAGTATTATTGACTGATTGTTTATTGAAGGAGTATCATCGAGTGGTTGTTTCTTAATAGAGTATCATCGACTGCTTGTTTATTGGTGGGGTATCATCGACTAATTGTTTATTGGTGGAGTAGTATCGACTGATGATTTATTGTTAAAATTTCATCGACTGATTGTTTATTGATGCAGCATAGTAAAATTATTGTTTATTGATGGAATATCATCGACGGATTTTTTATTGGAGGAGTATCATTGACTGATTGTTTATTGATGGAATATCATTGTCTGATTGTTTATTAATAGCATATCATCGACTGATTATTAACTGTTTGAGTATCATTGACTTATTGTAAATTGGTGGAGTATCATTTACTAATTGTTAATTGGTGGAGTATAATGTACTGATTGTTTATTGGTGGAGTATAACCGTCGGATTGTTTATTAGAGGAGTATTATTGACTGATTGCTTATTGTTGGAGTATCATTGACTGATTTTTTATTGGTGGAGTATCCTCGACTAATTGTTTATTGATGGAATATCATCGACTAATTGTTTATTGGTTGAATATCATCGACTAATTTTTATTGGTGGAGTATCATCGAATGATTGTTTATTGATAGAGTATAATCGACTGATTGTTTATCGGTGGAGTATCATTTATTGATTGTTTATTGGTGGAGTATCATCGACTGATTATTTATTGATAGAGTATCATCGACTGATTTTTCATTGGTGGAGTATCATTGACTGATTGTTAATTGGTTGTGTATAGTCTTCTGATTGTTGATTGGTAGAGTATCATTGATTGATTGTTTATTGGTCGAGTATCATCGGCTGATTATTTATTGATGGAGTATCATTGACTGATTGTTTATTGATGGACTATAATGTATTGATTGTTTATTGGTGGAACATTATCGACTAATTGTTTATTGATAAAATATCATCGACTGATTGTTTATTGGTGGATTATCATCGATTGATTGTTAATTAATGTTGTATCATCGACTAATATTATACTGATGGAGTATAATTGACTGATTGTTTATTAATGGAGTATCATCGCCTGGTTGTTTGTTAATAGAGTATCATCGACTAATTGTTTATTGGTGGAATATCATCGACCGATTGTTTATTGATTGAGTATCATCGACTAATTGTTGATTGGTCGAGTATCATCGACTAATTCTTTATTGATGGAGTGTCATTGACAGATTGTTTATTGATGGAGTATCATCGACTGCTTGTTTATTAATCGAGTATCATCGAATGATGGTTTATTGATGGACTATAATCGACTAATTGTTTATTGGTGGAATATCATTTACTGATTATTTATTGATTGAGTATAATCGATTAATTGTTTCTTGGTGAAGTATAATTGACTGATTGTTTATTGCTGGAGGATAATCGACTGATTGTTTATTGATGGAGTATAATCGACTGATTGGTAATTGTATTATTGATTGATTGTTTATTAATAAAGTATACTCGACTGATTGCTCATTGATTGAGTATCATCGACTGATTGTTTACTGATGGAATGTCATTGACTGATAGTTATTTAATGAGTAACATTGACTGATTGTTTATTGATAGAATATGATCGATTGTTTATTGGTGGAGTATCCTTTACTGATGGTTTATCAATGGATTATAATCATCTGATTGTTTATTAGTTGAGTATCATTGACTGATTGTTTATTTCTGGAGTATCATCGACTGGTTGTTTATTGATGAAGTATCATCGAATAATTGTTTATTGCTGGAGCATACTCGAGTGATAGTTTATTAGTGGTGTACTACTGATTAATTGCTGATTGTTAAATTATCATCGACTGTTTATTGATGGAGTATCACCGACTTATTTTTTAATGATGGAGTATCATTGTCTGATTGTTTATTAATAGACTATGATGGATTGTTTATTGATGGAGTATAATCAACTGATTGTTTATTGATGAAGTATAATCGACTGAGTGTTTATTGTTGAGTATCATTGTTGATTGTTTATTGCTAGAGTATCATCGACGGATTGTTTATTAATGGAGTATCATGGAATGATTGTTTATTGAGTGAGTATCATCTGATAATTTTTTATTGGTCGATTATCATCTGCTGATTGTTTATTGATTGAGTAGCATCGAATGATTGTTTATTAATTGAGTAACATCGCCTGATTGTTTATTGGTGGATTATCATCGACTGATTGTTAATTGACGCAGAATCATCGAAAAATTTTGTATTTATGGAGTATAATTTACTGATTGTTTATTGATGGGGTATCATTGACTGATTGTTTATTGGTGGAGCCTAATCGACTAATTGTTTATTGGTAGAGTATCATCGACTGATTTTTTATTGATAAAGTATCATCGATTGATTGTTTATAGATGCATCATTATTGATGAAGTATAGTCGGCTAATTGTCATTGGAGGAGAATCATTGACTAATTGTTTAATGATGGGGCATTATTGTCTGATTGATTGTTATCGACTATCATCGATTGTTTATTAGTCGAGTATCATCGACTGATTTTTTATTGGTGAAGTATCATCGAATGATTGTTTATGGGTGAAGTATCATTGACTGATTGTTTACTGAGGAAGTATAATCGACTGGTTCTTTATTGGTTGAGTATCATCGATTGATTATTTATTTATAAAGTATCATCGATTGTTTGTTTATTGATGGCGCATCATTGACTGATTGTTTATTGAATAAATATCATCGACTGATGTTTTTTGAGGAGTATCGTTGACTGATTGTTCATCGATGGAGTATCATTGTCTGAATGTTTATTGATAGAGTATCATCGATTGTTTTTTCGTTGAGCATCATCGACTGATTGTTTATTGGTGGAGTATCATCGACTGAGTGTTTATTGGCGGACTGTCATCGAGTGATTTTTTATTTGTGGAGCATCAGCGACTGATTGCTCATTGATAGAGTATTATCCACTGGTTGTATATTGATTGTATATTCGACTGATTATTGATTGTTTGAGTATGATTGAATTATTGATAATTGGCGAAGAATCATCGACTGATTGTTTATTGGTGGAGTATCATCGACTGATTGTTTATTGATAAAGTATCATCGACTTAGTGTTTATTTATGGAGCATCATTAACTGATTGTTTATTGACGGAGTATCATTGTCTGATTGTTATTGATAGAGCATCATACATTTTTTATTGGTGGAGTATCATCGACTGATTGTTTATTGGTGGAGCATCACCGACTGATTTTTTATTGATAGAGTATTATCGACTGATTGTATATTAATGGTATCATCGATTGATTATTGGTTGCTTTATTATCATTGAATTACTTATTATTGGTGGAATATCATCTACTAGTTGTTTATTTATTGAACATCATTGACTGATTTTTTATATTTGGATTATCATTCTCTGATTGTTTATTTATAGAGTATCATCGACTGATTGTTTACTGGTGGAGTACCATTGACTGATTGTTAATTGGTGGAGTATAATTGACTGATTTTTATTTTGTGGAGGATAATGGACTGATATTTTATTGGTGGAGTATCATTCACTGATTGTGGTATCATCGACTGATTATTGATTGTTATCATCGACGTATTTTTTATTGGTGGGATTTCATCGACTGATAGTTTATTAATGGAGTATCATCGACTTATTCTTATTGGAGGAGTATCATTGACCGATTGTTTACTGATGGAGTATCATTGTCTGAATATTTTTTGATAGAGTATCATCTATTGTTTATTGGTGGAGTATCATCGACTGATTTTTTTATTGGTTAGTATCATTGACTTTTTTATTAGTGGAGTATTAATTTAGTGATTGTTTATTGGTGGAATATAATCGACTATTTTTTTATTGGTGAGTGATTGTTCTTGCGTTGAGCATCATCGACTAATGGTTTATTGGTCTAGCATCCGTGACTGATTGTTTATTGATTGAGTATTATCGACTGATTGTATATTGATGGTATCATCGACTGATTATTGATTGTTTGAGTATCATTGACCTATTGTTAATTGGTGTAGTATCATAGATTGTTTATTGAGGGAATATCATCGTCTGATTCGTTATTGATAGAGTATCATTTACTGATTGATTATTGGTGGAATATTATCAGCTGATTGTTAATTTGTTTAGTATCATTGACTGGTTGTTTATTAATTTGTTATTATCGACTGATTGTGTTTTGGTCGAGTATCATTATCTAATTGTTTATTGATATAATATCATCTATTATTGTTTATTGGTGGAGTATCAGCAACTTATTGCTTATTGATAGAGTATTATCGACTGATTGTATATTGATGGTATCATCGACTGATTATTGATTGTTTGAGTATCATTGAATTATTGATTATTGGTGGAGTACTATCGACTGATTGTTTATTGGTGGAGTATCATAGACTGATGGTTTATTGATAAAGTATGGTAGACTGATTGTTTATGTATGGAGCATCATTTACTGATTTTTTATAGATTTAGTATTATTGTCTGATTGTTTATTGATAGAGTATCACAGGTTGTTGGTAGAGTATCATTTACTGATTGGTGGTGTATCATCGATTTATTGTTAATGTATAGAGCATCATCGACTAATTGTTTATTAGTGGAACATCATTGACTTGTTGTTTATTGGCGGAGTATCATTGTCTGATTTTTTATTAATATAGTATCATCGATTGGTGACGGGTGAAGAAGCATCGACGGATTGTTTGTTGGTGGAGTATCATCGACTGATTTTTGATTGATAGAGTATCATTGACTGATTGTTTATGTGTGGGGCATCATTGACTAATGTTTTATTGGTGGAGTATCATCGACTGATTCTTTATTGGTAGAGTATCATTGACTGATTGTTTAATGAGGGAGTATAATCGACTGATTTTTTATTGATGTAGTATAATGGACTGGTGCTTTATTGATGGAGTATCATCGACCGATCGTTTATTTATGGAGTATTATTGACTGATTATTTATTGATGGAGTATCATCGACTGATTGTTCATTGATTGAGTATTATCGACTGATTGTTTATTGGTGGAGTATCATTGACTTATTGTTTATTTGAATGAGTATTATCGACTGATTGTTATTGGAGGATTATCATTGACTGATTGTTTATTGATGGAATATCATTGTTTGATTGTTTATTGATAGAGTATCATGGATTGTTTTTTGGTGGAGTATCATCGACTGATTTTTTATTGGTGGAGTATAATCGACTGATTTTATATTGGTGGAGTATCATCGACCGATGGTTTATTTTTGGAGTATCATAGACCGATTTTTTATTTGTGGAGTATCGTCGATTTATTGTTTATTGTTGGAGTATTATCGATTGATTGTTGATTGATAGAGTATCATCAACTGATTTTTATTTTAGGAGTATCATTGACTGATTGTTTTTAAATGGAGTAGCATTTTCTGATCGTTTATTTATAGAGTATCATCGATTGTTTATTGGTGGAACATCATCGACTGATTGTTTATTAATGGAGTATTCCTTACTGATTTTTTATTCCTGGAGTATCATTTACTGATTGTTTATTGGTGGAGTGTCATCGACTGATTTTTTTTATTGGTACAGTGTCATCGACTGATTGTTTTATTCGTAGAGTATCATCGATTGCTTGTTTATTGGTAGCGTATTATCGACTGAGTGTATATTGATGGTATCATCGTCTTATTAGTGATTGTTTTAGTATCGTTGACTTATTGTTTATTCATGGAGTATCACTGACTTATTGTTTATGGGTGGAGTAGGGTCGACTGATTGTTATTGGAGGCGTATCATTAACTGATTGTGTATTGATAGGGTATTATTTTCTGATTGTTTATTGATAGAGTATCATCTATTTTTTATTGGTGGAGTATGATCGACTGATTGTTATTGATAGAGTATCATTTACTGATTGTTTATTGATAGAGTATCATCTATTTTTTATTGGTGGAGTATCCTCGACTGATGTTTTTTGGTGGAGTTGAAAACACGGACTACACATATTTTGAAGGACAGACATCACACATCTATCGTCACATCCAACATGAGACAATAAGTGATATGCTTCACTTACATGGTTGCTTTCAACATATCGCCAGTGAACTCGTTGTGTCTATCAAACGTAAAACTAATATCCGAAGTATAAAAAAAGCACACAAAATATTTGAGTATATTGCACAATTATCTATATATTTTGGAGCTGCTGATAATACGAATGCGCTGCAAAAGATTTGTCAAGAATATGATTGAGCAATACATTTTCTTTCTCCTAAGACTCGGCGCTATATATGGTAACCCTAAGAACATCTAAGTGAGGAAGGGGTACTGAATTGGAGTCCTGTAGAGTACTACTGAGACATTAAAAATGTTTAAACGTTGAGCGATCCGCATAGACCACTTACTATATATTCATGACATTATCTGTGTGTGTGTGTGTGTGTACATTTCCCTTCCCAAATACTCTGTCAAATTTCAGTCTACAGACTAGAGATTTGATATAAGGAGTACTGAGATGTGGGAAAAAATGGTTTTTCGGACAGAAATTAGGCTATATAGGGGTCAAAGTTCAACGATTTGAACTTTGAAAGCGCTACCAAACTCCTATACCAATTTTAATTCTAAACACTTGAAATTTGAAATGTAGGTTACTTGGACATGAATCAAACGTTTTAATTCGAGTTGAGCTCAACACAATAAATATTAAGGGGTCAAAATTGGGGTCTAAGTTAAAAAAACTTTACGTCTGCGGTGTCTACCAAATTACTCAGCCAATTTTTGGCCTAAACATTTTAAATTTTATATAAATTGTATTCGGATATAGGACAAGCATTTTAGCCGGTTTTGCTCGAAAATTTCGCTGCCAATGGGTCAATGTCAATTTTTTTTTTACCTTTGAGGTCTCTAGCAACCTATTCAGCCAATGTTTAGTCAAACATTTGAAATTTTACATAAAGGGTATTCAGACATGAATCAAGCTTTTTGCTCAGATATTTTGGCGAAAATTTAGCTGCTAAGATGTCATCTGATAAAAAAGAACTCACTATAAATACACCAAACCCCAATAAAGAAAAGAATGACTGTTGCGTTGTTATCTCTAATAAGGGATTAGAAGAGATGACGTATATTATATATTTGTTGTATCATAAAGGGGGTTGTGTGTGATCGTCTAGTTGTTCTGTCTATTTGTTCATATGCTGTTGTGTGTGTGTGTGATACATATATTTTTTCAGACATACCTTCTGCGTCTTGGATGTTGGTCCATCTGGAATGTCTCGTCTTGGAGGGGAGACCTGGTACCTGTTTTGGACGAAGATTTAATCACTCCAACACGATGAATTTGTTTTATAGATTTTTTTAAATTTCACTTTCCAGATTAATTTATTTTTATTTCGGACTATTAGTCTCATCTTTATTAGTTGTTGTTCTTTGATCTTTTATTGTTTTTTAAATTTTTTATTCACAACGTTTCGGCCAACTATTCCTCTGGCCTTCGTCAGGTGGTAACCACGGCGGATAGGAACTTCGAATCTCCTAACTGCATTCTCAGCCATCACTGCCACCCGTAGTTGTTGTCGTCTCACCACATTTTGACCAATTAACCTCTGGCATGCTTTGGGTGGGATTGAAACCAATAAAAGATAAAAAAACAACTAATAAAGATGAGACTAATAGTCCGATATAAAAATAAATTAATATATAATGCTCATCTCAAAAATGAATTCCAATTAAGGAATAATATATATATATATATACACTTTCCAGATGTCTCGCAGAAGATGGAAAGTGAATCTGGTCTGTGTGGTTCTCTTGGTCTCGTTTCTACACATGTCAGTGTCCCCCCCCCAGTGAAGGGGAGGAGACAACGGTGAAGCCATATGTCCTCTTCTAAATCCAAACCAAATCTCCACGATTCTGCTAACCTGATCACGTGACTCACACGCAATCCGATCAGCTGATCCTGATTTCCGGTCAACGTGTCTAACTATAATTTACACACCTCCCTCTCTCTCTCTCTCTTGATCCATTCTCTAACATGACAACAACAACAGTACCAACAACAACAACACCCACTCCTCACGACGATCGGATGTACCGATAGAAAACGCTTGAGGAGAATATGTCCGAACAACAACTACTGGGCGTCATAATATACAAACAACTAGCCGGAAAAAGACGGCTCGGCGATCCGAAAAGATATCCAACCAAATCGAAAAGAGAAAACTATGTCGTGTTCAATCCAACATACTTGAATATATATATATATATATATATATATATATATATATATATATATATATATATATATATATATATATATATATATATATAAGTAGGTTTGGCTGGCTGGCTGGCTGGCTGAGAAACGGAGTTTACTAAACTTTAGTCAATTTTTGGTCTATACACTTCAAACTTAATATATAAAGGAATTTCGATTAGTGAAACAAATCTAATGTAGTCTTTAGCAGATAAAATATCTACTAAATGGTCAAGATGGGTTAGAGTACAGATGGTAACGAATAAAGCCGAACAGGTATATGATTTGGTTTCGATTATAGCTGATAGTCATATTTTTGCAAACTTTTGAAATGACTACATAATAATAGTCAATAGAATATTGGCTATATAATACATACAAAATTTGCATGAATTAAAATATAGTAAAGCGTATTTTATGACCGAACTAAGCCAGGGGTCACTAATATATTTTGAGTACAATATAATAATTAATAGAGGATTGGCTCTATAATCTATATATACGAAATTTGCATAAATGAAAATATCATATATATATATATATATATATATATATAGAGAGAGAGAGAGAGAGAGGGAAAGAGAGAGAGGGAGAGAGAGGAGAGGGAGGGAGAACAGAGATGAGAGACACAACACAATAAACATAATTATATATTTTGTTTTCTATTCGTCGAGTTACTTAAATAAGAAATATTTTTCTTCTAAATCAA
The DNA here is from genome assembly GCF_053919585.1 of Euprymna scolopes. NCBI lineage: Eukaryota > Metazoa > Mollusca > Cephalopoda > Sepiida > Sepiolidae > Euprymna > Euprymna scolopes. Next base: position 157,970,317 of record NC_136490.1, on the reverse strand, counting down.
AATTAATGAACATTACACCAAATGTAGTTTTCGAACGCCTTCCCAAGATCGTTAATTGATATAGTAATTCATATTTTGAGACAGAGGCGTGCTTGACAAACCGCATACGTCGTACTTTGTCTTATAATGCAACTTATATTTACATAGAACACAATAGGTAGTGATATTTAGTTCACCGTCAAAGCCAAGAGTGTGCACAAGTGTTGCATCTTTTCCGAGGCTGACACTAAATATTTAAGACGGCCACAAGGGTAAATATTGCAGAGCCATGATGATTCTTTCAAGAAACTGGTATACAGAAGTATGTTCACTGCCCTTCTGATGTATAAAAATGTATTGATAAAAAGAAGGAAATAACTGTGGAACAAAATCTCTTTGTCACTGTTAATACGAATAAAAATACTCCACTAAAAACATATAGTGGCAGCGTCAGGGGAGGTAAATGTGATACAAAATCACATATCGATGATCACACACACACACACACACACACATGGCCACTCGGGGATAAGGGTTATTGCGTGTACATTAATCAATGGGATAATATCATAGTAATCGTTAGTAATGGGGATCTGATGAATTGGATTACTTAAGGGGGTGGTTTATCAGAGAATTTGTTTATGTTGGACTTGAAGACATCTAAGTTGTAGTCAGGTGGGAAACAGGCAAACGGAAGAGAGTTCCACATGCGTGCACATCTAAGAAAGAAGCTTTGTTCATGGAATCTACATTTTGATTTAGGCACAGATAAACAGTGGGGGAAATTATTAACAGTAGTAAAAGTTAGACGAGTATTTTTTGTGAAAGATTGACAAGGAGGGACCAGGGATTGGAGCTCAGACGAGCACTTCCCATGGGAATAACGATAAAAAAAAAGACAGACCCGCAAAGTCTCTTCTGTGAGAAAGAGGTTGCAGGAAAGAGAAAAGGGCATCCGCCACTAAGCTACGAAGTCTATTTTGTACTCTGTTAAGGCAGGATAAGCTGTTTTTAGATGCTCCTGCCCAGATGTGGCAGCAATACTCCATCCTTGGACGTACTTAGCTTTTACACATATAGAGAATTGCATCAGTAGTGAGATATCTCCTGGAGCGGTAGAAGGATCCCACCATTTTCCCAACGTCCCTGGCAACAGATTTGATGTAGGTATTCCATTTCAGATCAGGAGTAAAGGTCAATCCCATAAGATTGTCAACACATGGAGCCTCTCCAAGACAAGAGTCACCTATTTCAATTGATGCCAGATAGGGAACAGAGCATTGATGATGTAAATATAGAAGCTTGGTTTTAGATGCATTAAAAGTAACCAGCAACCTCTTTCCCCTATTGTACTACGCGCTCAAGATCAGAGGAGAGAGAATCAGAGAGAACTTATCATTTACGGCCTTTGATGTGTTGCCATAGATGGTCGTGTCATCAGCATATATGCCAACGATTATTTAAGTATGTGTTTTGGAAGATAATTGATGTAGATCAGGAAGAGAGTTGGGCCCAGGATTGACCATTGAGGGACACCAGCATTAATGCTTCTGATTTCTGCCCACACACCACTACTCTTATGAGCCTATCAGGGAGAAACGATTTAATTATTGAGAAAATATTTCCAGTAATACCGTAGCTGGAAATCTTGTGAAGTAGTCCCTTATCCCATACCTTATCGAAAACCTTTGATATGTCAAGAGTAATTGCCCTAGAAAGGAAGCCTTTGTCAAGAGATTCACTAATCCTATGAGATATAACTGTTAGCACATCTTCTGTAGATCTAGCAGAACGGAAACCATATTGCATGTCAATGAGAAGGTTATTTCTACTAAGGTGGTTGACCTTTATTTAATATGAATGCCAGCAGTTTACTCATAACGCACAGGAGACTTATTGGTCTGTGCTGAGAGGGGTATTATTTATCATCTGAATTTTTAAATACAGGGCGTACCGATGAGGTTTTCCAGGGTGTTGGGAAGCACTTTTGTAGTTGATGTTTTTGAATACTATAATTGGAATGCCATCAGGGACAGTCTCTTTACTGGAATCAAGGTTCTTGATTAGCTTGGCGACATCACGTACAAATATGGCATAGCTTTTTGTCCGTTATAGGAGGAAATAGGGGGAATTGATGGTCTTGGTTGCATAGGGTAGAATTAGCTGCAAAGTTCTTGGCAAAGAGTTTGGCTTTGTCTGATGCTGACGAGATGACATCAGATCCATTGATTATGGTTGGGATAGAACGCACGCTTCTGCTCAGGATCCTGTTTACTATTGCACAAAACTGGTGGGAACCAAGCCGTTGTTCAGCTTCTTTGGATTTCGAATTGAGCATATAACTCTCTTGTATTTTTTATTACTCTTTTACAGTGGTTGCTGGCAGTAATGAAAGCAGCTTTAGTCTCAGTACTCCTATTACGGTAATGTCTATAGAAAAAGTGATTTCTTTGCGCGATGGCAGCAGCACATTCAGGGGAGAACCATGGCTGGATGTTAAGGTTTTTGTTGGAATTGTTTGGATGGTATTCCGTCAGGTCTGGTAGTATAGAGGCCACATTCGTTTTAAACATGGAATGCAGAGGTAGGTCAGATATAAATGTACGGAAGCCATTCCAGTTAGCCAAAAAGTATCGATATACAGCACGGTGGAGAGGTACGTTTGAAGACTTATTACATGTTATTTTTATCTTAACTGATACAAACGAGTAGCCAGAAGATCCCAGAGGAGATAGAACAAAGCATAAACATAACTCAGGGGAAGTTGTGAGAAAAAGGTCTAGAAGGCTTGCATACGTACCGGTCATAATCAATGGGGTATCATGACAGAAACTCCACTTATCATCTGTCTTTGAGTGGGTCAGCCATTCCACATTGTGGACACTGAAGTCACCACAGATGCGAATGTTAGCCGAGGGATGAGCAGACAGGATATAGTCAATTTTATCATATATACTCTTAAAGATAGAAGCTCCGCTGCTGTGGAGGCGATAGAGGGCAAATATAAATGCGTTGGTGTAAGCAAGTGCAACACGGACGTACATATAGGGTAAATTAGGGTATTCTCTGGCGATATCCCTACCACACGGAAAGCCATCTTTAATGTAATGTATTATTCTTTGGGGTCAGCTTTCGATGTTAAGTTAGAGTATCCTTTAATTATGAACACATCTAGGGAAATGGTCGGCCCAAAGCCAGTTTAACCTAGAAAAATATGTCCAGTTTCGTCTCCTCCAATTGTGTTTCATCCTCTTGAAGGTTGAAACGTAGACCCCTGATATTGAAGAAGGAGACATGGTAGTAAGGGATCGACGTTGGATGATGGGGTTCTAGGTTTATTCGTGTATATTTCCAGGATATATATATATACATATATATATATATATATATATATATATATATATATATATATATATATATATATATATATATATAAGTAAATAGGAAACATTATTTCCCTAAAAAACGAAAATGTTATAGGAAGTGAAAGACCGAAAGCATCGTACCGGATATGAATATTAAAACAAAATAGAAAACGAAATAATACGAAATTCGTTCTTTTCTTTCTAAATTAATAACAAAACACCAAAGTACAAAACTTCTTTTGGGCATACCTGCTCCACTTCTTTCTTCTTTTGTTTTTTTTTAACGCAAACGTGATTATCATCCAACATAGCATCAACACACTGATGTAAAACTGGAATAAAATAATTAAATTAGTAATAAATTATGTACAACTAAATACTGCAAAATATTTTATTTCGTTTCCTTTTCCTTTTTGAATATGTTCACATTTTTTTAGAAATTGCTGCAAAACGATTAGGTGATTTTTTCCTGCGGTGAATCGTTCCCTGTGAGCTAATATTCAACGTTGACTTTAATTCTTCTTCGGGGATTCATTTCCTAACTTAACGACCACTTCATAACAAAAAAAGCAAAAAAATGCTTAAGTCATGAAGCATGTCCCCTTCGTTGAAAAACACCAGAACCATGGTTTTAGGCTTGATTAACGTGCTTTCTAAAAATTCTTTATATGGGCGAGGTTCCGTTTCCTAGCTTATAAATCACCTCATAAAAATAAAACGAAACAATACTACCTTATTATAAAATGATTTCTTATTCATTTAAAAGCAATCGAACAAATTGATATAGAATTCATTTTTTTGTCCAAAGGGGTCACTACTTATCTAGGCCGGTAGGCGACTCGAGGATGAAGGTTAATGAGTATACCGCATTCGCTGGGACAATATCGTAATAATCATTAGTAGTGGAAATTTTTTAAATTGACTTACTTAAGGGGACGGCTCATCAAGAACTTGTTCAGGTTGGACTTGAAGACGACCATATTGTAGTCAGTTGGAAAGCATGGAAAACGAAAGAGATTTACACAAACGTGCATTACTAAGAAAGAAATCTACGTTTAGGTTTAAATAAAGAGTAGGGGAAATTATTGATTGTGGTTTCAGCTAAAAGACCAGAAGAGAACTTGACATGAAAATAACGATAAAGTAGAGACAGGTTCGTAACATCTCTTCTGTAGGAAAAAGGTTGCAGAGAAGATAAAATGGAATATCTCACTTGGCTACGAAGTCTATTTTGAACTCTGTCAAGGCAATATAAGTACTTTTAGCAACTCCTGTCTAGATATGGCAACAGTACTCAATCCTTATAAGTACTTGGATCTTATATAGGTAGAGAATTGTATCAGCAGTGAGATATCTACTGGAGCGGTAGAATGATCCGACAATTTTTCTAGCGACCTTCTCAACGGATTTGATGTACGTGTTCCATTTCATATCAGAAGTAAAGGTCAGACAGAAGCTTATTAAAAAATTGAGCCTCCCCAAGACGATAGCCATTCATTTCAATTGACGTAAGACGGGGATCAGAGCATTGATGATGTAAAGCTAGAGGCTGAGTTTTAGATGCCTCAAGATCAGAGGAGAGAAAATCATAGAGAAATTGATCGTTTACAGCCTTTGAAGTGTTGTCATAGATGGTAGTGTCGTCAGCATTAATATCTATGAATAATCTTAGGATGTGGTTTGAGATATAATTGATGTAGATCAAGAAGAGAGTTGGACCCATGATGTTGTGAGCTTCTGATTTCTGTCCATCAATCACTACTCTTATAAACCTATGAGATAGAAATAGTTTAATAATTGAGATTACATTTCCAGCTATACAGTAGCTGGAGATCTTGTGGACTAAACCCTCATGCCATACCCTATTAAAGGCCTTTGATAAGTCAAGAGCAATTGCCCTAGAAACGAAGCCTCCGTCGAGAGATTCACTAATGCTATGAGATATAGCTGTTAGTACATCTACTGTAGATATAGCAGAACGGAAACCATATTGCATGTTAATGAGGAGTTCTTTTTTGATGAAGTAGTTAACTACTCTGTTTAATACAGATTTCAACAACTTACTCGTGACTAACAGGAAACTTATTGGTCTGTACTGAGAGGGAGTTACTGATCACCTGAATTTTTAAATATGAGAGATACTGATTAGATTTTCGAGGGTGTTGGGAAGCAATTCTCCTTAAGACAACGCTTAAACAGTTTTGTAAGTATGGGAGCTACTTCTGGTTGAAGCTTTTTCAACACTATAATTAGAATGCCGTCAGGAGCAGTTGCTTTATTGGAATCGAGGTTTTTGATTAGCTTGGCAACAGCCCGGACAGATATTTTAATGTCGTATAGTGTGTTTTCAGACACAAGATGAAATACAGGGTGTTGACGACCGTGATCGCATAGGATAGAATGAGCTGTAAAGTTCTTAGCAAATAGTTTGGCTTTGTCCGATGCTTACGAGGTTACCGCATGTACATTGATTATGGTTGGAATAGAGCACACACTTCTATTTAAGACCCTGTGAGTTATTTTACAGTAATTATTGGCAGTCCTGAAGGTGGCTTTAGTCTCACTACATCTATTTCATTGGAAGCAATGGAAAAAAGTGATTTCTGTGTGCAATGGCAGCAGCACATTTTGGAAATAACCACGGCTGGCGGTTAGTTTTTTCTGGAATTTTTGAGGGTATGAAGCGGTCTATACCTACAATTAACCATTCTGTAAGGGCTGATTACTATAGAGGACACTTTTTTTTAAACATGGACCACCGAGGTAGATCTGATGTAAATGTACTGAAGCTATCCTAGTCAGTCATAGATTTTCGATCTACTGTACGATGGAGTGGTACGTCTGAGGATTTATTACATTTTGTTTTTATCTTAACTGAGACAACTGAGTGCAGATAGAACGGAGGATGAACATAGCTCAGGGTCATTTTGTTTTTATCTTAACTGAGACAACTGAGTGCAGATAGAACGGAGGATGAACATAGCTCAGGGCTATTTTGTTTTTATCTTAACTGAGACAACTGAGTGCAGATAGAACGGAGGATGAACATAGCTCAGGGCTATTTTGTTTTTATCTTAACTGAGACAACTGAGTGCAGATAGAACGGAGGATGAACATAGCTCAGGGACAGTTGTGAGAAAAAGGTCTCGGAGACTTGTGTAATGACGGTCAGTGTCGGGTACACGGGTGGCTTTTTATTGTTTAGCTTTCATTTTTATTAACGGTTTTTCATTCCTGAACGACTACTTTATAAAATAGGTGAATCGTGAACGATTTTATTTTCATCGACTATAACCAGAACCATTGGGTTACGCTTGTTTAAGATGCTTTCTAGGATTTTTTTATTAACTTATAGACCACATCAGAAAACGAAATAAAATCTTTTCATCTTAATGCTTTTTACTTACTTGATAGAGTATAGGATATAGGATTGATTAACGTTCTTTTTATGAATGTTTTACATTAGCGGTGCGGGTGTATTTCTTAACTTCTCCCATGAAATTGAACATTTCCTAAATTATATTTGCATATTATCTGAACTAAAAAAACACGCGGCTTTTTTTCTTCTAAAGTATGCATTACTTCTAGCTAGTCTAAAGGTAATACGTAACCCTAAAGGTATTACTTCTTAACCAGATTTTTAAACGAGTTAAAAATAACCAGACTTTTCAATTTGATAAAAGTTCCATTATAGCATATTTATTATGGGGTGGTCGAATATTCTTCTGACCACTGCCACCCAACATACCCTTTAAATATCGGCATAAAAGCAGATTTACTTGCTGGCATTCATACTCTTTAAGCTATCGACTCCAAGCTAAGTCGAACTCTACGGTCCCAAAAGCTAAGAAACTTTTCTGTTCGTAACTTTTGCAGTCTACTAATCTAAAAACACTAACATGTTTAGTTTTTTCTTTTTTCTTTTTTCTCTTTTTCCTTATCACAGGTTTAACTTTAATCCTGAATATTTGTCTTGTTTTCTTATCTTTTTCTTAAATCTTTTTTTTTTGTCAAAAATACTATTATTAACCAATACTTTTTCTTATATTTAAAACGAGAAAAAAAGTCTCCCATGAAATTGAACATTTCCCAAATTATATTTGCATATTATCTGAACTAAAAAACACGCGGCTTTTTTTCATTTTTATTTATTTATTTATTATATTTATTTATTTATTTTATCAATGGAGAGTAGATAATGCATGTGGATGTGTTATCGGAAGCTCCAGTAACTCTCGCTTCTCGGGGGAAGAAAAAGCTGCTTTTCAGGTCGGTAGTACTTTGTAAATAGTAGCCTGAGATGTCGGAAAATTTATGTTTCTATGTCTATCCGTGTGGTCATGTCACTAGTAAGGGTGCTGGAGGTAAACGTATCATCTGGGCTGACGTTACCCGCCTGATAGTCAGGGACCCGAACCACTAAGGAGGCTGTCCTATCAGCAGGTGCAAAGTACCGGGGCTGCTGTATTGCCATTTGGTGAATGGATTCTGGACCATGCAGTAGTTTCTAGTAGGGCCTCTCGATGCCATACTAGTGGGTAATTGTTACGGCTTTACCTTATCATGTGCTACAAAAAAATCTTCCCGTCTTTTCTCTCTTATTTTCCCTCTCTGTCCTGCTCCAACCAAGTCAACCGACCTGCTCCACAAACCCCAACACCTCAACAATAATGACAAATCTTCAAAAAAGAAACACGAATAAACCTAGAACCTCATCCTCCAACGTAGACCTCTACTACCAGGTCTCCTTCTCCAACATCAAGGGTCTACGTTCCAACCTTCCAGAGGTTGAAACACAATTACAGGAGACGAAACCGGACATATTCTTTCTAAGTGAAACTGGCATAAGTCCAACCACTTCTCTAGACGAATTCATAATTAAAGAATACTCTAACTTAACATCGAAAGCTGACCCCCAAGATCGCCAGGGGCTTGGAATATGTGCCTACATCAAAGATGGCTTTCTATGTGGTAGGGATATCTCCAGAGAAGACCCTAATTTTCCTTATATGTGCTTCCGGGTTGCACTAGCTTACACCACTGCATTTATATTTGCCCTCTATCGCCCCCACAACAGTGGGGTTACTATCTTTAAGAGCATATCTGAGAAAATTGACTATATCCTGTCTGCTCATCCTTCGGTTAACAACCACATTTGTGGTGACTTCAATGTCCACAATGTGGAATGGCTGACCCACTCAAATAAAACCAATGACAAGGGGAGGTTTTGTTATGATTTTGCCACTGCCTATGACCTCACTCAGATTGTTCACAAACCCACCCGTGTACCCGATACTACCGGTCAGTATGCAAGCCTTATATACCTTTTCCTCACAACTTCCCCTGAGCTATGTTCATGTTCCGTTCTATCTCCTCTGGGATCCTCTGACCACTCTGTTGTAGCAGTTAAGATAAAAATGAAATGTAATGCGTCTACAGACGAACCTCTCCACCGTACTGTATATCGATACTCTATAGCTGACTGGGATAGCTTCCGTACATTCATATATGACCTACCTTTGCATTCCATGTTTAAAACGAATGTGTCCTCTGTAGTATAAGACCTGACCGAATGGTTAATTGTAGGCATAGACCGATTAATACCATTAAAAAATTCCAACAAAAACCTAACAGCCAGCCATGGTTCTGCTCTGAATGTGCTGCTGCCATCGCGCACAGAAATCACTTTTTCCATAGCTACCAACGTAATAGATGTTCTAAGACTAAAACTGCTTTCAGGACTGCCAGCAACCACTGAAAAGGAATAATAAAAAAATCAAGACAGCTATATGCTCAGTCTGTTAAATCCAAAGTAGCTGAGAAGCGGTTTGGCTCCCACAAATTCTGCAAATAGGATCTTGAACAGAAGCGTACGTTCTATCCCAACTATTATCAATGGACCTGAGGTCATCTCGCCAACATCAGACAAGGCCAAACTATTTGCCTAAGAATTTCCAGCTAATTCTACCCTATACGACAATGACCATCAACTACCCGGACAACACGCTATGCAACATACAAATATCTGTGCGTGAGGTCGCCAAGCTAATCAAGAACCTTGATTCCAGTAAAGCAACTGGCCCTGACGGCATTCCAGTTATAGTGCTGAAAAAGCTCCAACGAGAACTTTCCCCCATATTTACAAAACTGTTTAAGCGTTGCCTTAAGGAGAAGTGCTTTCCAACACCCTGGAAAACCTCACCAGTATGCTCTTTATTTAAGAATTCAGGTGAAAAATCATCTCCCTCTCAGTACAGACCAATAAGTCTCCTGTGTGTCATAAGTAAGTTGTTGGAATCCATATTATATAAAGAAGTAGTCAACCACCTCAACAGAAACAAACTTCTTAGTGACATACAATATGGTTTTCGCTCTGCAAGATCTACAGCAGATGTGCTAACGGTTATGTTTCATAGGATTAGTGAATCTCTTGACAAAGGTTTCCTTTCCAGTGCAATTGCTCTTGACATATGGAAGGCGTTCGATAAGGTATGTCATATGGCCTACTTCACAAGATTTCCAGCTAGGGTATAACTGGAAATGTTTTGTCAATAATTAAACCATTTCTCTCTGATAGGCTCATAAGAGTAGTGGTTGATGGGCAGAAATCAGATGCCCATAGTATTAATGCTGGAGTCCCCCATTGGTCCATACTGGGCCCAACTCTCTTCCTGATCTGCATCAATTATCTCCCAAAACACATACTTATCTCATTCGTTGATCTCTATGCTGATAACACGACCATCTATGGCAACACATCAAAGGCCGTAAATGACAAAGTTCTCTCTGATTCTCTCTCCTCTGATCTTGAACGCGTAGTACAATGGGGGAAGAGGTGGCTGGTCACTTTTAATGCATCCAAAACCAAGCTTCTATGCTTACATCATCGGCGCTCTTATCCCCATCTGGCATCAATTGAAATTAATGGCTCTCGTCTTGGGGAGGCTCCATGTGTTGACAAGCTTCTGGGTTTGACCTTTACTCCTGATCTGAAATGGAACACGTACGTCAAGTCTGTTGCCAGGGACGGTGGGATCCTTCTACGGCTCCAGAAGATATCTCAGTACTGATGCAATTCCTATCTGTATAAAAGCCAAGTCGTCCAAAGATGGAGTACTGGTGCCACATCTGGGCAAGGGCTGCTAAAAACAGTCTATCCTGCTTTGACAGAGTACAAAATAGACTTAGTGGTTTAGTGGGGGATGCCCTTTTCTCTTCCCTGCAACCTCTCTCCCACAGAAGAGACGTTGCGAGCCTGTCTTCATTTATCGTTATTTCCATGGCAAATGCTCGTCTGAGCCCCAATCTCTCGTCCCCCCTCGCCAATCTTTCACGAGAAACACCCGTCTAGCTGAAACTACTGTCAGTAATTTTTCCCACTCGTTATCTGTGCCTAAATCCAAATGTAAATTCCATGAGCAGAGCCTCTTTCTCAGAAGTGCACGCATGTGGAACTCTCTTCCGTTCGCCTGTTCCCACCCGACTACAACTTAGATGTCTTCAAATCCAACATAAACAGATTCCTGACAAACTTAAGTAAGACACTCTATCAAATCTCCAATACTAATGATTACTACAATACTATCTCATTGATTACTGTACACGCAATAACCCTTATCCCTGAGTGGCCTCCGGGGCTTAATAAGTGGTGACCCCATGTACAAAAAAAACAAAACAAAATAAACTTATTCATCACATAATTAAGATAAAACAAAAACAAAACCCAGTTACTTCAGTCAATAAGGATTTCTCTTTCATTGCAAATACATCAGAACAAACGGTTTCAGGACTGCTTAAAAGTTGTCATTAACATGCTTTAATAATTGCTTTCCTTTGTCTACGATAATGCGTTAGATAATAAGAGTATAATTTGTTTTTTTGAGAGGCTGAGATACTTTAACGAATCTATTCTCATTTTGTGCCATATTTGTGATATCTTTTAAGCGTGTAACGCCTATACTCCGATATATATATATATATATATATATATATATATATATATATATATATATATATATATATATATATATATATATATAATCATAGCTCTAAAAAATCTTATATTATTATTTTATTAAATGAAAAAAAATCATTTGGTTATTTGTTAGTATTCTTCAAAATAGACGAGTGTTGTTAATTAATTTAGTTAGTTAATCTGATGTTAGCATAGTTTGTGCTGTTTGGTAATAGAACATGAATATTGAAAGACGAAGAAATAAAGAAACATCTGCTCAAAATCTAAAAGTATATTTTAGATATGTACAATTTTAGTGCAAAATACAGTAGACGTTTCCCGAATATCCATATAAACACCTAACGAGTATATGAGAACATAACCTACTTAAAACTTCAAAGAACTGCACGCCTGTGGAACTCTGTTCCGTCTGCCTGCTTCCCACCGGACTACAACTTGGATGTCTTCAAGTCCAATGTTAACAAATTCCTAATGAACCGCCCCCTTAAGTAAACACTTCATCAAATCTCCACACTAACGTTATGTACTTGCAATAACCCTTATCCCTGAGTGGCTCCCGGGCCTTGATAAATGGTGATCACTGTGTAAAAAAAAAAAAAAAAATTATATTTTCGGTACTCTTGCATAATTTGACCCGAATTCTCGTGAATTCCCGTCAAGCATAGATCGGGCGAGACGGGCAATTATTGGTGTCAGCCGAGCGTCGTAACAGACGCAGACTAATGAAAAAAAAAAAAAAAACGGAAAAAATACAAATGCAAATAATAAAAAATAACAAAAAAAAACTACCTTGAAAAATGAAAACATGGTTATTTCATTTTAGTATTTAATTTTTTTTTTGCAAAATATTTATCAACAGAAAGTTTGTTTTTTTCCTCCAAGAAAATATTTTTTTAACCGTATGATTGTTAGGTGTAAGTACAAGTTATTTTGTTTTGCTTGTTTTCTTTTTTGTAACCGTATTTTTTCTTTTTTTTTTTCTGTTTTCTTTTTCAAGACTTGTTATTAAGTCAAGTTCTTTGGTGGCACTGTCCATTTGTACATCTTCAGGAGAAACCATCCTTAACACACGATCTTTTTTAAAGTAAACATTTGTGCAATGCACCTTATTTTTGGGGGACAGCAATTTCTTTTCCTGACAATATGAGATTGTCTGCATCGATGTTTTCATTTCTTTTTCTAACATGTATAGATTTATTTTCTTGCTTGTCATTTTTCTGTTTGGCAAGTTTTGAAAATATATTTATCATCTTTTTTCTTTTTTTTTGTTGGTTTAGTCGCTTTCTTCCAATTCGAATGTCGTCTGCTTCCATTTAGATAGCGCTTTTTCTTTGGCTAATCAAACTCCCAAAAATTAAATTAAAAATAATAATAATAAATAAATAAGTAACTAATCAGAAAATAAAAAGTCACCCCCACCCACTTAATATCACCTTAAAAAATACTAAAAACATAACAGAAAAAAAAAACTTAAATAAATAAAATAAAAAGTCGAGTTAACGTTTCAAAATTTGAACAACGATCGCGGCTGACACCGATGATTGCCGGTCTCGCCCGATCCATGCTTGACGGGAATTTACGAGAATTCGGGTCAAATTATGAAAGAGTACCCTATTTTTATATATTTACAAACCTTACTTTTAAAATCCCCCAAACTGATTTAAGTGGTCTGAAATCTCTAAGTGCCTTCTTATTCTAAGGAAGCAACGAAAAACTTGCATAATTTGACCCGAATTCTCGTGAATTCCCGTCATGCATAGATCGGGCGAGACCGGCAATTATTGGTGTCACTATATTGTATCTTCATGGCATTAATAGCATATGTGTAAAATTCTTTAGGTAAGACCATGCAAGTGTTCCCGCTATATAATTAGATAAGGTTACAAGCGTGAAAAGTTTAGCCAATAAACACATTAATCAATGAGAAAATTGCAATTGATTACATCTATTTATTATATAAGGTATTTAACAGATTATAATAATTTAAGCTAGATTTACCTTTCGATGCATTCATTTTACACATCGTAACCCAACTTTACTATTCTGTGCCTGCTGAATTGCCATATAATAAGATAACCATTAAAGGTTTTTATTTTAACGAACGGTGTGAGATCGGTGTAAAAATAGGAAATAGTATTACAAACAATATAACACATATATTTGTATGATTTCAAATCATTTAAAGAATTAACATTATATTCACATAAATGTCTTTAAATAAAACACCAACGGATATTCTAAGATTATTCCTTTTTAATCTCCGATTATAAACTTAACATTCTGTAGACCTAACATTTATTAATGTGTCTATGAACCGAATACTCTACTATATTCTAGATCTATATACTTAATTTTTTTAATTAACTATCAGGGAGATCCAACGTTGCCCAGGATTGAATGGGAATCAACAAATGTTCTACAACTCAGATAATTTCATTCTTATAGAAATCGGTGAAATTGCCCATTTTCAATCAAATTGATTGATTGCCTACACTAGTCGGGACACATCGCCGTGCACCGCAGAGACTCTTTACATGCACCCTCGCTGAGATGTAATCCACAATACATTGTAGTTTACTGTTGGTTTAAAAATATGTTTTATGATGGCTTGAATTAAAGTTTAAAATGCAAAACTCAAGCATCACAGTTCAATTGTTATCTAAACGGGAAAATTCATTTTGTAGGCGCCTTTGTCTTATCAAAGAACATACTGCTGATTTTATAGACCGGTACGTTCCACTTGCTCTGTCATAAACCATCTGAATGTAATGTTAGGTTGTATAATGGTGTAATGTTAGGTTGTATAATGGTGTTAACTTTGGTCCAAATATGACTTTCTTTCTTTTATTAGGACTTTTTTTTACGATTTTCAATACTTATCTAAGCTATTCCGATACACTACTTATCTGAGAACACTCCCAGACACATAAAGTACATTTGTGTGAAATAAAAAATGCAACAGCTGTTTCGGAATTTATAGGGAAATAACTCAAACGCACAAAGTGTCTTTCATATTTAAGTATCAATATTTAGTCTATCGTCATATTTAATGCAGTGCACCTATTTTCGTTGGTAAATAGTTGTTAATATAACTATTAGTACTTCTTATTCTTGAATTCTCTACGGTTTCTAATTAGATTCATATCTCTATGTTTGTCTAACAGATCTCTATATAAAATCATATTTTTAAACCCAGATGATCAATGATACTTTATTAAAAAGAATTAACTCCGACATAATACTAGTCTTTTTTTCTGTTTGTACTAACATAATTCAAGAGTAAATGGAACGTATTTTATATATCAATCTGAAAAATTATTAAGCGTCTGGACACTATAGTAGCTCTTTGTTAAAAAGTAGAAAGCACTTTCTTATCTCACGAATGACGCTATTGAAGAATTCCATAGTGTATAGCTTTAACCTATAAGTCATCTGACTAAAAAGGTGATGATTTTACAGGCTGCGCGTTCTATTGAGAAAACTTATAACACGCTATAAGTCAAATTCCTGCTGAATAAACTGAATAAAAGTTATATATTTATATTCTAACTAGACCGTATCCCAGCGTTGCCTAATCGTAAAATATGATTTAATATGATATTTTAATTTATGCAGATTTCGTATTTATTATTATAGAGTTAATACTCAGTATATTCTACCCAATATACGGTAGTGATTTCGAAAGTGAAAAGAAATAGGACTTGGGTGCTAATGGTTAGAATCGAAACCAAAAGATATATCGCTCTAACGACATTGGTAATCATCTGAACTACCAGCAGTGAATATTAAAGCTTAAAAAATAACTTACATTAATATATAAATGTATATTTGCGCATGCGTAGCGAAGCACTTTAAGTCAACGAATGCCGTCGAAGTTTCATTTTCGTTTGACTCTTTAGCACCTATTTTTACCGGCGTAAACCAAATCGAATTTTTTCCTCAGGTCGGAATTCCTTATATATTTAGTTTCAAATATGCAGACTAAAAATTGACAGAGTAGTTTGGCAAGGGCCGTTCCTCACACAGACATATATCTATATTCTTATAAAGTTGGTTCTTTCTCGCCCCGACATTGATATTAAAAGTCTACTTCTTCAAATTAAAAATTATTAAAACAAACTTCTTAATATATACCAGCGATTACATGAGTGTTAATTAATTAGCATATTCATATATAAACCGAACAGTTTCTTACTGATTTTCCTGGTTTCTTATAAGATGATTTGTTTCTATTTCACTAATACGCTGAATTCTATTTCACTAATACGCTGAATTCTATTTCACTAATACGCTGAATTCTAGGTATGCATAGTTACTATGTACTGAATAATTGAATAGAATTTAAAATTTAAAAAATGAAAACAATCAAGCACACTAAAATATTTATATTTATATATCTATATACATATGAAGTTAAGTTTTTCTCTCTCTGACATTGATATTAAAAGCCTACTTTTTCTATTTAAATTTATTAAACCCATGTTCTTAATATTCAATCATGGAGAAGGAACGACTACATAAGGGTGAACTATTTTGCATATTAAAAAAACACGAGTATTACTTATTTTTATGGTTTCTAATTGGATGATTGTTTTCATTTCGCAACTACTCCGAATTCTATTCATGCATAGTTTCTATATTCTGCACAATTACGTAGAATTTAAGGTGAAAACGTTCTAGCACACGGATATATATATATATATATATATATATATATATATATATATATATATATATATATATATATATCTGTACATTTATATATATATATTTAATATATATATATATATATATATATATATTTAATCAACTTTTTTGGATTTATATCGTTATTGGATATTTTACCCTTTACCAAACCATCCATTCACGTGAAATCACCTTTTTCTTCCCCCTATTCTCTCTGCTTCACTATTTTTTTTAACAAGTAAGATCTATGACTTACTTGTAGTTTCATTAAACACTTTTGCAAGCAAAGTCCGACCCCACATTTTGCTAATCCCTACCCTCTAATGAGAAGTAAAGTATTTCTTCGAAACTCCGCTGATTAAGGACTATCCTCTTATTTTGTGCATTCTTTTCAAAATTAAATATGTTTTTAACTTTTTTTCAGAGTATTTTTACATGTTTTATTAACTACTTGTTCTTATATATATATATATATATATATATATATATAATTTCAACAAAAGTTGAATAAAATATATATAATTTCAACAAAAGTTATATATATATATATATATGTATATATATATATATATATAACTTTTGTTGAAATTTGATATATAGACTACTGGGACTTGTAGCATACTTTTCATCTGGACTTTACCTTGTAAAAATATGCGCTAATATGTCAAAATTGAAAGAACACAGTTGACCTGTGGTAAATCGACAGAGGGAAGTTGATCATCTTTTGAGCATTACATATACATTTTATCCTAAAATCGCTTAATTTTCTAGCGTTTTTTTCTCCGTCTAACGATAGCGCAGATGTATCGAAGAAAGCTAAATAACGACGATGTCTGAGCGCTGGAAGTTTTGGTTTCTATTCTAGCTGATGGCGCAGACATTTTTTTCTTAACCTTTGAAATCATTACAATATATATATGTACTTCCACCTAATAAAATAAGATTCACAAAAGAACCGCTTTCAATCGAACTCAGAATCCGTCTATTACAAAGAAAAGAGAGCTATGCAAATTGTGGTACCGTCGGGATTAAAAGTGACTGCATATAAGGACGTTCTTCTTGTGAGAGAGACAGAACGTGATCTTGTTGATGCGATCGAACGTAATTGTGATTTTGTGAAGAAGAAGAAGAGAACGATATGACTGTTAACTGCGTGGGCGACGAAGGACGAGCGAGGAAAAGTTTCGACCTCTTTTTTGTCTTCAATTCTACAAATTAATTAACTAAATTATCATCCTATTTATACAGTCTAATATGTTATGCTTATTACATATATACCTCTACCCAAATATGTTAGCTTTGGGAAGTATTCGGGTGTATCAAATAGAAAGTAAAAGCTAAGGCGCTCTTCATCTTAATGACAGTAAATCATATGAGGTCTAGTGTACATGAACTAAAACATTTCTCAGCACACAAATCTCATGTAAAAATAATAAGAAACTAATCATAATGTAATAGCGGAAATAGCAAAAGAAAAAATGCTTAGACAAGACACACGTATTGATATTTACATCAAGATGAACAACATAAAAATAAACATTTATTTGACTTAATGGAATACGTCTGACATCGACACAAGAATAATTATTTTTGTTATGTTCTACTTCAAATAAAGAAAAGAGAATGGAGAATGAGCGAACTTTCTTATATTTGATATTCAGAATGACTCGTTATAGTGTAAACACTAACGGTTGTGTATATACATTCTTAAAATCCAGTTTTGTGGTTAAAAAGTATAAAAAGTATTAATTATAATATGAAGGAACAAAAGTTTCTTAACTAATTATCATGGCTAATGAGACACTAATTAAAATTATTTCTTTCAAGCTCCTAGGGTTAACATTCATAGACAACATGAATTGGAACAAATACATTTAGATAATTACTAAGGCTGCTGCAATGAAGATGGGCTCTCTATACCGCGTTTAAAGGCTTCTAACACCTGAGAAACTCCTGTATCTCTACAAGGCGTCGGTTCACCCATGCTGTGAGCTGTGAAAAATTCCACATACAACCGCCATCTTTCTTTTAGGCCGGTAATATATAGTAGTCGGTCTGTGATTGGTTTAAATTTGAATGTGTCAGGTGATTTGACTTGGCGCCTTTTTGTGTTCATCCATTGATTTTTAAGTCTAAGAAAGAACACGGAACGGTATAGACTCAAACCAGTGATTTCCTCAATAGGGAGTCAAGACAATTCCTTCATGAACACCAAACAGTCGTTGAACGAAGGACACATCTCTACAAGCAGAGACAACTTATTTTACTGAACCTATTTAAATCAAGGAGGCCATTTCACCACTGTTCGGCATGTTATTATCCAATTATTGGATCTTATCTTATTTCTTCTTGAGTCTTAAGGGGCTCACATTATGCCTGATTATAGGCGCCATCATTCCCGCCACGTTCAACATGATCATCATGGATCCTTCCAAAGGAAAAGCGAACAAATATTCCAACAATAGAAATTCATACTAAAGGCTCCATGCGTATAGTAGAAAATCGGGCCACTGTTTTGCAAAAGGACTATACCATAACCAAAGAACTTTCATTGCTGTTACACTGTGAATAAATTTTCAGTTTAAATGTATGGCTTTTGTTTGTGGAATTCATTTGCTTCTGCAGAGAGGAAATTGAGTGTGTAAGAAAGAAATTTCTTACAGAGCATTATTGCCACATCTGAGCTGGTGACTCTGCTACTAGTCTCTCGTTACTAGACAGTGTTAACAAAAGAGTCACCAACCTAATAGGTCCCGAATTATCAACTAAGCTTCAACCTCTGTCCCATAGCTGAAACATGATATCTCTGTGTCTGTTTTACAAGTATTTCAATGGGAAGTGCTCTGAATAATTCCAATCACTTGTATGCTCCCGACGACAATTGTTTCGACAAACTCGACAAGCAGCAAAATCCCACCTCTACACTGTAGAAACCCTTGATGCCGTAAAGCCTTCAACTCGAATAGCTTTTTCTTCAGATTGCTGAACTTTGGAATTCCCTCCCGGGCCCCTGCTTCCCTGACTGTACTGATATGCAGAAATTAAATGGTAATGTAAACAGACATCTCACTGCCCAACTCCCTAAATAATATCCCCACAAATCTGGTTCCAAAATAGTAGCCCCTGACGTTTGGGGTGAATTGACAAAAAAAAAAAAAACTGTGGAAGAATAGTGAGTCGAGTGTTTAGCGGCCGAGAGAACACATCGATGTCAAAATGAGGTGCAACTTACGGTTTCAGCAAAAAACAGTGTTGCACATTTTAATTACAAGCTCTTTTGTCGAGAAAGTAAATTCATGCGCTTAATTGGGACCACATCGATTATTCATCATAGGAAAAAAGAGTGACAATTGAGTTAGCATCGTGATTTAGAAAATTGGGCGTCGAATTATTGAGAATTGTCATTGCCATGTTTTGGAAAATCGTTATTTACAAATCGAGGGTCAGAATTTTTGTAAAGTTGGGTTCGTCATGCTTTGAAGAATTGTAAATTGGGATTCGAGAGTCGGACCCGTTGCTAGTTGGTGTTGCTATGGAGTCGCTAATTACGATTCTAGAGTCGAAGTTTTTTTTTTTTTAGTCGACATCAACATTTTGGAAAATTGTTAATACAATTCGAGAGCCAGACTTTTTGATTTTCGATTTTTAATAGGTGAAGAGCTAGCTATCTCTGGCCATGTAGAGTAGTTATGCATGACCGTGTATGAACACTTAATTTGGATTGAAGAGCCGTTCCATTTAAGTTAACAAATTTACCGAATTTCCATTACTAACGATTACTTTATTGTCCAATTGACTACTGTACACTCTTTGGCCCTTATCCTCGAGTGACCTCTTGGCCTTGATAAGTGGTGATGCCTATATAAAAAATCACTATTTTACTAGATCTTTTGCAATCACGAATGCATAATAATGACACACATGAACTGATTAAGAACAAACTAAAATGAATGTACAAAATGTTTAACGATTTTTTCAATTTTTACCCCCATTTTAACCCCTTAAAAACTATTTTAACCCCTTAAAAACTATTTTAACACTTTAAAATCTATTTTAACCCCTTATTTTTATAACACAGTTTATCTATAAAAGAATATGTTGCTTTTATTTTATGCTGACAAATCTTTTGATTATAAATTGTTACTGGTGTTTTCACGTTTCTGAAAGGCGTGTGAGGTGAGGTGAAGTGCGTGGTTGTGTCGGATGTCTTGCAGTGAAAAAATGTGACAGCCTTTCTCTCTCTCTCTCTCTCTCTCTCTCTCTCTCTCTGACCGACTGACTGGCTTACTCTTTGTGAGGGTTCATTTATATAGATATTCGTATACTCATTAACCCTTATCCTCAAGTGGCCACCAGGTTTTGATAAGTGGTGACTCCTTTGTAAAAAATAAAAATAAAAATAAAAGATAACATTACCAAAGGAGAAATAAATTACTTTTCTATCTCCCTCAATAAGTTTTTTTGTTTGCTTGTTTTAACTTATTTTAAAGCGTTTATTTAGTTTGAAACGCAAGTAGTGCCAAGCGCTTTAGTTAAACCGACAACAAGATGACGGACATGTATTAAGGAATACTTATGTCTATTCGTATATGAAGGATTATTTCTTATTGGCCGTAAATAAAGAGCTAGTTGTGTCTGACAATATAGGAAGCGTTAATTATGTCTGGTTGTGTATGAAAAACTATTTATGTCTGAACGCGCATAAAAGACTGATTGTGTCTTGCCATATATTAAGGACATTGTGTCTAACTGTGTATGAAGGATACATCCGGTCATCTATGAAGAACTAAATATGTCTGGGAATGTATAATAGGCTTGTAGTGTCTAGCCGTGTATGAAATGTTAGTTGTGTTTGGCCGTGTATGAAATATTAGTTGTGTCTGGTTGTGTATGGAGAACTAGTTTTGTATGGCGGTGTAGGAGACGCTAGAGATGTAAGTGATGATGAGGACTATGAAATGTGAAACGATCTTTAATGATCACGGGAGGCGTCTGGTTTAAAAAAAGAAATTAGTTTGCATACGAGGAAGGGCGTAATGGGGAGGACAGTTAGTCGAGTGTTTGGCCGCTGACATCAAAGTTAAATGATGGTGTGAATTATGAAAATGGAATTGAAAATAGCACTAAACTTATGCGGGTTTAACTGGTTTCCTCTAAAAGAGTAAGTTCGATGGGAGTATGAAATAACCAAGCGGTCCCTAGTCGCATGTAAATCCCGTTAGGGGAGATAACGATATTAGTTTTGCAACTCTTTCAGGGCATAGAATTCCCAAATTAATCACATACAGCGGCTAAAATTTCCAAATTCGTCACCCATCTGGTATTGGCTAGGTCTAAAGTTGCTTGACTTTGATGATTTAACGAGAACCGGTGTGTCACAGTGATTATGCCGGACTAATGAAAAGAAGCGCTGTTAATCTTGATTTAAGTTACGACTTTCACACATACATGCTAATATCTTAAAATAGAATAGCTGAGAATTTTGACGAGAACTTATAATAGACAGAGACTTCATGAAATAATTCACAGACCTATATATATATATATATATATATATATATATATATATATATAGATAGATAGATAGATAGATAGATAGAGAGAGAGAGAGTAGTATATAAAGCCACAATCGCACCTAAAGAAAACCCAAACGACAAAAAATATTATATTGGCCTGGCCAGCACCTCATTTAAGGATAGATTCAGAGTACATAAATGCTCCTTCACAAACCCTAACCACCCTAACAAAACCTCACTAACTAACCACTACCTACATCTAACTCAAAATAACCTTACACCAACCATTAAATGGGAAATCCTAAGAAAATCTAGCACATGTAAATCCCTAAACTCCCCATGTCTCCTCTGCCTAAACGAAAAACTCCTTATCTCCAAATTTAAAGACAGAGACAAATTACTAAACAAAAAACAGGGAACCATCATAAACTGTAGGCATTATAGATCACACCTCCTTAGCAACTATAAACCTCTCTAAAACATCCCTTAGACAACATCACCTTAAATCCCTAACTATATATCCAATACAACCACCCACCACAATTACCTTAACATACACTCAAGCAAACCCCCTCAACCAACTCCCCCCACACCCACACCACCTTACCCCCTCCCCCTAAGAATCCCCCTAAATCCAACAAAATAACACATACCCCTAATCACCACCAACTCTAAACACCACATAACCTCATCCCACATAGCCACCCAATAATCGGCATCGATTCCCCTCCCCCCGTGTCCCCCGCCCAACCCCAACACACCCTACCTGCAACCTCCACGACTTAACACGGAAATTGTTTACATATGATTATGTGGATTTACACCTGCACAGGTAAGTGCACATGGAAATGTACAACGAACCGATGCCTCATGTGCATAGACGCACACCTTAGAGTATGACACCTTAATATAGCCTTCCGCCAAAACTGATCGATAATACCATAAAAAAATACCCCAACTTAGAACAATAACTACAGCACTCAATCCCCATATAAACCACCCAAAACTCCTTCCCAAAATCTATAAACATGGCTACCTAGAACCACTATCCCGGGTACGGGGGCGCTTATTAATGCGTATGTTAAGTATATGTGGATGACACCCACGCCCATATTTACGGCATGCAACGCTATATACCCGTATGTATATGCGTGCGCAAATATCTGTGCTTGAGGGAGTGTGGGTGCGTATCTTTGCAGATGTATATAACGAGAGCATATGTGCGTGCATATGTGTATGTGCGTATGTATGCTTATCTGTGTACATGCATGCGTGTGGGAGCGTGCATCTGTGGGTTATATTTGTATGCGGAGGAGTACGCCGGCGCGCCCGTGTGCACCCACATCTAACAAAAAAAAAACACTAATGAAAATGAAAACATTATGTACAGAACCCTCTCTATGTATAATCATGTCTATATATAATCATATCTATGTATAATAATATCTATGTATAATCACATCTATGTATAATCATGTCTATGTATAATCCTATCTATGTATAATCATGTCTATATATAATCATATCTATGTATAATCATATCTATGTATAATCATATCTATGTATAATCATGTCTATGTATAATCATATCTATGTATAATCATATCTATGTATAATCATATCTATGTATAATCATGTCTATGTATAATCATATCTATGTATAATCATGTCTATGTATAATCATATCTATGTATAATCATATCTATGTATAATCATGTCTATGTATAATGATATCTATGTATAATCATGTCTATGTATAATCATATCTATGTATAATCATGTCTATGTATAATCATATCTATGTATAATCATATCTATGTATAATCATATCTATGTATAATCATGTCTATGTAAAATCATGTCTATGTATAATCATGTCTATGTATAATCATATCTATGTATAATCATATCTATGTATAATCATGTCTATGTATAATCATGTCTATGTATAATCATGTCTATGTATAATCATGTCTGTATATATAATCATATCTATGTATAATCATGTCTATATATAATCATATCTATGTATAATCATATCTATGTATAATCATGTCTATGTATAATCATATCTATGTATAATCATATCTATGTATAATCATGTCTATGTATAATCATATCTATGTATAATCATATCTATGTATAATCATATCTATGTATAATCATGTCTATGTAAAATCATGTCTATGTATAATCATGTCTATGTATAATCATGTCTATGTATAATCATATCTATGTATAATCATATCTATGTATAATCATGTCTATGTATAATCATGTCTATGTATAATCATGTCTGTATATATAATCATATCTATGTATAATCATGTCTATATATAATCATATCTATGTATAATCATGTCTATGTATAATCATGTCTATGTATAATCATATCTATGTAAAATCATGTCTATGTAAAATCATGTCTATGTATAATCATGTCTATGTATAATCATATCTATGTATAATCATATCTATGTATAATCATGTCTATGTATAATCATATCTATGTATAATCATATCTATGTATAATCATATCTATTTATAATCATGTCTATGTATAATCATGTCTATGTATAATCATGTCTATGTATAATCATGTCTATGTATAATCATATCTATGTATAATCATATCTATGTATAATCATGTCTATGTATAATCATATCTATGTATAATCATGTCTATGTAAAATCATGTCTATGTAAAATCATGTCTATGTATAATCATGTCTATGTATAATCATATCTATGTATAATCATATCTATGTATAATCATATCTATTTATAATCATGTCTATGTATAATCATATCTATGTATAATCATATCTATGTATAATAATGTCTATGTATAATCATGTCTATGTATAATCATATCTATGTATAATCATATCTATGTATAATCATATCTATGTATAATCATATCTATGTATAATCATATCTATGTATAATCATGTCTATGTATAATCATATCTATGTATAATCATATCTATGTATAATCATATCTATGTATAATCATGTCTATGTATAATCATATCTATGTATAATCATTGTCTATGTACAATCATGTCTATGTATACTCATATCTATGTATAATCATATCTATGTATAATCATATCTATGTATAATCATGTCTATGTATAATCATATCTATGTATAATCATGTCTATGTATAATCATATCTATGTATAATAATGTCTACATCGAACGAAAGTATTGGTCCTATGTACCCACAAATGCACTTAGATTTAAATTTATCCAGACGAATATGTCTATACCAATAACTGTCTGTATACCTGGATGTGTATGTGTGTATATGCACGCGCGTGTACATCCACGTGGGCATCCGTGTGTACACGGGGTAACAGTGTGTGTGTGCATGTGCCTGTGTATGCGTGTGTGGATGTGAGAGTATAGATGCCCGCTGCCTGCTGTCCACCTGGTGTGGGAGAGCGTGCAGCTATGTATATATGTCGATGTATGTGCTCACGAGTACTGGTATCTGCATGCGCGCACGCGCTTGAACGTATCCGTGGGGTGCTAGTATGCCTGAAGCAATATGCGCATAGAAGCCCGTATAACCGCCTCCTTGGGGGCAGGGGCGTCGATGTATGTATGTATCTGTGTATGTGCGCATCCATACCTACGCACGCGCACCCAATCTTAGCACCTTAAAGAAAATTTGACGCAAGCGAGAACAACGCAGGTATCTATGCATTTAAGCGCACATATGCACATATATTTGCACGCCAGGGCGGGCATGTATGTGCACCCGTGACGGTTTCTTTTAAGTATATATGTGTGTACAAACAACCAACAAAACAGAATCTAAAAATAAATACACCGAATCATAGCCCCCCCCGCCTCCAAACATAAGCGAACACCCAACAGCTCAAAACATACTTACCAAGAAATCACCTCACCAACGAGACCCTAAAAACTTTAACACTAAGACTCGAATTTTAAATTAACCCCCACATATTCCCCTTCCCCTAATGTATCCCTATGCCCTCAACCACACCAAAAATGAACTTCCCAGACCCTCCCTCACAAGTTCTTTAAACCCCAAAACTAAAACGTTATCGACATATAAAACGCGCCCCCACCTTCCCTATTATTCCTTTCCTCTCTTCATCTTCTGTCCTCCTCGCAACCCCCCTGACCTCATTCACTCTTCCACTCTTTCATCCCAAAATAGCGATCATTTCTGTAAAAGTCTGAGGACGCTGCAGACGGTAAAAAAAAACGGCCGTGTAGTCGAAACAATAATGTAACTTAACAGAAAGATACGGTAATAAAAAATAAAACGTATATATATATATATATATATATATGTGTGTGTGTGTGTGTGTGTGTGTGTGTGTGTGTGTATTATACTCTAAAAAATATACATACATCATAACCTTTACTCCCACAGAACATAACATACTTTTTGACTGGTAAATCTCTTTTCAGTTTGAGAGTTTTGATCAGATGAAGACCGTCTCTGCATTTCGATTGGCTACACCCTTTCTTTTTCTCAACAGAGTCTCTTTTAAAGGCATGAAGATGACAGTCTGTGTGTTTTTTTCTATTAATACTCGATATATTTATCAGAATTGACTGATCTGTTAGACTCGTAATTAGCTGCTTTGATGCCTCATTGCAATAACCTTTCTATTTCAAATAATTGCAGTCTTGTGTAACTCTTTCTCTGGTGACTGTTTTCTCCTACCTATATCCTTGTTTTTCAAAGACTAATGTCGATAGGCATATCCTGTAGCCTTCATATTTCCATTTGACCATGCCGTCGTCTCTCACATTAGTGGCGCAGTGTGTCACAAGTATATAAAAAAACAACTGAAGTCACAACCTCAAGAAAAACAAAATACCACAACATATTATGTATCGGTTGGACTCTAAGTGCGAGCGAGTATGATACTATCGCAAAAAAAAAAATCAAAAAAAAATCGCAAAACACTAACGTGCTCACCTACGCCTGATGTTGAGGCCGTGTTCGTCAATTGACGTCAACTCATCTCGATTTGCTTCGAGTCCAAAAGCTAAACTCAAGACTGTCCGTAAATTGTTACTTCCTATTGTTAGCTGTCGCAAAATTCATTGTCACTTCAGTAAACTATACATTTGTTCTGTTGATAAACTCATTTAATCTTTCTTTATATATATTTTCCATCTTTTATATATAAAAAAGACAGACCAACTATGTCCGATATGAATTTTATGAGATTTTGACTGTTTTACGGCATATCTATGCATTTTTGTTATTTTCTTTGCGAAATACTGACAGTGTTGACAAAACATCCTTGTACATGATTAATTGAAGACAATTTACTATTTTACAGATGGCTGTGTAATAAATTATGGGTTCACAAATTTTTGAACTGTATTGCTGGGTACATTAGCACAATAGCTCTTTATAAAAATAGACATTAAATATGAAAAAAAGCCCGAATCTTTTCATATTCTCTCATAAACAATAGATATGAGTACCCAGGGGATAGACGTCCTTTATAGATATGATAAATTAAATGTAGATGCAATAAATTAAAGACATCGCAATGAAAAGAAAATCTTTCTTAGAAATTGCGAATAATGTTTTCTATATGGAAATAACAAAAAATGGAATGCACTTTGATAAAATTATGCCCTAACATCCTTTAAAATACATTCTCGGCTAGAACGCCATTTTTTCTGACGTACAGGTATGAGGGCTGTAATAAATTATTAATTTTACTTTCAGTTAAGAGGATGCGCATCGAGAAACTCCGTTTTCTTAATAAAAAAATATCGTTATAAAGAACACTTCAAGGAGAAAAAGGCAGAAAGAGTATAAAATAGTCCCGAGGCGCGTATAACCAAGGACTGGCAAGTTTTATTATTAACTTGAACAATCTATATATAAATATGATAGCGTGTGTGTCATTGTGTGTGTAAGCGTACATCTTTTTTCTTTCGAGTGACTGTTGTTTGATTGTTATGTCCTTCCATTTCTTGTAATCAATAATCTGACCAAGAATTCTTCGTAAGTTTTAGTTTCGGTTTCGATTCAAGCTGATGCATCCAAGTCATATGGATATATATTCTTAGTTTTAAAATCATAACTTTATCATATATAAGAATTGATCAAAGATTGACTCTATTATACGAAATCTGCATAAATTAAATATCATATTTAAGCATATCTTACCACCGAGCTACGCCTGGCATTCCTGCTAGCTTAGACAAATAATTTTGCAGTTTTACCAACAGAGCTACAATAATGTCAGGGCGTCTCCATTTACGCTGAACATCCACAAAATGCCAACATCAATATATTATATATGAAAGAGTCCACTGTTGAATTAAAAAAAATGTTTTAGAAGCATAACATCGACTTCAACTCCGTTGTTGGATTGTACAAAAATAATAAACGGGGTTTTTCATATGTAATTTTATGTTTATTCACCAGATAAAAATGTAAAAATGTTTTTGTTTCTGTAGAAATGTATTTTATGACAAAAAGAAATTTCACGCATGACCTACTTTTTGGTGTACTTTTTGGCAAATTAAAATGACGTATCTGGCGACCTGTCCCAATAAAACATTACCGATTATTTTACCTTGAATATATATTTGAAACTGATTTTCGACTCTAAATACTATAACGATTGAATTTCTCTTCGTAAAAATTTTAAGGGGTTGACACGTAATGACCTATTAAAGTAACATTTGGAATTGGAATTTAGCTGCGAGTGTTTATCTGAAAATTTATTATTATTATTATTATTATTATTATTATTATTATTATTATTAATACTAGCTGAACCCACCAAACCAAGCATTGCCGTGGCGTAGTCTAGTTGAAGCAACACACACACACACACACACACACACACACACACACACACACACACACACACACACACACACACACACACACACTTAAACACACCTACACAAGGACACATACACACATACGCGCATACATACACACAAACGCACATATACTCACACGCACTCACAAGCGCAAACACACAAATAAACACATGCACACATACACATACGCACGCACTCACACACACACAAACACGCGCACACATACACACACTCACGCACTCTCAAACGTAAACAAACACATGCACATAAACACACACACACACATAAAACACACACACGTGCAAACACAATAACATATAAACACGGCATCACGCACATATATTAACAAACACACGCACACATACACACACGCATACTCACACGCATACACAAACTTTGCAAATAGTCAGGAATATAAAGTTTAAAGGCTTCTAAATAACACATAAATGCTTCCAAATCAATCATAAGGAGATTTTTAAGTATACAAACTACAAAATACTAGTTACGAACACGGGACTTGGCTATAATAATCGCTTAATTTTTTTATTTTTATTTAGCGATAATGAATTTTCATCTTTTATAAAAGAAAGAAGAATTAATCCTTATCAGTGCCGATGAATCGAAAAATGGTATTACGATGTATGTACACAAAAAAATTAGCACGGTAGTCAGGAATAGACAGTACGGGTTTCGGCTATATTATCATTTACTCCGTTCAGAAAGTGTGTATTCTATTTACGGACGCACGGTGGAGCGGACATACGATGGAAACATAAGTTTATTATATTTATCCGACATTCGAACGTGTTTAAGGCGATTCCATATTTTTCACTAATTTACACGGTTGCAATCTGTGAACTGGCCGAAGATACAAGTCGAAGTTTGTCACAAGTGTTAAAATGTTTGACTTATTTCTGTACACATTATAGATTGTGTAACGGACGGAGGCGATCTTAATATTAAACTAGATATGATGGATCTTGTTTACCTTTACTAAGATTCGCTTTTAGATGACTTGGATGTGCCAGACTCATATGGTTTAAGTGAGCGTTGATGGTGGTTATGTTGTTAGCAAAACGGACTGAAAACTTGAGTGTACCAAGTTCGAATCCAGTTCGTTCAACGGAAACACTTTTAATAATGGTGTTGATAACTTTCACATGATTCTTCCTGTACTTGATGTTTTTATAAAAAAAGATTCTAACTAGAAAAGCAAACAATAATTCCAACAATACAATCATCGTGGCTCATTTAGACAACTTTTAATGACAGCTAGCTAGATGCCCAGCGTTGCCCGGGCGTACAGCATGATATTTTAATTTATGCACATTGCGAATGAATTATTATAGAATCAATCCTCTATTGAATATTATATATTAGAAGAATTATTTGCCCGGTGGACTAATTTTCAAAAAACAAAAAAAAAAAAACAAAAAACAAAAAAAAAACAAACAAAAACAAATAAACAACAAAAAAATAATAATGATAATGTCGTTCTTCAATTTCCGTCTGTGTTTGTCAACAATATGACATCAGCTGATATTTGGGGTTGATGATCATAAGAATAGTCTTTCTTCTCTGATACTTATAAAGAATAATTTTTATAGGAGAATATTTTACATTACACCGGGTAAACCTTGGCCGGTGTAACGTAAAATATTCTCAAGTAAAGAATTCCTTTTTATCTATAAGAGAAGAAAGATTAGATTGTTTTTGTTTTCGATACTTATCATGCTGATTACTGTACCAAGCATAACTAAGAACACTGTCAGAAATATAACTTACCTTTGCGTGACATTTGCAAAAGATAGGCCGAGCCGCTGCAGAATTAATGAGGAACACACTCACACACACAAAGTAACTTTAATATAATAGTTAAGATTTTAAGTAAAAAACGCAGAAAAGTCTTTTTGATGTACGTACCAGTCACTAAAGAGAGGTTTTCATATACCAAAAAGATCACGTAATTTGATCAAGTAGTTTTTTTATTTAAGAAATTAAAATTTTATTAATTTCTTGATGCGAGAGAAACAAGTTACCATATTGAGTTGAATTCTAAATTCATCCCGGGTTACCCCTTAACGAAATGTCCAGAATGAATTGATTACTATTCCTAATTAATAGCTAAAAATCGTAAAATTCGATTTTCTAAATAAAACAAAAATTATTTGAACAATTTTTGTGTTCGTATTTTAATTTAATATCTTCATGTCGTGACAAGTATATATATATATATATATATATATATATATATATATATATATATATATATATATATATATTTATATATATATATATATATATATATATATATATATATTTAAAGTGATGGTTGTGTAGTTCCAACGAGAGAAAAAATGTATATTTAAAAGAGTGTAGCCATCAACAATTGTGGGTTTTTTTTAAAGGTTTTCATCATATTTTTATTTTAAAATATTTTTATAACGCGTTTCGAGCTTTAGGGTGTGCTCTCTTCAGATATTTTCGTAAAAAGTTTTTCTTTAAAATGGGAGTTTGTGGATATGCCTCCGCTGATATTAAATATGTTTTTCATAGTGGCGTGATGCGTGTGTTCAGTGTTTAGACGTTCTGTCTCCAACTTCAAGTTGGAGACAGAACGTCTAAACACTGAACACACGCATCACGCCACTATGAAAAACATATTTAATATCAGCGGAGGCATATCCACAAACTCCCATTTTAAAGAAAAACTTTTTACGAAAATATCTGAAGAGAGCACACCCTAAAGCTCGAAACGCGTTATAAAAATATTTTAAAATAAAAATATGATGAAAACCTTTAAAAAAAACCCACAATTGTTGATGGCTACACTCTTTTAAATATATATATATATATATATATATAAAGTTTTTTTTTATTCTTGTTTTCCTAAATAAGTGCAAATCTAAATAAACACCCGATCATATTATTCATACGTAATAAATAAATGGTTTCAGCATTTTTTTAAGTTATTTACTCGATGGGCTGAAATTTAGCGCTTGAATTTTAACCTTAATATATACTACTTCATGTAGTTAAGATAACTGATTACGTGGTTCATAATGTCCTAGCTGCCAAGAGGGTCCTATCTCCTCAAGTAATCAGTTTACATAATTGCACCTAAAGGGACTTCTCTGTATTTGACTTCAACAATAATCAACGAATATGCAATCTTAGATTCTTAAGATATTTTATGGTTGTAGTTATATGTAAATTAAGTATAATTTACACATGAGCAGATAGCTCATATTTATAAACTGACGCCAACTAGAACAGGTGATTGTTAAACGCTTGCTTAGCGTTATACACGACATATCAATGGCGTCGACGATAGGATATTCTCTGGTTTTTGAAGACCCGGAATACGTAAGAAATACGTCAGGTTATCAAGGGAAACATGAGGCCAAAGAAAAGACTGGTGATTGTAGAAAGGACCAAGTTTATGGCAATGAAGCAGGGAGTGGATGCACCGATAGTGAAATATTTACACCGGTTAATTAGTGCGAGTAAATACTGTGACTTTGAAAAACTAGGAACAGAAGAACAGACAACAGAAGACTTAATTCAACTATGATTGATTGGAGGTATGCATAATTTGGCACATAGACATAAGCTAATGGAACAGTTAAAATTTACAAACATGCCCTTGAATATGTGACTAGAATTTATACAACAGCAGGAATTAATACATACCCACAACCAAAATAAAAAAAAATTCCCACGAAGAAATAAGGGCTGACACGTATACGGTAGAAACGAAAAGAAAAAAATGTACTCACTGTGGAAAAATTCATGAAAGGAAAATAGTAAAATGCTCAGCGTCTGGAAAAACATGTTCAAAGTATTTTAAAAAAGAAGAATCAATTCAAAGAAGTATGTAAAACTAAAAATGTGAAAAGAATAGGGGATGAAAAAAACAAATATTAAAATAAGATATTAAAAAATCATGAAGCTAGCCTGAAATTAAAAGAAAATGTTTCGCCTTCCTACTACGAACCGAGAAAAGTACCAGTAATTTATTACCGTTAGTAATAGCTAAGTTACAAAAGTCTATAAAGGAAGGTTATTAGAACATGCCCCTTTCAGGAGGAAGTAAATGGCATCACCCATTGTGGTATTAAAAAAGACGGTGACTTGAGAATTTGTGGAGATTATAAAATAGGGGTAGACCATAAAGTTTACGCCGACTCGTACCCTATTCCGAATGTATTATAGAAGTAGCTTTGCATAAACTTGCCAGAATGAAACTATTTTCGAAGATAATCATAAATTAGCATACCACCAAATTCCCATAGATGAAAATTTTAAAGAAGTGACGACGATAAATACACTTATAGACCTGTTAAGGTGGAAAAGGATGCCGTATGGCATAAAAACGGCAAGTGCAATTTTTCAAAAAGCTATTGAAAAAGTAATAGGAAATGTTGAAAATACCATCTGCTATCAAGACGATATATGTGTTGGAGATTTTAATGAAGATGATTTAAAGAAAAAACTGAAAATATACTGGACCGGCTTACAGACGCTGACATGACAGTAAAAACAAAAAAGTGTGTAACCAACAGTAATGAAATATCATTTTGGGGTTACCCAATATCAAATGAAGAGATCTCTCCAGATGAAGCGCTAATAGAGAAAATTCGAAAAAAATAAAAGAGTTGGAGTGTTTCTTAAATTTAGTTAATTTTTATAGAAAATATGTATCAAAATATAACGAGTTGCGAAATTAAGAAAAAAAATGTGGAATGCATTTGGTTAGAACAGAAAGCTTTTGAGAAGTTAAAACATATTCTGGCGAAAAAGCCAATAGTACAAATTTTTAACCCTGAGAAGAACATAACTCTAACTACTGACGCTAGTGAGCATATATATATTACGATAGAATTTCCTTTTCTGGTGGAAATGATTTAATTCGATTAATAATTTATTTAAACAGTTGGAAAATAAATTTACTTAAACGTTTAGTGATGCACATCTTTGAGGCTACAATAACCCGGATATTAACTATTTTTTATGTATTTTAGTTATCTAACACGTGGAAGTAGAACACATATTAAGTAATATTTTCTAGAAATGGGATACCGATAATACTGGTGACTGATAACGCGGCAGAATTTGCGGATGCTGATTTCCATGAATGATCAAGAAAAATAGGATGCAGACCTTACAAGACCCCTCCCTACCATCCACAAAGTAACGGGGTAGCGGAAAGGATAGGGTAAGACGTGATGGATCCAAATCTCCAAGGAAAAGGAAGATGTTCGGGAGGGTACGAGAAGAAATACTCGCGGCATAAAGCCCCTCCGTTATAGGGAGATGTAGTGATATGCAAATTAAGTATAATTTACATATGAGCAGATAACTCATATTTATAAACCGATACCAACTAGAACAGGCGGTTGTTGAACGCCTGCTTAGTGTTATACACGACATATCAATGGTAGTTTTTCTATTACATCGTTTTAAGCATAATTTTCATGAGAGCAGGTGTAGATATGTTATCCGATTATTCATAAACATAGTTCGTAGATTAACCCTTATTTTATATATTAACAATCGATATACGTTGAACTTTCAATATAGATATAATAATAATAATAATAATAATAATAAGCAAGCTACATTTCTGAAATACCTAACAAGTGTAGAGAAATCTAGGACTTTTCAGAAAAGAAAATCATCATATCTTACACAATTCACAAAGTTAAAACGTTAGAACATTTTTTTGCAAAATGCAGTTTACCTATAGACGACATCTTTTTCTTAATTACGGTCTTTAGGCGGTAGAGAAACCTGGTTAATCCTGTCAATTGACTTATCCATAGTGCCCCAATTGGTACAATATGGTTATTTATCAACAATAGGCCGTGAAGTTTCAATCAGTCAAGTTATGACCAGATATCGGAACTAGTGAAGTCATGCATGTTTTTAGACATGGAAATATGAGTACTATTTCAGCACGTTTAGCCTCCTTGTTGCCACCAATTCAAATCTGCATTTAGCAACAGCGGATAGTCATTCTATATTCTTAGATGTGGGGCATAATGCAGACCCGTTCAAAAAGTATTACAATATCGGGGAATGTGGCCTTTATGCCGAGCGAAATGTCGAGTGACAGTTGGTTAGTCATCTGTTTTGCTGCGTTTTGTGTGAAAGAAACAGAGAATCCAGTGCTTAACAATCCGTGTGTAATCTTGTAAACAGTTTCTTAGCCTTTGTAAGGTCGGTATCCTTGTCTTTGGCAGTGTATCGTTGGCCTTTACGGTTTTTTTTATCAGAATTGCGAACGGTCTTCCCAAGGACTTTATTCATCGTCACCAGTCGGACATGTTTTTGTATGACCATTGCTTTGTCTGGATCTAACCACTCCAATTTTAGGGGTTTCTATTTCTGCCATTACCTTTGTAATTTTCGATCTCTAAGTCTTCAAAATATTCAATGATCTGCAGCTAGACATTCTGAATTTTCTAATCTGACGTGACTCATGATAAGGCAACTTATTTTTTCTAATAATCTGCTGGATTCCATTCTTTACATTGTCTCCAGCTCTGAAACTCACGAACACAAGTACAAAAATTAATCTCTTTCAAATTACCAATATAAAATTCAAGCATTTTTACATCAAGAATTTTCTAATAAGGAAACAGATCATACGTGCAAAAATATAAGCCAATAATAATATAATTTCCGAATAGGAATATATTAATAGAAAGTGAAACCGGGGTTTACTTTTGGGAGACTCATTACTCTCTCTTTCCCCTAATTTGTCCATTACTCCTTACATTCCATAGCGATGTTTCTGACAAAATGAGAAGGCTTTCTGTTTTCTATCGCAGAGTCTCTTTTATCTAACATTTATTGTTGGATTTTGAAGTAGCATTCTTTAGCCCTTATGTTTTCTTTTCAAAAGACCAGCCGGATCGCTAGTCGTGGTTTGTTTGGATCCGTACAATTATGCATGCCTCCACAATCAGACGTAAATAGAAAAGTATCTTAGACTTTTAATAACAAGTTATAAGAATGATTAGAACAATGTATATTCTCCAGTGACAATACTGAAAGCAATGAGGAGTTACAGGATGGCGGTGGTGTGTGTGCAAAATAGCCGAGATATAATGCGTCTGCTCTCTTGCTGTGGTCGCTTCTCCTCTCAGTTTTCTGGTTGTCTTTCTTTTTTTTTTGAAACGAATAACATCACATTTTTGTTTATTGTCTGAAATTTCGGCGAGTATCAGCTGATGCCAAATCCCGGAAATTTTGTGTCCTCCATTTTGAATGTCTTTGATGTCATTGCCAGCGCATCTCAATCGAGGACCGTTGCTCTGACCGACTTTCCCGACTTTCCCGACTTTCCCGACTTTCCCGGGTCTGGCTTTGAATAACGTCATCTTCGCAAGCCCAGATAACTGATTGTCTTCTCGAGAATTACCTCTGCCGTTTAAAACTTGACTATCATGTGTAAAATTTACATAAGTGGTTTCATAATTTATCTGGAGTGATTTACGAATACGAAAATATCTATGGAGCAAGTAACATTTCTCTGTTCTTTTTTAAACATGGCTGACTGGGATAGCTACCGTACATTTATATCAGATCTACCTCTGCGTTCCATGTTTAAAAAGGATGTGTCCTCTATAGTATCAGACCTGACGGAATGGTTAATTGTAGGTATAGACCGTTTCATACCCTCGAAAGGGTTCCAGCAAAAACCTAACAGCTAGTCGTGGTTCTCTCCAGAATGTGCTGCTACCATTGCGCACAAAAATAACTTTTTGCATTGCTTCCAACCTAAAACTTAACTACTGAAACTAAAGCCGCTTTTAGGACTGCCAGCAACCATTATAAAAAAGTAAAAAAGAACGCGAGAGAATTGTATGCTCAGTTCGTCGTCCAAAGTAGCTGAGCAGCGGCTTGGCTCCCACAATATGTGGCTAATAGCAAACAAAATCCTGAACAGAAGCGTGTGCTCTATCCCAACTATCATCAATTGACCTGAGGTACTCTCGTCATCATCAGAAAAAGCCAAACTCTTTGCCAAGAACTAATTCTATCCTTTGCAACCAAGGCCGCCAACCTCCGATATTTCCTCCTGTAACAGAAAACACGCTATGTGACATACAAATATCTGTATGTGATGTTGCCAAGCTAATCATGAACCTTGATTCCAGTAAAACAACTGGCTCTGACGGCATTCTAGTTGTAGTGCAAAAAACAATTTCAACCAGAACAAACGCCCATACTTACAAAGCTGTTTCAGCGTTGTCTTAAGAAAAATTGCTTCCCAACAATCTGGAAAATCTCATCATCAGGTAATTGATCATCTCCTGTGCATCATGAGTAAGTTGCTGGAGTCTATGAAAATAGAGAAGTAGTCAACCATCTCAGCAAAAATAACCTTCTTAGTGACGTGCAATATGGTTTCCGTTCTGCTAGATCTAGTGCAGATGTGCTTACATCTCAGAGTATTAGCATATCTCTCGACAGAGACCTCCTTTCTAGGGCAATTTCCTTTGATAAAGTGTGGAATAAAGGTTTATTTCACAAGATATCCAGCTACGGTATAGCTGAAAATGTCTTCTCAATTATTAAATCATTTCTCTCTGATAGCTTCATAAGTGAAGTGGTTGATGGGCAGAAATTAGAAGCTCACAGTATTAATGCTGGAGTCTCTTAAGGGGCCCATCCTGGGTCAAACTCTCTTCCTGATCTACATTAATGATTTTTCAAATCACATCCTTACATCAGTCGTAGACATTTATGCTGATGACAATACCATCTATGGTAGCACATCTAAGACCGTAAACGACCAAGTTCTCTCGAATTCTCTCTCCTCTGATCTTGAGCATGTGGTACAATGAAAAATGAGTGACTAGTTGCTTGTAATGCATTTAAAACCAAGCTTCTATCTTTACATCATCAACGCTCTGATCCCCATCTGGCGTCAATTGAAATGAATGGCTCTCGTCTTGGGGAGGCTTTTTGTTTTTGAAAGCTTCTGGGCTTGACCTTTACTCTTGATCTGAAATAGAACACATACATCA
Source organism: Euprymna scolopes (assembly GCF_053919585.1). Classification (NCBI taxonomy): domain Eukaryota; kingdom Metazoa; phylum Mollusca; class Cephalopoda; order Sepiida; family Sepiolidae; genus Euprymna; species Euprymna scolopes. The sequence continues at coordinate 157,932,903 of NC_136490.1, read as the reverse complement.
AATCGTTGCAAACGTCGCTGGAAAAAATGGTGGGATCTATTCATTCAGTAGATATCTCACTGCTGATGCAATTCTCTACCTGTATAAGAGCCAGCAACGTCAAAGAGTGGAGTACTGTTTTCACATCTGGGCAGGAGCTGCCAGAAAGGACTTATCCTGCCTTGATAGAGTTTAAAATAGACTTCGTAGCCTAGTAGAGAATGTCCTTTTCTCTTCACTGCAACCTCTTTCTCACAGAAGAAATGTTGCGAATCTGTCCCTGCTTTATCGCTATTTTCACGGCAAGTGCTCGTCTGAGCTCCAATCTATGGTTCCTCCTCGCCAAACTTTCACGAGAAACCCTATCGATAATTTCCCCTACTCTTTATCTGTGCCTTAACCTTAACGTATTTCTTAGAACTGCACGCACGTGGAACTGTCTTCCGTTCGCCTGCTTTCCAGCTGACTAGAATGTGGTTGTCTTCAAGTTCAACGTAAACAAGTACTTGACGAGCAGTTCCTCTTAAGTTAACAAATTTACTGAATTTCCATTACTAACGATTACTATATTGTCCAATTGACTAATGTACACTCTTTAACACTTATCTTCGAGTGGCCTTTGTATCTTGAGAAATGGTGATACCTATGTAATAAAAAAAAGCCAACCAACATACCAGAGGACGGTTGAAGGACAAACCGCCAGAAACGTTGCACAGATCACACTTAAGATAAGAACATTTGTCCGATCAATACATTAATATAAACCAATGGTTCTCAACCTTTTTTTAATCATGCCTTTCTTTTCTTTTTAATGTATTTTGGTGAACCCTTATAGCTTATTTTATTTTTCAGTAATGTCAAGAAAACCAAAGAACATATATCAACAGTTTATCTTGAAGGAAGATTGAACCGAAATTAACGTTACATGTACCATGGGGTCCACATGGACCCTGGTTGAGAACATATGAAGCAATCAACTCTCATCCAAAAAATTCAGAACTTGAAACAAAGTCAACTTCTGTTTTTACTGTTTTCTATTTTCTAGAATTGCAAATAAAACAACGATCTAACCCAGTGGATACAGAATATATTGAATATGGAAATATTGAATGACTTTCCATCAGAATTGACTGCTTCGAATGTTAAGTGATCAAGGGAGAATCGATTGCAATGAAAATCGGCTGATTTAAAAAGCGGATGATCTATACGATAGACATCAGACTCCAATTTCACCTGATACGGATAAACGGAAGCGGGCCTTGTCCCAGTATTTCTGTGATGGCGTTTGAAAATTGTTTTATTTAAATAATTCCGATCTGTGATGATCTCGGAAATTGTTCTCAAAACGGTTAAGCAGATGTGCCCTCCGACCTTCTATACGGGTGTCTTATCGATCTGGGGAATCTTTATGTCAAACTCAAAAATTTGTATAAAAATTCCAATGGAACACTTTATGTAATCCATGATGCTAGCTATCTCTTGTTTAGTTAGCCATGGCAAGGTAACATCCGTAATTTTATTCTTAATAACCCCCTTACTGGGGATTGAGCCTTCAACCTTTCGAAAACTATCAGTTGGAGCTAATTATCACTTAACGCTTAACGGATTAAACAAAGAGCTTCATTTGATATTATTTTCAAATTCCCGTGTTCGGCCAGAAAGGGAACGGGCACTACATCGGCTGAAACGTTTTGAGAATATCACCCAAGATGAGAACAGTAGTTTGCATAATACAAATAATGCGAAAAATATCAAATTTATATAAACATACTGGTAGAACTGACACTTCAACAAACGTTCGGAATTAATCTAAGAGATAGAACAGCCATTCAGAAATTCTAATTACGAACATCTAATGAACCAAAACATAATCACTTTGTATTCTTTCTATATAACAAACATACAAGTTCTACGTTTTCTTTATGAAGCTTTTTAGTTTGCACGTTTTTATTTCTTTCGTATCGACAACTCGGTATGTAAAAATCGCCGAGGCGTTAATGCTGTCTTCTGATCAGCAGCTCATTCACACATTCGTTCCCGAAAGGTTACAAGCGGATCGACATGAAAAATAAGCTTGAGGGAAATACAACTGGAAAGTGATGGCTATAAAACATGTTGGAAATGTGTTGAGCATTTTAGTTTTGCATCAATTGAACCAACTTAGCTTTATTAGTTCGCGCCAAAACGTGTTTGATGGCGCGAAACCGTTATCAATCAAAAAGTAAAAGAAAGAAGAAAGACATTCGCAAAAAAAACCCCAGCAAACAGAAAAAAATATAACAAAGAAGCAGAATAATAGATAAATATGATAAATAAAAAAGCTATCAAAGCACGAAAATACATCTGAAAAATTTTTTTTTTACAGTTTGGTCAATAACAGCGCGGTTTATATTAATTCCAAGTATTTTATGACCTGTTCTTGTATTATTTAAAAGGAATATATATATATATATATATATATATATATATATATATATATATATATATATATATATATGTCAGTATGAAATGAAACGAAATGTGTTATATATTCCGTGACCGCCAGAACACAAAATATCTTCAGCAAGTATGACGTCATCTTCTATAATATAAATCTCACCTGCCTGTTTAAATGTATGCATGCATGTATGTATGTACATATGTATGTCTGTCTGCCTAAAACTTTCAACAAAGGTGATGGATTTTCACGAGATCGATATCTTTTTGAAGCCGGCTCTTCGGACGAAAAAAAAAATCGAAAAATTAGCTAGAACTATTAATTCCTTCACTCTCAACTCTACAGGGAAGAGGTCGCTTTATTCGCCGATGTTTTCGAAAGTCAACCCCTCTTTTCAATTGACTGGCCTTGATTTAAACATTTGTCACTTCCGGTTTGGCGATGAGTGCAACAGCAAATACGTCACGTTTTTTTACGTTCTTTTTCCCCTTCGCAGTACGGGTTCGAGTCTGCCTGCCTGCTTACTACCACTTTTATTTATTTATTTTTTGCTCAACAAATACCTACAAAACCCCCGGACAGTGCCGGGCCCTAGGCTAGTGAGAAATAACAGAAAAGGTCCACTATTTCTTTTTCCTACCAGATAAACATGCATCAAATAGTACTAATGAGTAATGCACAACCCCACGCAATAACTAGCGATGTTTTGGGTGTTGGATAGGTGAACACTATCGAATGTAGGTGCACACACACAATCCAATAGGACCGGGCGATAGCTGAGCGATGACGTCAACCTACATTCTGATCGAAAGTTATGGTCACGGAAAATGACCTAAAAACGGAAATAATCGGACTTCGTACATTTAAACCTGGATTAGAATTGTGTAAAATATAAAGCAATAGATCTATTAAATTCCGATTCATGAAATGTAAATTGAAAAAAAAAGGTAACAACGAAGATAAAGAAAGACAGAGAGAATTGACAGCGAATCGAGAAGTGAAGACATTTCTGTACCACCCCACGTGTACTACACTCCTCCATGCAAATCACTCACCACTTTACTGCTGTCCGTCAATGTTGTAAATAAATCTTACTTGTTTATATTAATCGTTCGTTTGCTGTCATATTGAACAAACAGCGTGTATATGATTTCACACGTATTTGACAAAAGTGCAACCAGAAGTTATATAGATATTAGAAAACATTAGACACCTGTTAACCGACTATATAACATGATGTACTATTAAATACACGATGTAAGTAATGTTTAAAATGTACTTTCTAATAGTTGACTTTATCAATCGCCTTTATTTCTACTGAACTTTAATGAAACCAAACACGCGTCCGAAATATGTCGTGTTTATAAAATAAATGACACAAACTTTATTTCACAATGTGTGTTGGGCGACGAAGGTGGCGGTCATTCAATTAGAATTGCATCATTTTCACCCATCTTTCTAGTAGAGCTAAAAATAACCAGTCTTTCTAGTAGAGCTAAAAATAACCAGTCTTTCTAGTAGAGCTAAAATAACCAGTCTTTCTAGTAGAGCTAAAAATAACCAGTCTTTCTAGTAGAGCTACATATAATATTTCTTAGAGGCAAAGTTTGGATAGACTTTAATCTAAAAAGCTTTCATCATAATAGTTTTTCTACTTTAATATCACTTTTCTACTTCTTCATGTTGAAATAAATGAAAATAAATGTTTAGGCATCAAATTTGGTTTTAAAATTAATCACTTGTATTTTTAATTTATCAGTGCTTTTCAATATCGAAATATTGGATCTGTTAATCCAGATAAATGAATGAAAACCAAGAGAAAGCAAAGTGATAACGTAATTATAGGTAGGTGGAAGTACAAATTCAGTGGTCTTAGAAACTCGGTTTTACAAACGCTTATGTCCACTTCACGTGCTTGATGATCGAGTCTGGCCTTCGTTTCTCTCGAATATATAGTTGTGTAATATTCTGAACATCTGATAAGTTAACTAGCTTTGAATTATGATAATTTTCTGTTTAGTAGGATTGTTAAATTAGAGATCAATTTACGATTGGAAGTATTATCGAACACATCTGTTTAAAGTTAAGAGGGAAACGTTAAATCAACTAGAAACGTGGCGATATATAACAAGGAAACCAGCTAAAAACACGATACCAGAAGGAGCGTATACATTGTCAAATTAGAGATCAATTTACGATTGAAAGTGCCATCGAACACATCTGTATAGAAGTTCGTTGATGGGTAAATGTAAGAATATCTCGTCCTCTCTTAATTCTCCATCTAATTTATAGCCAAATAAAATACTAACTATTTGTCATATTTAAGTATGAAGACTCATGTTCTATGTATTTTATTTGCTATGAGGCATATTAAACATATTGAAAAGTAGCCGATCTCCATAATATTTCTCTTAACACCAACTGACACCACACGACTAAATGTAGTTCTTTTCTCCAACAAGATGGCGCTACATGCAACACACCTCATAGATGGGTGACACGAGCTCATGACATGTTTACGGAAGAATAAACAAACGGTTATAGCCACCACGTTCCCCGGAAGCGTCATCATGTTTTAAAAAAAATTTTTGAAGGACTTTAAAACAAAAATTAATGCTAATAATCCTCACAATCTAGAGCAACTAAAGGAGAAAATTACCAACGCTATCAGGAGAATCACCAGAAAAGATCTACAGGCAGTATCTGCAAACGTTGTTAAACGTGCCCAGAAATGAATAGATGTCAACGGGGAGCACTTTCAGCATCTTTTCTTCAGGTAATGTAAACAATGCTACAGATAATGAAAACAATAAAAGAATGTTCCTCCTCTCTACTACCCTTTTTGGGGAGCTACTTTTAAGTGGGCCACGCTGTATTTAATGCAGTTTATATTTAATATTTATGTTATACTCGTTTCCGTCTGTCAATTTTATAAGATACCACTTTAAGCGTTGGTCGCACATTTTAAATAGACGCATCTTAAGATGATCAGTTCTTAGTTTCCAAATAATTCTATTGTCATCTACAAACAATGGTAAAATTATCAATAAGAGACAGCTTGAAATTCAGATTTTCCACTATTGTATTTCAAAAACAACACGAATAACCGATAAATTATTTGTAATTCATTTTGTAAATGAGATCATTTCATACTTTTGTGATTCCTTGCCAAGTATTCAAAAATATTTTAGCTTTTAAATAACAAACGCTGCTGCCGTTTGTGTAATTGGTTCTTTTTTGTTTTCTTTAATTGAAAACAAGGGAAGATTGTCATTTATCAATTACTAGCTGGCAGCTCGGCGTTGCCTGGTCGTACAATACGTTTAATATGCTATTTTAATTTATGCAGATTGCGTATGTATGTATGTATTATTATTATTGGCTCACATGGAGCTTTCACACAAGTCAGGAAACGATCTGATTGGAAACCTGTGGTGTTCTCTGGAGGCTGAGTGACAACAAGTCTCCCCAGACGTCCAGTTCTCTCCACCTCCTTCGATAGCATTTGCAAATGAATTTGCATCATCGCAACAGTCTCTTACCATTGATTTCTCACTGGCAGTGGCCATTGGTTTATACTGGAATTTGAGTGGAACTAAGTCTCTCCAAAGTCCCAGTTCTCTATGCGCTTATCCAACCGAGGTCTGGCTGGGGCTCTCTTCTCGGTCTTTCAGTCCTTCTTCTCAGCTCTTTGGTGTGTCTTTTTTATTGGGAGGAGCGGTGGTGAAAATATGGGGAGGATGCATGATGGGGGTGTAGAACTTGTAGATATGCAGTTTCGGTGTCCTTCATTCCCTATAACGCTTATTCGTTATATTGTCTTCTTGTATTATTCTCCGCATTCAAGGGTTTTCCTTAATATTTCAGTCGTTTTCATTATCATTAGTCGTTGCACTTTTGCAGTTATTCCTCTGATTCCAATTTCTGACATTCTTTTTTCGAAGTTTTTCGGAATTGTTCTTAGTGCTCCTACTATTATCGGTACTATTTTGATTTTCTTCATCATCCAAATCCCTTTTAACTCTCTGGCTAGCTCTGTGTATTTGCTTCGTTTCTCCTTTTCTTTCATACCCAGCCTGTGGTCAGCTGGGACAGAAAAGTCTACAATTTGCCAGGATTTTTTACGACATCTGGTCTTCTTGTTTAGATGGGTTTGCCCGTCTGTATGTTCATGTCCCATAGGATTTTGTGGTTCTCGTTTTCGAGTGCTGTTGCGGGTTTATGCTTTTATCATTTGTCTGTACGCTTAAAATGCAGTCATTTGCACAATTTTCAGTGCACCGCCCTCCCCACTTGGTCATACCTGTTTTTGTATTCCTTTTGGGTCAGTTTGCTGCATTCGCTTACTATATGGTTTATCGTTTCGTCTCTTTGTCCACAGAGTCTGCATTTGCTGTTTTCTTGTGTTTTATCGATCCTTGCTTTGATATGGTTGGTTCTTATCGAGTTATCTTGTGCTGCAGTTATTAGAGATTCAATTTCTCGGTTTATATGTCATTTTCGCATCCATGTCCACGTGTTTTCGTTATTCTCATCTTTTGTCATTCTTATGAATCTTCCGTGGAGTTGTTTCTCTCCCCACTTCTCTTTTATTGTTTTGTTATTTGTCTCTCTGTTTTCTGTTTTGTTGTTTTTTTCAGTGTCTCTCGCTGCCATAATTATCCTTTCCGTGTTTTGCATTCTGTATTTTTCTAGTACTTTTTTCCTGTCCTTCACACAGTCTTCTATACAGATCAGTCCTCTCTCGCCGCCATTCCTTTTCACGTAGAGCCTGTCAATATCGTCCTTTGGGTGTAGTGCATTATGCATAGTCATGAGTTTCCTAGTTTTCTGGTCGAGTTGTCTCAGTTTTTCTTTTGTCCACCCTATAAACGGTTCAGAGTATCTTACTAGTGATACTGCCCATGTATTAATAAATTTTATTAGGTTTCTGCTATATAATTTTGTTTCCATGAGTTTTCTTGTTCTCCTGATGTATTCCTTTCCAACTTTCTCTTTCATTTCTGTTGCTCTGATGGTGTCCGCTTCCAGAATTCCCAAGTATTTATAGTCGTCTTGTTTACTTAGTGCCCTCATTTCTGTTTGGTTGGGTAGTTCCATGCCTTCTGTCGTTTCTAGTTTTTCCTTTCTTATAACTAGTTGTGCGCACTTTTCCATTCCAAATTCCTTATAACTAGTTGTGCGCACTTTCCATTCCAAATTCCTGGTAGTGTTAATTAGTGTCTCTAGCTCCTTTTCAATCCTTGCAAAAAGTTTCAGATCGTCCATGTACATCAGGTGGTTCATTTTTCCTCTGTATTGGAGAACTTGTATCCCGCATAACACTTTCTCAGAATACTATTAAGGGGCCTCATGGCTATGATGAACAGTAGTGGTGATAGCGTGTCTCCTCGGAAGATACCTCTTTGTATGTTAATTTCTGTTATGTGTTGTCCATCATCTGTCAATTCCAGTCTCCATGTTTTCATTGCATTTTCTATTACATTTGTGATGCCGCTTGGTATTTTATACATTTTTAGGCATTCTATTATCCATGCTTGGGGGATCCTGTCGTACAATTTTTGTAGTCGATCCATGCCATGGCTAAATTCTTTATCTTCCTTTTTACCTCATTTAGAATCTTTTGATATATATATATATATATATATATATATATATATATATATATATATATATATAGCAGGTCATGTGTTCCTATTTTTCCTTTTTAACATCCTTTCTGCTCCTCAAGGATGAGTCCACGGTTATTCAGGGAGTGGTAGATTTGTTACCTCAGTTGTGCTGTCAGTATCTTCCACATAGTTGGTAAGCATGTGATTGGCCTATAGTTGCTAGGGACGGTTCCTTTCCCGTGTCCTTCTGTAGCAGTGTGGTTCTACCTTTTGTCATCCAGTCTGGTACGCTAACTTCCTGTATACATCTTCTCAGGTTTTAGGCTAGTCTTTCGTGTAAGGTTGTGACTTTTTTGAACCAGTATGCATGTATCCCGTCGTGCCCTGGTGCTCTCCAGTTTGCCATTTTTCCTATGGTTTTCTTTAGTGTTTCCTTGCTGATTTTATTCGCTGTTCCTTCTTCTATTTGTTGTAACTCTTCTTTCATGTCTTTCAGCCATTCGGCATTTCTATTGTGATTTCGTCGCTCTTCCCATATATTACTCCAGTAGAGTTTTGTTTCTGTCGGATTTGGTTGTTCTGTTTTTGTTTTTCAACCGTTCACATTTTGGTAGAATTGGCGTTCATTAGTTTAAAATGTTCTGTTTTGTTTGCATTGTTCAGATTTATATCTATATCGTCTCAATCTCGCTTCTTTTGCTTTTATTTTTTGGTCCAGTTCTTCATATTTCTTGTTTAGCCTCTCCCTGCCAGTTACATTTCCAATATTCCGTTTTCTCCACATTGCTTTCTTCCTGTTGATCATTTTGGTTTCTTTTTTATGTTTGTGTATTTGAATTTCTAGTCTTATTTTCCATCCAGGTTTTGTCGGTCCGCTTGTCCCCGGTTGTTTTTCTGATTTGAGATTCATACTTACCATTTTGGCGCCTGCGTAAATATGGTTGTTTAAGTCTGTGATTGTATTTGTTGGTATGTGTGGGAGGAGTTTGTTAACCTTCTCTGTTTCTGTTTTTAATTTCTTCTGTTCTTGGTTCCTTAACGATGGGAGCTTTGTTTTTTCCTCATTCACTAGCTGTATTATTTTATTTATTTTCTTTGCTTCATTCCCTGTTAGTTCTGTTTCATTGTTCTCGGTTTCAACGTTTGTAGACTTGATCTTTGTCGGTCCTCGGCCTTTGGTGTTTTTACTTGTGAGGCTTCAACTTGTGGGGTTTCTCAACATGCGGTTTCGTTGGAGCATGCTTCTTGTTCAGTTTCATCATTTATTTTTCGCTGAATTTCTGTTAGTTCTAGTTTAGAGAGCCAACCTTTCTTGCTTTGTCCGCAATTCTTTGTTCTGTCGTATGGTAGTCACTGGATAGGTCCCATAGTTCTTTCATTCGTTTCCGATAACTACATATCTATATTTAAGGTGACTTCTATAATAGCATTTCATTACGAGTCTATTCTTTTTTGTTGCCCATTTCTTTCTTCGTTTTTTTTCTTCATTTTGATGGTTATCATGGCTATACTGTGTTTGTTCAGTATCATTTTGTTCCCTGAAATAAGAGGTTATACTTACCTGTTCAGCGTCCATATAATTTCAGTTTCTGAAACTAGAAAGTTGGCCAACATTCGCAGGATGACGACCGGGTCCCCATGCTGGCTACCGAAAAGCACTTGCCGATCATAACCTCAAGATCTTTCTTCTGGGGCCCATGGTTTGGATAATTTGTAATTGACATTTTTCATATTTTGGTGTTTGTGGCAGCACCGGACCCAGAATTATTTTACCAGTGGTTCTGACACAGGGATAGTGTAAAGCTCCCATGTATACAAGAGGTATCGTGCACTATCACACATACATATGGGATATGAACAAAAAAATAATAAAAAACATAAACAAATAAAATAAAAATAAAAATAAAAAGATGTAATTTCCAACTTAGTATTCTACTTGGTAGAAAGTCAGATATTATACTCTGAAAGAGGGCGTTTGAAGATAGGTCTACCTTACACCATACTGCTTAGCCGCTGGAAATGTTGGATGGGAAAAGAGGAAGGCAATTTTTCCCTGTCGCTGTTGTAGTATTTAATTCCATCGTTCAGAGACGAGGCAAATTTCTATGTCTATATCGGTAAGAGGACTGGTTTATGTTATAAGTTCGAACTAACATTTAACTAGATAATTCGCCAGTCGCCCATCTGGTTATTTTTGCATTTATTTTTAGAGGATTTTCATTAAATTTGCATTGACAAACAACGTTTATACCGAAACAGACTGCTTTCTGAAATAAATTCGAAGTAAAATTTAACATTTTTTTTTTAACAAAAAAAGGACATAAACTCACCTTTGGTTGGTTTCTTTAAAAGAGTTGCTTAACGTCCCTATTTGGGCTCCTGTCTTTAGGTAAATGCCAGGTCGTTGATCAGTAGAGGGTGAGGGTAAGGAGGGGTGGGGTGGGTGGTGGTGACAGTCCTTTCTAGTACACACGTGCCCACATACGCAAACATTCTGCCCGTTTTTGTCAAAAAAGAATAAAAATGAATTCATCTTTATTTTCCTCACGTAATAAACATCATCAGTTGCTCATCTGTTTTTTTTTTACATTCATTTTTAGAGGATTTTCATTAAATTTGCATTGACAAACAGAATTATGCGTTTATACCGAAACAGACTGTTTTCTGAAATAAATTCGAAGTAACATTTAACTTCTTTTTTTTTTTAACAAAAAAAGGACGTAAACTCATATTTCGTAGGTTTCTTTAAAAGAGTTTTCTGTCACAAGCGTGCTAAACGTCCCTATTTGGGCTCATGTTCTGAATTAAATGCCAGGTCGTTGGTCAGTAGAGGGTGAATGTAAGGAAGGGGGTGACAGTCCTTTCTAGTAAATACATGCCCACATACACAAACAGTCTGCCCGTTTGGCCAAAAAAAGAATAAAATGAATTCCTCTTTTTTTTTCCTAATAAAATATAGTAATAAATATCGCCAGTTGCCCCGTCTAATAATTTTTACATTCATTTTTAGAGGATTTTCATTAAATTTGCATTGACAAACAGAATTATGCGTTTATATCGAAATAGACCGTTTTCTGAAATAAATTCGAAGTAACATTTAACTTCTTTTTTTTTAACAAAAAAGGACGTAAGCTCACATTTCGTTGGTTTCTTTAAGATAGTTTTCTGTCACAAGCACGCTAAACATCCCTATTTGGGCTCCTGTCTTGAGTTAATGCCGGGTCGTTGGTCAGTAGAGGGTGAGGGTAAGGAGGGATGGGGTGGTGTGGGTGTGACAGTCCTTTCTAGTACACACGTGCCCACATACGCAAACATGCTGCCCGTCTTTGCCAAAAAAAGAAGAAAAATGAATTCCTCTTTTTTTCCTCAAGTAATAAATATCGCCAATTGCCTCAAGTACGCCAGGATTATTATTATTATTATTATTATTATTATTATTATTATTATTATTATTATTATTATTATTATTATTTTACAAGGAATAATTTGCTGCCGGACTAATTCACAAAAAAGTAATAATGAATAAAAATGATAATGTCGTTCATCAAATTTCGTCTGTGTTTGTTTACAATATGACGTCAGCTGATATTTGGGCTTGAATGCCCTTGAAATGTCAGTTTTGATAAATGGTTAGTTTTGAAATATGCAAATGAAGAAATGATTTGCAGCGATTATAAATGGTACCTTTTCTTTTATCGTGAATGGAACTCAATAATAAGAAAAAATTAAAATAAAATGGTGCGGTACACCTGGTCTTGCACAGGGAGTTATTAGATCTGCAATCAAATGCTCTACCACTAATCTATATCTCCAAATTACTATAAATCCTTTTTCTCAAGAAATAATGACTTGATGACATTTTGGTATTGCCCTTGCCGGTGTAACGTAAAATATTCCCAGTAAAATTATTCTTTTTATCTGTAAGCGAGATAAGGTTATTTAAAGATCGCATGTTGTCGATTTTCGATAAGTATCGGATGAATTTCTATGCAAAACATATCTAAGAACACTGCCAGAAATATAAATTAGCTTTGTGTTAAATTTGCAAAAGATAGGCCCAACCATTTTGAAACATATAAGGAACTCACAGACAATGACTTTTATATACTAGTAGAGATAGAGATGGAGGTTATTTATTATTTCCATTATTATCGTCATTATCATTATGATTATTACTAGTATCATTATTATTACTAAAGATTGCCATTTATTATTATTTACTCATTATTATTAATATTGGAAATTCATGAATTAAACAGGAGAATAACATTTGTAATTATTAAATACTATCAGAAAAACATCGAAAAAAGAGAGGTAAAATCGATTACGCCATAATCTACCTTAAAATAATTAATAAAAATCAATTTATTTCTCTCGCCTAAAGTTCACCTTATTTTAATATATCAACGTTCAGAAAAGGTACGTTCTATAAAAATCGCTTCAGACAAAGCATGAAGCCAGTAAATGGAAGGAAGGTCAGAAATAAGCGTGTTAGATGGGTTGGATTCCGAAGTAGTAAACAACAATCCTCCTCCCCCCTTTGTAAGAAGATTGCTTAAAAGTTGTGAGGACGCGAAAAGTAAACTCAATTGCGAAATTTTACTCTCTTAAAATATATAATGAATTCTATAAGGGGTTTCACAAGTTGTGAACACATTTGGCCATCAAATATCCCAGAAACTATTTTTTTTTTATTAGAATCCTTTTAGATGATTAATTTATATATTTATTTATTTACAAATTTTTATTCTCATCTTTATAGTTTTTGTTTCACGACGTTTTGGCCAACTATTTCTCTGACTTCGTCAGGTGATACCCGCGACGGATAGGAATACTGAGTCTTTTAACTGTATTCTCAGTAATTACTGCCTTCCATAGCTGTTGTCATCTCCCTGCGTTTTGGCCAAATAATCTTTGGACGGCTTTGAATAGGATTGAAACCGATAACTAAAGACAATGCTCATCTGAACCAGTAAAGACTCAACGCCTCTAACCACTGCGCCACAGGCTCCTAATAGAAATCAAGGTTAGATTTTTTTCTTGGTTTTATAACTCTAAGTTTTCTTTCTTACCTGACTTTCCATTGTATGGTATGTATCGAATGGTATATTATTTTATTATTAGAATACATTGAAATGAGTAATTTGTATATATATATATATTTATTAATAATAATCCGAAAATAAATAAATAAATAAGTATACACAATATCCATCTCAAAGGATGCCAATAATAAAATAATATACTATTCGGTACGGATCCGATGATGGAAGACCAAATTGGGACGAAAAACTTGGATTTATGAGACAAAAGCAACTTCAACTTTGATCGCCTTTCAGTGGCTGTAGCACTATGGATAGAGGCGATGAATCTCCACGGTTCCACGTGAGTATTGTCTGGAGATAACGGGTTCAATCCTATGCAAAGCCATTCAGAGGATTAGTTGATGAGACGACAACTATATGGAAGAGACTCAGCATCCCTATCCCGTCTCAGTTAACCACGTGACGAATTTCAGAGGAATAGTTATCCGAAACGCTGTGGCGAAACAACAACTACGAAGATAAATATAAAAATCCGCAAATAAATAAATAAATAAATAAATAAATTAATATCTCCAAAACTATTTAGGATATAAAAAGCATGCCGGTATATATATATATATATATATATATATATATATATATATATATATATATATATATATATATATATATATACTAGCAAAATTACTGGGTTCAAAAACAGCCTACAGAAAATTAACTCTGATTTATAAAAGTATGATAGGTTATGAAAAGGAACGGTTGTAAATTTGGGTTGAATTTGGGGGTATCAAAACCAAAGCAAAATATGATGAAAGTAAAAATAAAATAGATAAACCCCATAATTTATTATACCATACTTGTTCACACTGAAACACTTATCACAATATTCTGTGGATCTATATAAAAAAAACCTTGTTAAACTTTGTGACATATTTCCATTCTATGGAGATCAGGAGCGAACGAACACCCCCTAATTTTATTATACAATATTTCTTCAAACTGAAGCATAATTATCAAACTATACTTACGCAGATAGATATGAAAAGTCTTTATTAAAGTTTGTACCTATTTCCATTCTATGGAGGCCAGGCGCGAACGCAGACCCCACAATTTTATTATACCATCCCTATTTAAGTTAAAACATGCTTATCAAAGTATTCTTATGTACATCTATATCAAAAACACTTGTAAAATGTTTTAATTTTTTAATTTTTTAATTTTTTATTTCCATACTTTGTGAACCAGGCGCGAATGCAGACCCCACAATTTTAATGAACCACCGTTCTGCCAGATCGAACATACCCATTCCTGTGTCTCGATACATCTTCTACCATTATATGTGATCAGTTTTTTAAAATAGTCAACCATATAGGAACCTATTCGTAACCAGACACACACACAGCTTTATATATATATATATATATATATATATATATATATATATATATATATATATATATATATATATATAGTCATTAATATAGAAGTGAAATTATTCTCATCTTGGTTGATTTTCACCACAACATGTATATCAATGTAACTTACGACCGCTTTCAGATGCATTCACACTGGATGTTATTGGTGAAAAAATGTGTTTTTCTTTTGTTTCCCCAACGATCATAACCGTTAGAAATTCTACACACAAATTCCTTGGGATCTTTTTCGTACAGCCGGGTGTATTCCGTTTTCTTTATATGATGTTTGTATATTTTTAAAACTTTTTTTGATATGGTAATTGTATATTTTTAAAACGTTTTTTGATATAATATTTGTATATTATTTAAACGTTTTTTGATATAATGTTTGTATATTTTTAAAAAGTTTTTATGGTATTTGTATATTTCAAACGTCTTTTTATATGAGGCTTGCATATTTTTGAAACGTTTTTTGACATTAAGTTTGTATATGTTTAAAACGTTTTTTGATATAATATTTGTGTATGTTTAAACGTTTTTTCGATACTATGTTTGAATATTTTTTTGATATGATGTTTGTATATTTTGAAAAGACATTTTATATGATATTTGTATATTTTTAAAATATGTTTTGATATGATGTTTGTATATTTTAAAAATATTTTTTGATATGATGTTTATATATATTTTAAATATTTCTTTGATATGATGTTTGTGTATTTGTGACAGGTTCTTTTGATATGGTGTTTGTATATTTTCTGACAAGTGTTTTTCATATGTTTGTATATTTTTTACAATATTGTTTTGATATGATGCTCGTATGTATTTGACACGTTGTTTTTATAGTGTAATCATAAAACGTTCTTTTGATATGATGTCTGCATATTTAAAAAAAATATGATGTTTGTATATTCATAAAGCATTTTTTATATGATGTTTTATATTTTACACGTTATTTTGAGATGATTCAATATTTTTAAACGTTTTTTGATATGATGGTTGTATATTTTTAAACATTCTTATATGATGTTTGTATATTTTTAAACGTTATTTGATATGATGTTAGCATATTTTTAAAACGTTTTGTTTCATATGATATTTGTATATTTTGACAAGTTGTTTTTATATGATTTTTGTAAATTTTTGACACGTGGAAAAAAACAACCAAGTTGAAAACAATAATCCAAGCAAACAACATAATACAAAATTAATTATCAAGCCAAATCTAAAAAAATATACGAACATTGTATAATAAAACGAAATGAACCCGGATTTATTAAATGAAAATAGAAATAGATGACACTATTTACGTTTTGAATTTTTAATGTCTATGTTCGTTAGAAAAACTTACAAACAATAAAATAATTCGCCATTAACCAATAACATTTAACGTGAATACACCTGAAGACGGTGGGAGGTTACATCGGCCGAAACATCGTGTATAAACCCCAACCAAGAGAGAAAAATACTCCAAACAGTCCAAATAACAGAAAAATATTATTACCAATCTTCATCTCAAAAATATGCAAAGATCATATAAAAATACAGAATGGACCCGGATTTATTAAAAAATAGAATAGACTTGGAACTATTTGCGTTTTGAATTCCTAACTGCTATATGTGGTTTGAAAACAAACAAACAAAAACAAACAAAAAGAAAACATTTTTCACCATTCACCAATAACATCTAGTGTGAATGCACTTGAAGACGGTCGGCGGCTACATCGGCCAAAAACGTTGTAAAAAAATAGCAACCAAGATGAGAACAATAATCCAAACAATCGAATATTATTAATCTTTATCCTAAAAGTATTCAAACATCATATACAAAAAACGGAATCGATCCAGTTAAAAAAAAAGAAATAGACGGAACTATTTGCGTTATAAATTTCTAATGGCTATCTTCTTTGGACAAAAAATGATCACCATTCAGCGTGAATGCACCTAAGAACAGTCGGAGGTTACATCGGTCGAAACGCTGTGAAAGAAAACCAACCAAGATAGGACCAATAGTCTAAATAATCCAAATAATACAAAAACTAATAATCAAGCCTTATCTAAAAATATACAAACATCATTAAAATCGAAGTTGATAAATTTAGCATTAAAATCAGTCACTTTTATTTAATAGGTATAGTTCAGTAGATATAAAGTCTTGAAATGTTTCCAAGACTTATGGAACACCCTGTATATTATAATCCCATAACTTCCTAATAAATATAATATAGGCGTGGCTGATATATTTAGTGAACATCCCATTGTTTTGTAAGACTACTAAACTAAAATGGTTCGAGAATTAGCATAAATTCATGAAGGTTAAATGTTGCCATTCATGTTATATTTATTAACATGTCAATCTCTTGTCTGAGTTAATGATATCTTTTGCACTCTGAAAATTACTGTCATAGCTTTCATCTGTCTCTTTTTGTTGTAGCTGGAGTGGTCTCCATCACTTGGTCGAAATTCTGCAGTTACAGTATTAAATAAATTCGCCATATTGTCTCCTGTTTGTCTTGTAAACTTCTTCTTCCTCTTATTCTTCTTCTACTTGTTCTTCTTATTCTTTCTGTCAATAACGGTTTTCATAACGTTATTAACAAAATCTTTAATTGTAATGTAGTTATCTTACCATTAGTATACTTTTCATAATCGTTTAACGTAGGTTTTAATGGTCACCTCATCGAGCTTAATTTATTTTATTTTTATATTTTAATCGCCTATTTTACACGTAATCTTTGTAACGTTAGAATTTACAAAAGTAATATTATACGGATACTAATTTATTTACACGTTAACCATTTATTTTATACGTAATTTTTTTTTTTTAATCTAGGGATCCTATTCTACACAACTTACCTACTGAACTAGGAATTTACTAATAATATTGAAACTCTACTTGAAACTCATTACGCACTATAAATAATATGAAATAAAATAATTAATAAATTAATATAATTGACATAATGGACGATCACATTTTAATGTATATACTTTCTTTTTAGATCCTGTCTCCCCTTTACACGTAAATACGATGTAGTACTAGTTATAAATTGGAAATTTTTGAGTTGAAACAGCAAGAGATGTCTTTGGCCTGACGAAGCGATTCCCTTGCCGGGTTTTCGCCGAAACATGTATGCCTATATGTAGCCATTTGGTTGGATACTAAATTAACTTATATATATATATATATATATATATATATATATATATATATATATATATATATGATGTGGGAGATTAGAGTACGCCGTTGAATAATAAACTTTATTATGTCATCAGAAAAATGAATAACATCTTTCGGTTATCGCATTTCGAAGCGAAATGCTTCTCATCATAAATAATAAATCAAGAGAAAAACTGGCTTTATGACATCAGCTTAAAAATTTGAAGAACTATATGCATACAGCATCAGAAAGTAGAAAGCATAAAAAGGAGAAAGTGTGTTTATATGGGAAGGTAATAGATGCATATCGATGGGATAGCAAAGAGATATAAATATATATATATATATATATATATATATATATATATATATATATATATATGGGAAGGTAACAGATGCATATCGATGGGATAGCAAAGAGATATAAAAATAGATATAATATGATCAGCGTATGAAATAATATAAAACATATAGAAAATACAAATACATAGTCCTAACTTTAGATGGTTTGCCAAATAAAGTTCGTGGGAAAACAATCAAGAGAATATAGAACTGATTGTTAGGAGTTTAATGGTAAGGAATCCAAGGTGGGAATCTGGAATTTAAGGATTTATAGCAAACTTCCTGCGAATGAAAAATTAAACGATCATAGATACATATGAGCTCATGCAAATGTTTCCGTCTAACGAAAAAATATATATAGGTAAAAATAAGCGAACACACACAACGATTATAATGGCCAATGAAACAAAAATAAATAAAATAAGGGATAAGAGACGACAATTTAAAGCCAAAAACTAAGAAATAAAAATAAAATAAAAAATAAAAATAAAATAAATAAAGATTAGAATATGAAAGTATTAAAAAAAAAAAACAACAACATCAGCTCCAAGAATTGTAGACAAAACACAAGATCTCCATTTACGGAATAGCTAGAACTGCTTCCTTAATCATTAAATCATTCCTCCCTGATTAATTTATAGCATTAGTTGTTGATGGGCAGAAATCAGAAACTCACAGTATTAATGCTAGCGTCCCTCAAAATTTAATCCTGGACCCAACTCTGTTCCTAATCTTCATCAACGATCTAAGTCACATACTTAGATCACTAGTAGACATGTACGCAGACGACACTTCAAAAAGGCTGGAAATGGTAAAAATCTCTGATTCTTTCTCCTCTGATTTTGAGCACATGGTGCAATGGGGAAAATAAGGTTGGTTAGTTTTAATGCATCTAAAACCAAGCTTCTCACTATCCATCATCAGCGGTCCGACCCACATCTGACTCCGATTGAAATAAACGGCCCTCGTCTCGAGGACGCTCCATGTTTAGACAAGCTTCTTGATCTGACCTTCACTCCTGATCTGAAATTAAGCCCATACATCAAATCAGTTGCCAAGGTCGTTGGAAAAACAGTCGGATCCTTCTACCACTTCACTAGATATCTCACTTGCGATGCGATTCTCTACCATTAAAAGAGACACTAAGCCCTAGGATGGAGTGCTGTCGACACATCTGGGCAGAACGAAAAACGAAGCTTGCTACGATATATATATATATATATATATATATATATATATATATATATATATATATAGTCGTTTTATTTTTTATTACCGTATCTTTCTGTTAAGTTACATTACTGTTTCAGCTACCTGGCCGATTTTTCAAAAATCGACCTGATATCTGAAACAATAATGTAACTTAACAGAAAGATACGGTAATAAAAAATAAAACGTATATTTGCTCTACAACAGTATTGAGCACTTTCTTCAGTTTTTATTAATTACCATTTCTACTATATATATATATATATATATATATATATATATATATATATATATATATATATATATGCCGATTCCCAAAATTACTGTGGAACAAGCAATTCGGCAACTACGGAATATTAAAAAAATATATAAAATCTGTCCAAAAGCGTCTATACAAAGTGTAGAACGATTGGTTACACGTTACACGAAAATAAAAAAACAAACAAACAAAAAAAAACAGTTAACAGTAAAGAGAACTGCATGTAGGAGGACGCCGACACATCCCTACAAGAACTCAAAAAGCTTTATATCGGAATATACTTGTGGCTGATGGCCACTTGTGAATTTGAATACTGCTTCATTTCTCTGAATTACTGACGTTTAATCTCACATCAAGTTTGGTACCATCAACATCAGGAAATGTTCAACACATGTAATAAGGACAAACATCACTGTATTTAAATGAAAAAGGTGAGAGGGCATCTTGATTTAGTATAAAAATAAATCTTGGCGAGGATGATATTACGAAGACGAGCAATGTAAATGATGGCAGAAATCTCTTCGAGATTATTGCTTGTTTAAATAACACGCCTCATTAAAATTGTAAAAGCTGAAACAAATGTTGAATATATAATTAAGTAGAATAACCGGAATGACTGATTTATATTTCGCTAAATTAATACGTAGACAAACATCGAGTAAATCTAAATGACATTTGACACTTTATCTTGATTGTGAACGAAATTGATCGCATTAATACATTACCGAATACGCATTGTATATTATTCTTTACGACCTGGTAAACATGAGACAATATCAGAGCTTAAGGAAAAAGAGATATGAATATATATATATATATATATATATATATATATATTTATATATATATATATATATATATATTTATATATATAATAGCAAGAAGACCGGACGTTGCCCGGTATTAAATGGTGATCAATGAATGATTCACAGTCCCATATTTTTATTGTCATTGAAATCGGTAAAATCGACAATTTTTTCAATCAAATTCATTGATTTCCCTAGTTGAGGACTCATCGTTGTGTATCAGGAGGAAGTTTCACATGCCTCGCCACCGCGACTAAGTTAATAATACAGTAATCTACATTGCAGTGTAGAGAAGCTACAGTTAATTTTATAGAATTATTTTTATATATAATGTCTGGAATTAAATTTTATAATGCAAAACTTACGTATCATGCTTCAATTGGTCTTTAAACAGACACATTTATTTCCAAGCGCTCCTGCCATATCAAAACACGTATTGTTGATGACTGGCCTTACTGCTTGTGCGGTGGTTATTGCTTGAATTTGTTTAAAATGAAAAAGTCAAGTATCATTGTAAAATTGTGATTTGAACAAATACATTCATTTAAAAATCGCCCCTGTCATATTAAGAGACCGTCTGCTGATTTTATACATTACTGTTGTGGTAATAAAACTTCTTAACTGCACTTGTAATGTTCGGCTGTGTAAGGTGTAGCTTTGATCAAAATCGTCTGTTTTTTCTTTCATCGGATTTTTTTGACAATCGATTATCTATACTTATCGAAAACATTTCCATAGAAATCCTATCTAAGAACACTGTAAAACACATAAAATACCGTCTTGTAAAATTTCATAAAAATCGGCCCTAGTGTTTTCGAGTTCATAGAATCGAACTCACACACACAGACGCATACAAAGTTTCCCTTACATAATGGTAGATAGAAAAAATAAAGCTGAGAGTAAGAAGATGATAAAACATCAGTTTTGCATCAATCTGGATCAGTTATTTATTAAACATTTAGAAAAAATTGAGAACTTGTGTTATTTTTACATATCAGGGATCATATGTGAGTAAAGATTAAGTTAGCTAGTTTGAATTTTGACGAGATTTATCAGATAACCAGAATCGTTCCCAGGATTAAATAAAAGATGGATGACAACGCAGAGGGTAATAGTTCAAACAGTAGACAAAAGTCAAACGATGACGAATGAAGTGTTTTCTAGCGAGAAAATACTAAAAGTTTTCAGCCAGTTTTATTCAAGAAGCGATGCAATTTTGCCACGCGAATAATGTAGAATAATCTTCAGCTAGAGTTTTCGATCTCTGTCTGTGCAACCATTTCTAAAGTTAGACAGATAACTACAAACTATTTTAAAGAAAAGTAGTCTCTCTTAGTAAATTATCC
The DNA here is from genome assembly GCF_053919585.1 of Euprymna scolopes. Lineage (NCBI taxonomy): Eukaryota > Metazoa > Mollusca > Cephalopoda > Sepiida > Sepiolidae > Euprymna > Euprymna scolopes. The sequence goes on along the minus strand of NC_136490.1, from coordinate 157,911,290 downwards.
ACAGGAAAAAAATCTCGAAGAAAACTTAGCGAACGTCCCCTTGTGCCATTCCTGCATGAAATACGTTTTATTCGTCTAGGACTACCGATGACGAATCACGGCCAGAAGACTAGAAAAAGATGAAGCGAACTGTAGACAGCGACAATGAAAAGCAACGATCATCGCGTAAAAGACCAGCACGTATAAACACACTGCACATGTAAGTTTAAAAGCATTGCTAGGACCGCTGCGAAAAAGGTAGGTTCTCTCTACCGTGCTAGAAAGCTACTAACGCCCGAAAGTATCCTGTACCTCTATAAGGCCACCATTCGCCCACATATGGAGTATTGTTGTCATATCTGGGCTGGTGCATCTGCTACTAGTCTCTCACTCCTAGACAAGGTTCAAAAGAGAGTCGCCAACCTCACAGGTCCTGAACTGTCACCTAAGCTTCATCCCCTGTCCCATCGGAGAAGTATAGCATCCCTCTGCCTGTTCTACAAGTACTTTAACGGTGAATGCACCGACGAACTGCAAGCACTTGTACCCCCTCGACGTAAACACCCCGACAAACCCGACAGGCAGCAAAATCCCACCCCTTCACAGTTGAGATCCCTAGATGTAAGAGAGACGTCCACTCCAGAAGTTTCTTCCCCAGAACCGTTAGATTTCTGAATTCCCTTCCGGATTTCTGCTTCCCCAACGGTACTGACACGCAGAAGTTCAAGTGTAACGTGAACCGATATCTTGCTGGCCAACTCCCCACATAGTACCCTTGTAGCTTATGTCCCTGATAGTAGCCCTCTTAATCAAAGTGGCAATGTGCCTTGTTTGGGATGAAAATGTAAAAAAATGTTTTGTTTATTGATCTTTAAAGTAATAACACTACATTATAATGAATACACAGTTTAAAATTATAAATGATATACCAAGCTGTGTCATGCGGATAAATTATTTCTTTTATTTTCATTACTCCGTGAAAGTTTGTAGTTAAGGATGTGTTTACTCATGTTATTGTACCTATTTACTATGCCTCCCCACGGGGCAGAGTTAGACACCAGGGTCGTTTTTTAACGTGGAGAAAAGGTACAAAAATAAAAATTGTCTCAGTCTTTAAGGATTTCTCCGACACCGAAAGAGAACAAGAAATAGAAGTGCAGCATCTGAAGAACAGATACTCATGTTATTGTAGCGCTAAACCGAACGAACTGTTCGTAGCATCAGGATGACAGGAAGTGAGTCTGTCACCGGATTTATATTTTTGCAATTGTTATGTAGCAATTGCACACAGGATTAGTGCTTGTGATCATCCAAATAAAAACTGAATCAACGCCGCTTACTTCTTATTTAAGATAAATTTCTGATTTTATTACGAAGTTTCACATGTTCATGTGTTTATATTATTGCTGATATGACACCATTTTATCGAGGCTGATAATGAGAATCAATATAGTGAATAAATTTATAGTTGAATGATAGTGAATACTTTGACAGTGTTAAAAATGTCCACTCATCATCAACTCAAAGAAACAACCGAACGAGTAAATACCCATTCGTCCAAGTTTTTAAGAAATGTCAAGAGTAATAAAAAAAAAACAAGTGCGACGTAAAGTTACGAAGCTACGAAAAGTGAAAACATGATCTTATTCTCTAATTCGGCAGAAAAATTCTCAAGTTAGACAAGATGCACTTGAAAAAGGTCGGCGGTTACGTCTGCGGATAACACTAAGCATGTGAACATTATTCGCAATAATTCAAATAACACAAAAACTATTACATTGCTGTTCCTGAAAAAACGCATTATGGAAACATGTGTAATATATATTAATGTTGGACGATTAATCATTGGTATACAGTCATCCATCGATTTAACGTTTGAATACCTCATTGTAATACATCTTCCTATTCCAGTAACTTCTTTCCAAGGACTGAAAAGTTTTGGAGGAACTCTCTTTCTGCTCACCGTTTCCTTCTACCTACATCATCAACGCTCTGATCCCCATCTGGCATCAACTGAAATGGATGGCTCTCGTCTAGGGGAGACTCTATGTTTTGATAAGCTTCTGGGATTGACCTTTACTCCTGGCCTGAAATGGAACACGTACATCAAGTCTGTTGCCAAGGTCGCTGGAAAAATGATAGGATCTTTCTGCCGCCCCAGAAGATATCTCACTGTTGATGCAATTCTCTTTTTTACATGGGGGTAACCACTTATCAAGGCCCAGGAGCCACTCGGAGATAAGGGTTATTGTGTGTACAGAAATCAATCGGATAGTATCGGAGTAATAGTTAGTATTGGGGATTTGATAGAGTGTCTTACTTAAGAGGGCGGTTTGTCAGGAATTTGTTTATGTTAGATTGGAATTCTACCTTATGCGACGAAGGCCATCAACTCCCCGTATTTCTTCCTATAAGACACAACACGCCAGGTACCATACAAATATATGTGCGTGAGTTCGCCAAGCTAATCAAGAACCTTGATTCCAGTAAAGCAACAGGCCCTGGCGGTATTCCAATTATAGTGTTAAAAAAGCTACAAGCAGAACTTGCCCCATACTTACAAAACTGTTTAAGCGTTGCCTTAAGGAGAAGCGCTTTCCAACATCGTGGAAAACATCATCAGTATGCACTGTATTAAAGGATTCAGGTGATAAGTCATCTCCCTCTCAATACAGACCAATAAGTCTCCTGTGTATCATGAGTAAGTTGCTGTAATCCATATCAAATAGAGAAGTAGTCAACCACCTCAACAGAAATAACCTTCTTAGTGACACGCAATATGGCTTCCCTTCTGCTAGATCTACAGCAGACGTACTAACAGTTTTATCACATAGAATTAGAGAATCTCTTAACAAAGGCTTCATTTCTAGGGCAATTACTCTTTAAATATCAAAGGCCTTCGATAATCTATGGCACAAAGGCCTACTTCACAAAATTTTCAGCTACGGTATAACTAGAACTGTTTTCTCTATCATTAAATAATTTCTCTCTGATAGGCTTATAAGAGTAGTGGTTGATAGGCAGAAATCAGAGGTCCACAGTGGGCTCGCGAACAATCTGAGTGGGGTCATAGCCAATGGCAAAATCATGACAGAAACTCCCCTTATCATTAGTCTTGTTTGAGTGGGTCAGCCATTCCACATTACGGACATTGAAGTCGCCGCAAATGTGAATGTTAGCTGCGGGATGAGCAGACAGGATGTGGTCAATTTTCTCCGATATACTCTAAAAATAGTTACTCCGCTGTTGTGGGGGCGATAGAGGGCAAATATAAATGCAGTGGTGTAAGCGAGTGCAACATGGAAGCACATATAAGGTAATTTAGGGTCTTCTCTGGAGAAATCCCTACCACACGGGAAGCGATCTTTAATGTAGGCACATATTCCATGCCAATTGCAATCCTGGGGACCAGATTTAGATGTTAAGTTAGAATATCCATTAATTATGAACTATCTAGGGAGGTGGGCGGCCCTATTCCAGTTTCGCTTAGAAAAATATGTCTGGTTTTCTCTCCTGTAATTGTGTTTCAACCTCAAGAAGGTTGGAACGTATACCCCTAACATTGGAGAAGGAGACATGGTAGTAGGGGGTCTACGTTGAAACACGGGGTTCTAGGTTTATTCGTGTGTGTGTGTTTTTTTTTTTAGATATTTCATGTTGAGGATTTTGGGATTTGTGGAACAGGTCAGCATACTTTGTTAGAGCAGTACAGAGAGGGAAAGTAAGAGAGAAAAGACGGGATGATTTTTTTGTAGCACATGATAAGGTAAAGCCGTAACAATTACCCACTAGTATGGCATCGAGAGGCCCCACCAGAGACTAATGCATGGTCAAGAATCCATTCACCAAATGGCAATACAGAAGCCCCAGTACTTTGCACCTGCTGATAGGACATCCTCCTTAGTGGTTAATCCAAGGTTCGGGTTTCTGACTATCAGGCGGTTAACGTCAGCCCAGATGAAACGTTTACCTCCAGCACCCTTACTAGTGACACGGCCGCAAGGATAGACATAGACAGACAATTCTTTATCTCTATAAAGCCAAGTACGTCCAAGGATGGAGTACTGATGTCACATCTGAAAAGCTGCTAAAAACAGCCTTAACAGAGTACAAAATAGACTTCATGGCTTAGTGGAGGATGCCCTTTTCTCTTTTTTTTTACATGGTGGTCACCACTTATCAAGGCTCGGAGGCCACTCAGGGATAAGGGTTATTACGTGTACAGTAATCAATGAGATAGTATCGTAGTAATCATTAGTATTGGAGATTTGATAGAGTGTCTTATTTAAGAGGGCTGTTTGTAAGGAATTTGTTTATGTTGGATTTGAAGACATCCCAGTTGTATCAGGTAGGAAACAGGCGAACGGAAGAGAGTTCCGTAATCGTGCACCTCCGAGAAAGAAGCTTTACTCATGGAATCTACGTTTGGATTTAGGCACAGATAAAGAGTGGGGAAAATTATTGACAGTAGTTTCAGCCAGATGGGTGTTTCTCGTGAGAGATTGGCGAGGGGGGACGAGATATTGGAGCTCAGACAAGCACTTGCCATGGAAATAACGATAAAACAAAGACAGGCTCGCAACGTCCCTTCTGTTGGAGAGAGGCTACAGGGAAGAGAAAAGGGCACCCCCCACCAAGCCACGAAGTCTATTTTGTACTCTGTCAAGGCAGAATAGGCTGTTTTTAGCAGCTCCTTCCCAGTTGTAGCAGCAGTACTCCATCCTTGGACGTACTTGACTGTTATATAGGTAGAGAATTGCATCATTAGTGAGATATCTTCTGTAGCGGTAGAAGGATCCCAATATTTTCCCAGCGTCCCTGGCAACAGATTTGATGTACGTGTTCCATTTCAGATCAGGAGTAAAGGTCAAACCCAGAAACTTGTAAACATGGAGCTTCCACTAGGCGAGAGCCATCCATTTCAATTGATGCCAGATGGGAATCAGAGCGTTGATGATATAAAGATAGAAGCTTGGTTTTGGATGCATTAAAAGTGACCAGCCACCTCTTCCCCCATTGTCCAACTCGCTTAAGATAAGAGGAGAGAGAATTAGAGAGAACATTGTCATTTACGGCCTTTGATGTGTTGCCATAGATAGCCGTGTCATCAGCATAGATATCAACGAATTATTTAAGTATATGTTTTGGGAGATCATTGATATAGATCAGGAAGAGAGTTGGGCCCAGGATGGACCCCTGGGGGACTCCAGCATTTATACTGTTGGCCTCTGATTTCTGCGCATCAACCACTACTCTTATGAACCTATCAGAGAGAAATGGTTTAATGATAGAGAAAACATTCCCAGTAATACCGTAGCTGGAAATCTTGTGAAGTAGGCCTTATGCCATACCTTATCGAAGGCCTTCGATATGTCAAGAGAAATTGCCCTAGAAATGAAGCCGTTGTCAAGAGATTCACTAATCCTATGAGATATAACCTTTAGGACATCTGCTGTAGATCTTGCAGAGCGGAAAACATATTGCATGTCACTAAGAAGGTTGTTTCTGTTGAGGTGGCTGACTACTTCTCTATTTAATATGGATTCCAACAACTTACTCATGACACACAGGAGTCTCAGTACATCTATTACGTTGGTAGCTATGGGAAATGTGATTTCTGTGCGCGATGGCAGCAGCACATGCTGGGGAGAACCATGGTTGGCTGTTAGGCTTTTGTTGGAATTTTTTGGATGATATGAATCGGTCTATGCCTACAATTAACCATTCGGTCAGGTCTGATACTAAAGAGGACACATTCTTTTTAAACATGGAATGGAGAGGTAGATCAGATATAAATGTATGGAAGCTATGCCAGTCAGCCATAGAGTATCGATATACAGTACGGGGGAGAGGTAGTCTAAAGACTTATTACATTTCATTGCAACCTCTCTCCCACAGAAGAGATGTTGCGAGACTGTCTTTGTTTTATCGTTACTTCCATAGCAAGTGCTCGTCTGAGCTCCAATCTCTGGTCCTCCATTGGCAGTCTTTCACAAAAAAACACCCGTCTAGCTGAATCCACTGTCATTAATTTCCCTCATTCTTTATCTGTGCCTAAATCAAAACGTAGATTCCATGAACAAAGCTTCTTTCTTAGAAGTGAGCGCTTGTGGAACCCTCTTCCGTTTGCCTGTTTCCCACCTGACTACGACTTGGATGTCTTCAAGTCCAAGATAAACAAATTCCTGATAAACCGTCCCCTTAACTAAGACACTTTATCAAATCTTCACTACTAACGATTACTACGATAGTATCCCATTGATTACTGTACACACAATAACCCTTATCCCCTAGTGGCTTCCGGGCCCTGATAAGTAATGACTGCCTTGTAAACCCCCCCCAAAAAAACAGCTACAATCTTTTAAAGACTAAGCTTAATAGCATATCCTTTATTTACAATAACCAGCTTTCGCTCTTGTTTGCTTCTTACATCAAGTGGCTGCATGCCTTGTCTCGAGAGATTTACATTAAAAAACTCGGAATCGGGAATCCAATATTTCTATGGAACAATTCCGATTACTGATTGGTTGCTGGCAGAACGTGTCTCTATTTTATTGGTCAGTTACTATCACCAGTGTTTACAAGTAGAACCTTCCAATTTTCTTTAATCATTCCCTTTAATTATATAAAAAAATATTCGAACTAGTAGTCACTTGAAACGGCATACGACTCTTTTATCCATTTATGTAGTGACTTCTGCAATACTATTCCGTTATCAGTCTATTCTTTTCTGTTGTCCATTTCTTCCCCCGGGCTTTTGGTCTAGTTTGGGTAATTTGGTTCTCCTACGTTTGATCTATATTATTCTTTGGTAGGTAAAATTAAAGGAAATGCTTACCTGTTTCGTGTCTGTTATATTCTTGTTTCGGAAATTAGAAGAGGAGTCAGCATTCACAGAATAATGACCGGGTCGCTCATGCTGGTCACCGGGGAAACACCTGCCTATTCTAACACTCAGATATTTCTCTCGGGTCTCAGTTGTGTATTATGTGTTATAGTCATATTTCATATTGTAGTATTTGTGGCAACATAAAACTAAGAATTTTTTTCCTGTGCTCACCTTCCATTTCGATGTGAGGTAGGGTGCACCATCATACGTTCATAAAAGACAACACCAGACATTAACAAACAATAAACGAAATAACACACACACACACACACACACACATATATATATATATATATATATATATATATATATTAGTAAAGAAATGTTGGAAGGTATATCACCCTCTAAATAAAACAATTTTAATCGTCGTCATTAGTAATTTTCAATTAATGGCAAATTATTATTTCAAGTCGTCACCATAGCAAACAAAAAAGCTTGTCTCTCCATACAAGCATCACAGTTATTTATAGTAGATAGCACGTAAAATTCAAGCGAAACAGTAGGTGGGATGGAAAAGAGAATAATTACATTTTGATTATATTTTGTTCTCAGCCTGCGATACAAAAATCGATGAGTAATAACACGTTTAGAAAAACTAAATTAAAATAAAATAACATAAAATAAACATATTTTATGAAAAGCTTATCCAACCTTTTAAAGCTTCATTCTAGAAGCTTCGTTATGTCAAATGGATTTTGTTTTCAAGTCCTCGCTAGTGCAAACAAAAAATTCGTCCCCTCATAAAAGCATCACAGCTGTTATTATTATTATTATTATTATTATTATTATTATTATTATTATTATTATTATGATCACCTTTTTTTCTTTTAGCAGAAAAGAAAATCAATATGATCACCGGCCGAATCTTAATAATTGTGAGAAAAATATGAACATTTTCTATTGATGGAAGGCAGGGAATAGTAAACAGATACCCATCGCAATATCAAGAATAGTTTTCTTAATAGTAACATTACTATTTAAAAACTCATTCTTGACATAGGACACGCTTTGTTAACTATTCTATTTTTAAACTGTTTTCTTATTTTGCATACAAATCCTTGTTGTTTTTACTGGTTTATGGACATTTCAAATAGCATGAACGGCGACCAAATGCAAATGACATTTGTATTAAAACGAACACAAATCTTGTCTCACAATTTGCAATCGATTAGAAGAAAACATTAGAGAAAATAGTTAGAAAATATCTACTTTTGTGATATACGCACCTCTCCCAAGTGTATTTTAGCGTTTTACAAAATACATGCGGATATCACACGGGGGATGCAGTCATTTGAACGTTTTTAAAAAGCATCGAATCTTTAATTAAATGTTAAAAAATTCAGAAAGAATCGGAATCGGGGAAAAATGTTGGAATCGTCCATTCACTAGTATATATATATATATATATATATATATATATATATATATATATATATATATATATATATATATATATATATATATATATATATTCTAATTTATCACGCGATGAAGACGACATGCTGTTTTCTGTTCCTTTGCATTTTTCGATCCCAATTGATTGGAGAAAAACGATTGCCATTTTTTCAGCTGCTTTGAAAACTTTCCAACCAGACTATGACTATTAACATGACACTGAATTTAATTTTGGCTTCATTCTCTTTAAATAATTATTTTCGCCTTTCGGAATACCTTGATAGAATCTTCATGCAAGCTGAAATATTATGCGCGGTTTATTTATTTATTTTTTTACATATCCAATATTTTTTTCACTGTTTTTTTTTTTTGCAGTTTATGACTATAATAAATTGTGGTTTCACTTAATGCCATAATAGCAAACTCTAGCATCGCTACAAATATAATTTGCTGATTATTTTCTATCCTCTGATGAGAAGAATAACATTCTTTGAAACTCCTCGTAATTAGGACTTGAAAATTGTTTTTTTTGGAGTATTCAGTTGAACAATAAATTCTAACTTACAGTTTAAATTTATTTTCTCTAATATATATATATATATATTATATATATATATATATATATATATATATATATATATATATTATTCCATTTTCACTCCAAAAAGGACCAGTGCCACTTTGATGTATGGTGCTACTATTAGGGACATAAATTGCAGGGATACTATGTAGGAAGTTGAACAGCAAGATTTCTGTTCACATTACACTTGAACTTCTGATTTTAGTACAAAAAGCAGAAACCCGGTAGGGGGGGGGGGTCCAAAGTCTAGCAGTTCTGGGGAAGAAACTATTAGAGTAGAAGGCTTTCTTACTTAATTGTTTAGGGGTGGGCTTTGCTGCTTGTCGGGTTTGACTGGGGTATTTACGTCGATGAGTCACAATGGCTTGTAGTTCGTCGGAGCCTTCATATTTAATACTTGTAGAACAGACAGAGGGATGCAATATCTCGTCAATGGGATAGAACTTAAAGCGTTGATGACAATTTAGGACCTATCAGGTCAGCGACTATCTTTTGAACTCTATCCAGGAGCGAGAAACTAATAGCAGATGCACCAGCTCAAACGTGACAACAGTACTCCATACATGGGCGAATAGTGGCCTTTTAGAAATTCAGGATACTTTCAGGCGTCAGTAGCTTTCTAGCACAGCAGAAAAAGTCCTTCTTCTTTGCAGCAGCCTTGGCAATTCTCTCAATGTATCTGTTTCAGTCTGATTTTCCTGAGAAGATCATCGTGCCATATCCTGTGGAAAGCCTTAGATATATCTAGAGCTACCACTCTACACTCAGCCGTTTTGTCCAGTGTATAGCATATAGGTTAAGAGATTACAGTTAGGATATCTGCTGTAGAACGGGGTTGTCTAAATCCATAGTGTTGGTCAGTCAGGAGTTTAGCATCTGTAAGGTGATGGACAAGAGCTTGATTAATTATGTACTCAAATATTTTGGCGAAAAGCGGGAGGTGGTTACGGTGATAATTTAATGAGTCAGTTCTTCCGCGAGAATTCTTGTAAACTGGTACCACAGAGCAGTTTTCCAGCATGAGAGAGTATATATATATATATATATATATATATATATATATATATATATAGTCATCCACATACAGACTGATTCGTAAACGGATAGAGATACATAACTAAAGGTGTAAACGGATAGAGATACATAACTACAGGTGTAAACGGATAGAGATACATAACTACAGGTGTAAACGGATACGATACATAACTACAGGTGTAAACGGATAGAGATACATAACTACAGGTGTAAACGGATACGATACATAACTACAGGTGTAAACGGATAGAGATACATAACTAAAGGTGTAAACGGATAGAGATACATAACTACAGGTGTAAACGGATAGAGATACATAACTACAGGTGTAAACGGATAGAGATACATAACTACAGGTGTAAACGGATAGAGATACATAACTACAGGTGTAAACGGATAGAGATACATAACTAAAGGTGTAAACGGATAGAGATACATAACTACAGGTGTAAACGGATAGAGATACATAACTACAGGTGTAAACGGATAGAGATACATAACTAAAGGTGTAAACGGATAGAGATACATAACTACAGGTGTAAACGGATAGAGATACATAACTACAGGTGTAAACGGATAGAGATACATAACTACAGGTGTAAACGGATACGATACATAACTACAGGTGTAAACGGATAGAGATACATAACTAAAGGTGTAAACGGATAGAGATACATAACTACAGGTGTAAACGGATAGAGATACATAACTACAGGTGTAAACGGATAGAGATACATAACTAAAGGTGTAAACGGATAGAGATACATAACTACAGGTGTAAACGGATAGAGATACATAACTACAGGTGTAAACGGATAGAGATACATAACTACAGGTGTAAACGGATACGATACATAACTACAGGTGTAAACGGATAGAGATACATAACTAAAGGTGTAAACGGATAGAGATACATAACTACAGGTGTAAACGGATAGAGATACATAACTACAGGTGTAAACGGATAGAGATACATAACTAAAGGTGTAAACGGATAGAGATACATAACTACAGGTGTAAACGGATAGAGATACATAACTACAGGTGTAAACGGATAGAGATACATAACTACAGGTGTAAACGGATACGATACATAACTACAGGTGTAAACGGATAGAGATACATAACTAAAGGTGTAAACGGATAGAGATACATAACTACAGGTGTAAACGGATAGAGATACATAACTAAAGGTGTAAACGGATAGAGATACATAACTACAGGTGTAAACGGATAGAGATACATAACTACAGGTGTAAACGGATAGAGATACATAACTACAGGTGTAAACGGATAGAGATACATAACTACAGGTGTAAACGGATAGAGATACATAACTACAGGTGTAAACGGATACGATACATAACTACAGGTGTAAACGGATAGAGATACATAACTACAGGTGTAAACGGATAGAGATACATAACTACAGGTGTAAACGGATACGATACATAACTAAAGGTGTAAACGGATAGAGATACATAACTACAGGTGTAAACGGATACGATACATAACTACAGGTGTAAACGGATAGAGATACATAACTAAAGGTGTAAACGGATAGAGATACATAACTACAGGTGTAAACGGATAGAGATACATAACTACAGGTGTAAACGGATAGAGATACATAACTACAGGTGTAAACGGATAGAGATACATAACTACAGGTGTAAACGGATAGAGATACATAACTACAGGTGTAAACGGATAGAGATACATAACTACAGGTGTAAACGGATACGATACATAACTACAGGTGTAAACGGATAGAGATACATAACTAAAGGTGTAAACGGATAGAGATACATAACTACAGGTGTAAACGGATAGAGATACATAACTACAGGTGTAAACGGATAGAGATACATAACTAAAGGTGTAAACGGATAGAGATACATAACTACAGGTGTAAACGGATAGAGATACATAACTACAGGTGTAAACGGATAGAGATACATAACTACAGGTGTAAACGGATACGATACATAACTACAGGTGTAAACGGATAGAGATACATAACTAAAGGTGTAAACGGATAGAGATACATAACTACAGGTGTAAACGGATAGAGATACATAACTACAGGTGTAAACGGATAGAGATACATAACTAAAGGTGTAAACGGATAGAGATACATAACTACAGGTGTAAACGGATAGAGATACATAACTACAGGTGTAAACGGATAGAGATACATAACTACAGGTGTAAACGGATACGATACATAACTACAGGTGTAAACGGATAGAGATACATAACTACAGGTGTAAACGGATAGAGATACATAACTACAGGTGTAAACGGATACGATACATAACTACAGGTGTAAACGGATAGAGATACATAACTACAGGTGTAAACGGATAGAGATACATAACTACAGGTGTAAACGGATAGAGATACATAACTACAGGTGTAAACGGATAGAGATACATAACTACAGGTGTAAACGGATAGAGATACATAACTACAGGTGTAAACGGATAGAGATACATAACTACAGGTGTAAACGGATACGATACATAACTACAGGTGTAAACGGATAGAGATACATAACTAAAGGTGTAAACGGATAGAGATACATAACTACAGGTGTAAACGGATAGAGATACATAACTACAGGTGTAAACGGATAGAGATACATAACTAAAGGTGTAAACGGATAGAGATACATAACTACAGGTGTAAACGGATAGAGATACATAACTACAGGTGTAAACGGATAGAGATACATAACTACAGGTGTAAACGGATACGATACATAACTACAGGTGTAAACGGATAGAGATACATAACTAAAGGTGTAAACGGATAGAGATACATAACTACAGGTGTAAACGGATAGAGATACATAACTACAGGTGTAAACGGATAGAGATACATAACTAAAGGTGTAAACGGATAGAGATACATAACTACAGGTGTAAACGGATAGAGATACATAACTACAGGTGTAAACGGATAGAGATACATAACTACAGGTGTAAACGGATACGATACATAACTACAGGTGTAAACGGATAGAGATACATAACTACAGGTGTAAACGGATACGATACATAACTACAGGTGTAAACGGATAGAGATACATAACTACAGGTGTAAACGGATAGAGATACATAACTACAGGTGTAAACGGATGCCTCGAGCGACTTTTATTTTTAAAGATGGATTTTTTCTTCCTGGAAGCATTTCTCTACTAAGAATCCACAAAAAGACTCAATATGAAAGGACATCATTAAATCAATTACGCTTATTTCTCTTCTATTATAAAGTGGATCAATATTTTATCTCAACTAGTCGTAAAAGTAATACATACATACATATATATATATATATATATGTATATAAATATATATATAAATATATATATATATATATATATATATATATATATATATATATATATATATGCACACACACATACACACACACACAGGCCTGGTTGAATATCAGCGCTAAGCTCTGCATATGTTTTTGTCCATTTTTTCAATATGGCCGGCTAACTTTCTCGCGATTTTCGCAACAGAGTAAGGAATTTACTAAACGTACTACGTTTCAACACACATGGGTCCTCTTCAGATAATATGGTATAGTACCTGCTCATTGGTGAATTTAATAATCAAAAAGTGTCCTATAAGCATTTGAGTACGCCGGCCCCACTGTCAAATCCGATCTTATTGTTGATTTTAGGCTTTTGGTTCGAATGAGCCCTCTGCGAGAAAACTGTGCTTGTGCTTCTAAGTTTGATGCCGACGTGTTCTCCATTCTAAGCAAGTTGCACTCGCTTTTCTATGTGAAAATTCTAGAAACCATTTAGATACAGTCTTTGATTCCCTCTTTTTTGTTAACAAAACAGAAATCTTTTAGGATTAAATATGGTTTCTGTTCTATTCTTCCCCATTTTTTTCTACAACATCAAATTTTTTTAATTTTAATTTCCTAAACACGATTTAGCTCTGTTGAGAGAAGTTCGAAACCGGTTTGCTAGCCTTTTCATTTTTTAAGGTTTAGTTCAACATGTTAAAGAAATATGGTCTTTTCATTGGGGCAAGATTATCAGATATCCCAAGCCTAGAACTAAAACAATAACCATTTAATCGGCAACACTAGCCCTATAAATTATAAATCATACCTCTATGTTTATATAAACAGAAAAACTTCATAGAATTTTACAAAGAGTTTTGCATCACGCTAAATACCAGGCGATATACTTTTGTGATAGTTCTCTAGTTGAGCGAAAGTGTATATCCTAACAATAGGATACATTTTATCATATGTTAGTGTGTGTTTGGTGTTTTGCTTGCATTTGTATGCCTATTAAATATTAAATTTAGAGTTGTAAATGTTCGGCATAGTGTTAAGACCATAAATGAAATAGCATAACCCGTTTTCATATAAACGGGGCCTAATTAAAGCTTTTTTTGGATCACCCTGTATAATAGAATTAAAATATATACGGCGTTTAAAATTATATACAAATTACAGATACGCAAATAATAACAAGACAAACGACAACATATTCAACATAGCGATATAAATAGGTCCATAAAAACACTCGCTAACGAACATACCGCGGATTTGACGGTTTTTACTTATTTCTGACAGAAAACCTAGTTCCTGTACATTATGCTATTACATTTTATTTCACGAGAAGACCATTTACACTGAATACCTATGCCATGTAGACTAACTAAGCACTCGAAGTCGTTGTTACTAATTACCTATGAAATATTAATTTATTACCGAAATGAGAATTCTAAATACAACTGATAAGTTGGCAGGAATAAAATAACTAGACAAATTGTTGAATCAGTTCTAGATATACCACCGTGTTTGGATATTAATTCACAGTGCCAAGTATTTCAAGTATTTATCAATCTCAGCTTGCTAAAAGTAATTCTAAAAAGATGCATTTGGAAAATGCCTCGAGCGACTTTTATTTTTAAAGATGGATTTTTTCTTCCTGGAAGCATTTCTCTAAGAATCCACAAAAAGACTGAATATGAAAGGACATCATTAAATCAATTACGCTTATTGCTCTTCTATTATAAAGTGGATCAATATTTTATCTCAACTAGTCGTAAAAGTAATATATATATATATATATATATATATATATATATATATATATATATATGCACACACAAACACACACACAGACCTGGTTGAATATCAGCGCTAAGCTCTGCATATATTTTTGTCCATTTTTTCAATATGGCCGGCTAACTTTCTCGCGTTTTCCGCAAGAGAGTAAGGAATTTGCTAAACGTACTACGTTTCAACCCACATGGGTCCTCTTCAGATAATATGGTATAGTGCCTGCTCATTGGCGAATTTACTAATTAAAAAGTGTCCTATAAGCATTTGAGTACGACGGCCCCACTGTCAAATCCGATCTGGTGGTTGATTTTAGGCTCTTGGAGCTCAGCATAGAATTCAAAAACATGCAGGGCGGCCTTTATAGAGATGACGCTCTCTTCATCACAAAAGATAGAACCAGACAATACAATAACACCAGAAAGAAATTACATGAATTCTATAGAAATGATGACCTCGCAATTAAAGTTGATCCCAATAAGAAATCATCCAACCTCATAGACATATCCTTAAACCTAACGTCAGAAACCTACTCCCCTTACCATAAACCCAACTTGAGCCTATTCTATGTGCATAAGCAATCGAATCATCCCAGATCTATTATCAACTCCATAGTACCATCCATTTTAAATAGGATATCAAGCCTATCAGCCGACAAAAAATATTTTACCAAGTGGCAACTTTTTATAATAATGCCTTACGCAACTCAGGATACACGGATAAGATAGAATACAAGGGAAATAAACTAGAAAGCAGCAAGAACAAATCCATAATCACGTATAGCATGACCCAAAAGAAAATAATAACGCTTTCCGTGATTTCTCGAACTAACATAACCCCAACTCAAATTACACCAATACTAGGACTAAATCCAGTAACAATCAAAATAAAAACAATAGAAATAAATTAAGGCGAAAAACATCCATATGATTCAACCCACCATATAGCTCCAATGTTAAAACCAACATACCAAAGAATTTAAAAAAAATAATTGAAAAATCCTTTAAACAACCAAATAGATACAGCACTATATTAAACAAAAACTCAATAAAAATCTCATACTCTACCATGCCGAACCTAGCACAGACGATAATAACCTAAATAACTCTAAAATAAGAAAAGCTCAGGCCCCCTCCCCCACGAACGCCACCCACACAAAACTGTAATTACCTAAACAAGCAATTGTGCCCCTTAATAAATAATTGCATACACAAGTACGTCATATATTCATGCACAATCACCGAACTCCCAATAACAACGGCAAATGTAATTGATAGAACACCCAACAGCCGCACTCAAGATACATTAACTACAGAACCAACAACACAAGAGAGCTCCAATAATCTCCACAACATTACCCCCATAAATGGGACACAAGGTGACACCCAAGTTACACATAAATCCCTTCCTGAAAACAGCTCAGACATAATTATCCTTTCCCCCTCTACAAACATATTCAATACCCAGAATAGAAACTTTACCAATTTAACTACCATAAATGCAAATGTAAAATCCCACACATATATCGGCGCAATGGCAAATCTAAGAAAACTGAGAATATCCAACCATGTAAGCTCCTTTAATAATAAGAATGCAAATAGCAATAAAGGCACCTCCCTAACAACTCTGATTAAAAAACATCTCACGCAGGAATATTCCATACTCGCTAAAATGGGATATATTGAAAAAATCCAACTCATACACCCATAGATCCAAACTCTGCAACCTTTGTACTTCAGAAGCTGTTGCAATAATAAAATACCCTAAAGCCATAATAAACGCCCAAAATGAGCTAATTTCGTCATGCAAACACAGAAAAAAAAATTCAAGTATAGCCAGTTCAAAATCACTGAAGTCACCATACTTAAACTAGCTATGGTAATATGCATCTGAATGTATGTATGTGTGTTTGCATATGCATGTGTGTATGTGTGCATACATATGCGTGGATGTGTATGCACATGTATGTATATGTGTGTATAATTATGTATATATGAATGTGTGTGTATGTATATATATATGTTTGTATATGTGTATGTATGTGTAAATGTGTGTATATGTGTATATATATGTATTGACAATTTACAGGGATACACACTTATGCCGTAAGTTAGCACACTCTAGTAGTCTGCATCTCACCAGACCATACGTCTAGAAGAAAACTATTAGAAAAATCCAATTAATTGTTAATGTATGTATATGTGTAACTGTGTGGGTGCATGGGCCTGGTATGTATGTATGTATATATATATATATATATATATATATATATATATATTTATATGGATATGCGCGTCTGTACCTGCATATATATCTATGTATATATATGTGTATGTGTATGTTTGTCTGTATGTATATGCTTGTATGTATGTGAATTTGTCTTATATATGTATACACATATGTATAAGTTGTGCGTTCGTGTGGATGGTTGCGTATGTGCATCCATGCATGGACGCATGCTGGTACGTGTGGGTATATGTATAGTTATGTGTGTGTGCATTTATTCATGTATATGCGTGTATTGACACACACACAAACACACACACACATATATATATGTCTGTATGTGTGTATCTGCACATGAGTATATATTAATGGATAGATGTATGGATTATTATATATGGGTTATTATATAGATAGTCAGATTGAACCGCTTCTAGACCATCTCACACCAGACCCTACATGCCCATCAAGTCTCCCCATTCTAAGAATAGCTAATTAAACCCGAGTATATGAAGCATCCACTCAAACATCGTTTCCCACCCAACGAATAGCAGAACCCATTTATCCATAGATCGCCCTCAAACATAAATATATACGTTTTAAATAAATTTAATTAAACCAGATGACACTACGATAACAAGCGTAATAAACAAAATGTATCTCAGTAAATTTAATTAAACCACACTACAAGCATAACGAACAAACCTTATCTCAGAAAATCAAGTTACTTTTAAATAACTTCTCATAATAATAAAAACTCAACAACCCCTCCCATCGATATCAAAATTAAAACTCTAACCAAGGAGCAACTCAATCAAATTAAATTAAATTAAACTAAATTAGCGTTATCCATACCGTCCTCATAAACTTATCCATTTCATACGCATACCCACCTTTTAATTCCTTAAATAAGAAATCCCTCAAACATAGCATATCCACCCTCTCCCATCCCCACTTCCATAAAAAAATCACAGAATATATACTTTCCATTTGCACCCAAAAATTAAGAGATAAGCACAATGACCGATGCCTAAAACCTAATTCCTTCCTCAAAAAAATTCTAATACACACGTGCCTGCTCACACAGACCTAACCCTCCTCCTCACCCTCTCTACCTTACCCTCTCATTCCTCTTCTTCGTTTCCTCCTCTAAATGGTTTTCTTCACTCGTTCTCAACAAGTAAACTGACTCTCAGAAAACCAAAAATTCAACCCATATTAGAAGCTAATCGTCTAACACATCGGATCGAATAAGCATCTCTCCGAGCATTTATCAATCCAGGCCTACTAATTTTCGAAGACTCTCGCACCCGAGATATGTATATATCACTCAACGTACAAATTTCATCACCGACGGATATATATGCAATGGAATGGAACGTTGATTCAATATTCCATACACTGTCTCTACAGCCACAATGATTTTGGATCTCATCTACCAAAACATATTTAAAGTACTGACGAATGCGGTCGCTTCATAAACCCTTCGGAATAACAGTCTGGAGCAACCAAACATTCTCATTATATAGGATTGCTGACCTGGTAATAATACCTCGGAGGATATTGAACTCCTTCGAATAATAGACTGCCCAGGTTGTATGAAATTCCTTTTCCTATAATTATTATTTACCATTAATATAACATTTTCAATATATGTGCTGAAAAGCAAAATACTTATATATTCACAGCTGAACATTTTGCTAATTGCATTTCATTTCCTCTGATGATTAGCCAGTATTGAAAATCCATGGATTAAGGAAATTAACATAACTCCCCTCTATATATTCCTTGTGTAATTAAGTTTAACCACTAAACTTATATATACATACATATATATATATATATATATATATATATATATAAATAAATAAATATATATATATATATGTGCGTGTGTGTGTGTGTGTGCGCGTATGTGTGTGTAAAAGTACTAATATATATCATATGCGACACCTTCAACATACGGCTACCATAAATATTTCCAGAGCAGCGACACACTAAAAAATAAAACATAAACAAAAACAAATACAAAAAAAAAAAATTAAAAAAACCAAAAAAAAACAAAAAAAAAAAACGGAAACCATCGGATCTTACCGCTATTAATCCTGGAAAAGAAAAGATCTTATGCGGAGCTAATATGTGGGAAGAGAGTCGTATTGTACTCATCTTACAGTCTTCAACGACCACTTCTTCTTACTATAAATACCAGGTGAATTTTTGATCTCGGTGTTCGGAGAAGCATAGGATAATACTCGACAGTCAGACTGTCGCCCAATCACTGTTTCTCTATTTTTCGTTCGTTTAAATATATTTTGTTTTCACTAAATCCAGTGTATGTGTGTGCGTGTGTATGTGTGGCTACTTAATAGTAAAATAAATTCAAACCTTTTCTGCCAGAACAAATTGCCATTGTAGAATTCAATTTTTGAGATCAAGTTTAATCTTGTCTTCCTTCTATTTAGTTGATTGTTATTACAAACATAAAAAGTCTTCATAAATTCATAGACTACATTAAAGGCATATAATTAATTTCATTATCACTACTAACTACCCGTGTCACGGCTATTGCCGAGAAAGCAGTGTGTGTGTTAGAGTTGGGTTCTAGCGTAACTGCAACGCTTATTTAAAATGCTTCGACAACAATTAAAAGCTGTGACCCTTTCATAATCGGTTCGAAATAAAAATGCTAACAATTTTCTTAATTTACAGAGGCAATAGAAATCGATTTACTCCCTTGAAAAAATTAAAGCCTGCATCTATGAGAGAAATTTAATATTGGAGCATTTTAAGTTATAAATGTTATGAAAACTGATCCTTAGTTTTCTTGTCAATGTACCCGTGTCGGACAGTTAATCAAATATGTAATCACTAACGCTATCCTAAGTCCAGATATCCAATATATGGGAAAAATTAAAGAAGTAAAAGAAAGAAAAAAAATGAAAAATAATAATGAAATTGTAAATTTCGTGGAAATTTTTGGATGCTAAAACTGGAATTTATTAAAAATAAATGTAGAATTAAAATAAATGACTAAATGTAGTTTGGTATTTTAGAAGCAATGCAATAATTAAAATCCACTTCTACCTCCGCCATCTTTTTTTAACAAAAAAGAATCAATTCACCGCTAAATGCAAATGAAATAGAAATGTTCATAGTAAAATACGCTTGTTTCAAATATAACACACACACACACACACACACACACACACACACACACACACACACACACACACACACACACACACACATATATATATGTGTATATATATATATATATTTATATATATATTATCTTTGAAGTTTTTAACCATTAAAACTATACAAAACATATTTTTTATCATTCGTTAGAAAACCATTTAGTCGGTAAGTCATTTAATCACCTGCAACCACTGCATCAACTTGCTCTCGAATTTACTATAGTACTAATATTTTATTTTTCAAGGGATCATCAGTTGTTTACCATGAAACACTGTTTCGGGGATTTAAAAACAAAACAGTATATTGCATCATGGCTCCCCAGTAGTGTTGATCAAATACCACCTCTTAGGAAGAAGACATGTTACAAACATTTGATCCAAGTTCCTATTCTTAATTGCAATTACTAACCTTTTCATGCTATAAAAATGAATTTCTTACCTGTGTGATTCATCAATTTCCACATTAAAAATGGATATATTTTTTAATTTATCAATCTTGTATTCATAAGATTAGGATTAATCCATTTAACTACTTATCACCCCCACTATGATTAGTATTTAGTATATTTACATTCTTATTTATTTAAAAAATATTTTTTTTTTACATATATACATTTTTTTTATATATAAATTTATTATATGTAATTATAATTACATTTTATACATTGCTAATATAGTTTTGGATTTCCTTTATTAATATAGTCTGGTTAATCTTAAACGATTCAAAAGCATCAGGATAACGAACAAATGCTTTATTTAACTGTTTAAATATTTTATTTTTATCCCCACGTTGTTTTATCATCCTTATTACTAAGCTAGAAACTGGTGGTATAAAATCTGTTAATTTTAAAGTAACGCGAGCTATTCTCAAAAACTCTGACATAATGGTTCCATAAAACATAAAAACAGGGCAGGTGCTATCTTTATGCGGCATAGTACTATTTTAAAGGGGAAAGCGTTTCTTTTATCAAATATTTTATAAAGAAAAATCGCATCCTCAATTTTTATATCTAAATCCAGAAATGTAGCTTGTTGTCTTCTATGTTCACAATTCAATTTTAATTCGTTTGGATATGTAAGATGTCTATTTTTTTTCGAATTCATCATTATCGTTTATACATATAAGGTCATCTATAAATCTCCTCCACCCATGAAAGTTATATGTTTTAGATATATCAGTTTTTAATAGTGATTACATATATATATATATATATAAATATATATATATATATATATATATATATATATATATATATATATATACTCGAGTCTATGTAAATACAAATTTGGCCAAAATAGTGCAGGATCCAATCCCACTGGGATATTGGAGACATATTTTATTTCCTATTTGAAAATAGCATTCTTTAATAAGATAACTTATAAGTATTTTTAAAATAACTTTAGAAACACTCGTTTTGCTATTTTTATTTTTATACCAGAAAGCTTTAAAGTTTGAAAAGTCTATATATTTACCTTTTCCACCTTCAAAAGCCAAATCTACAGTATCATTTAATACTTTTATAAGTTTTTCGTGCGGAATTTTACTATATAGCGTACTAAAATCATAAGTAGCTATATGTTTTGCTTTATTCTGGAATTTATTTTATCTAATTTTTCTTCCACTGGTTGGGAATTATTTACTACCCAAAATAGATTTATATTACTATAGAATTTTCTTTTCAAGTGAAAATTATTTATTTGATTTATAATTAATTTAAATATTTTAGATATAGCTTTACTTAAAGGTTTAGTGATGCACGTCTTTAAACCTACAATAAATCTAGCAATTTTTATATATATATGAAGACAATAGAATATAGTTCTGTGTCCTCATTTCTAACTCCTATTTTCTTTATATATAAGCTCCATTGATACTTGTTGAGCTTTATAATGTCCAGAGATTGCTCTTTTCCTCTATCGCGCTAAGCTATATATATATATATATATATATATATATATATATATATATATATATAAAGATAGGTGTTTAATGTTTAGATATGTTATGTAAAATTTGTTGCGTGACTGTCCGCATAAAAGAATATAATGCTTAACGTCTGAGTATGCTTAATCAAAATAAATTATTCAAACCGATAGAGAAGAAGGAAACGTGCTTAAATTCCTGAATACGAACACTTGTTCGCTATTCACGAATTACAAAAAGTTATAATCGACAAAATGATATATTTTAGTAAGTGTATCTGTGTAGTTAAGTAGTTTGCAAATAAGATAAGTAACGTTAATTTCCTATTTGATGTAGTTAATGAAGGATTAATAACGTTATTATAATAGTTGACTTAAGTTCAACGATCATGTTTCATATTAATTAAGTTGCAATAAAATATTCTTGTTAGAAATATATTTGTATCTGACAGTTTTCTATGCGAATATTTATTCAATCCTGTTGGCCCACATCTGTCAGACACAGCACAACGGAATAATCTATTTATGAATTAAGGCGCCGCTTTCTCAAATCACAACTGCTTGTAATTACCGACGGACTGCCCACTTAAATTATTGACTAAATTGCGCAAACGCTAAACTTCTTGTGAATTTTAAAATTATAGCATGGACGTAGCCGGAACACATACTGTCCGACTAAAATAATACACACTCGCACTCTTAGTGGAAGCAAAATATGGGGTTTCTTTCAGCGTTAGATATCTAGGCTGTGTCTACCGAGAAATCATATCACAAAAGCGTAGATCTGGCGACAAATAGAAGGAACATTAAATAATTATCAAATGTACAAAAAAGGCCTTGAAAAATATGTATATGGCATCTTGTCTAATGCCTAAGTCGTGTTTACCAAGAAATTATTTTGACAAAAGCGTGCACCTGACCGAATGTAAGAACAATAAAATAGTTATCAACTGAATCAAAAAGTTATTTGAATAGAAATTACGGATGTGCCGACAGGCAGCAGCCAATTGTCCCAGTTTTCAAAATGAAGAAAAGTTAAAGTATGATGTCTTAAAGATCATTTTCGGCAAATGATTACATAGATGTAATGAAAGTCAGATCAATCCAGTGATCGAATAAAGGCATAGTGCTATATCTTCATTTCACAGTCTGCCATTCAGTAGAAATACAACATCAGTAAGCAGCTGCACAGACCCGTAAAGGATCTAACCAACCCTTAGTAAGCCTTTCAATAACATCCAATGGAATATTGCTACAAATTTATGTCAACAGTATTTTTTAGGATTTTTGCATTAATATATCTTCGGTAATTAATATTGTCCAAATCGTAAAACCTATAATGTCTAGATTTTAAATTTTTGAGGCCATTTATTAAGTTCAATAAAAGCAGGGATCTATTCGCATTCATCGTATCTCATTAATTAATAAAGGAAATGCACGTGTTTTCATAATAATTTTGTGCATGGTAACGAACGTTTATATATATATATATATATATATATATATATATATATATATATATAAGGGGGTGGTCACCAACAATGTGTATTTTTTAACATTATTTTATTATTCCGTGTTTTGGTTTTTCATTGAAAATTAGGTTTAGATCATTGTAATAATGTTTTTAAATCATTCAAATTGTTTTTAACGCGTTTCTGACATTCTGTGAAGCGTTCTCTTCAGAAAGTATTTAAAATGATTAGAATATATTCAAGACGTGTTAAAAATTATATATATATATATATATATGTATAATGTTGATCTAAGTTACTTCAATTTTTGATATATTCTTTATTTTAAAGATTATATCCTGGAAATTTAAGATTGTTTACAAATAACAGTTATTTGAATGGATAAAAATCATTTTAGATGAACACATATAACACAACAATATCTATTGCTTTAATGATGTCAAATGTTTATCATATTATAGCGTGATTGCTTTGAAAACCTATTAAATAATGAAAACTACAATATACTTGGGTTAAAAAACACAATTGCATTTAAAATACAAGAGAACTAACTGGTAAAATCTTTAATTGAATTATTTCTCTTGACTACGCCTATAATGTTGGTAAACATTCGTTTCCTAGAATAAGAAGTAATTTCCCATTGTGTATTTATAATTTTTAAATAAGATATATCGATTTTTTTTTATCCAAAATTACAATTTAGTAATACATTTACACTTTATAAATATTAGTAAATTATCAAACAATTTAACTTTATAGAAAGATTAAAAATACAGAATAATATTGAGGTAAATAATACATATAATGCATAAAGAGTAAGGAGTTAGTTTTGTATCATCTACCTATGTAAATCATTTTTTGATAGAACTCTAGTTACATGTTACATATATTATTGTATGTAATATGTAACTAGAATTCTATCTATATTAGATAAAGTAATATTATATATATATATATATATATATATATATATATATATATATATATGTATATATTGTAAACATTTAAATTCAAAAATTGAATAAAACTAGACGAGCATTTCAATATGAATAAAGATGGCTACCTAAACGATGTTGAGTCTTCTATGAACTATTTTAATTTTTCCAACATTATATTGCCATATATTAAAATATTTCCGTTTTTCTGATGAATATATGTACAAGAAGATTTGATATTTACATAATAATCGATTGTTTCTGCATAACGAAATAGATGTGCAAAAATACACACGTTGAAAAAGCAGTTTAGCTCTGGGAATATTGCTATACTGTTATTCTTTTTATACATATACACGTTTTAAAGTTCTATTAGAGAATTTAATCCTTTAATTAACTCAGAGTAATACCTTTGAATATCTTTTTGGGGTACAAAAATTTATAACAGAAAAAATATAGACCTAATTTATCCATAATGAATAATACCAAAATTCATTTTTTATTCTTTTAAATTCTTTATGCAAGAATGTGATCTATCCGCAACAACTAATCCACACAGGTAATTTATTTATAGTGGTGAAGGCTTTCTGCAGAGCCAACCACATTTTTGGTTCAGCTGCTTATTTCTCTCAGTGCAATGGATGCTACATAACAGAGCAAACAGTAAACCTCAGTTTTTTTTACATCAGAATTTTACTTTTCGTTGATACATGTTTTATGAAGACTGGGGTGCATCTCTCCCGATGAATTAAAGTAAATACCAAACTGGAAATGTCCACGTCACCGGTGTGGTACATGCAACGCATAGGTTACCCAAAGTAACTAATCTGGCACTGACAAGACCCTCCGTAGCTAAACTTCAGTGACCTGGCAAGAACTGATGTTAATGTGGTTATGCTATATATATATATATATATATATATATATATATATATATATATGTATATATATATATATATATAGCTTAATGTTAAAGGAAAAGAGAAAGATCAATTCCACAAAAGGAGACTTATCCGGATAATGCTAAGCTCAACAATAATTATTGGAGCTTATACAATAGGACAACAAGAGTATGAAATGAAGACACAAAACTATATATAGGTAGATATAGAATGGATCATTAATTAAATAATGGAATACAGGCAAAATTTGGGGGATAAAAGGAACTCTTTATGCCAGGGCATTTCGAAGCCTATTGCTTCTCGTCAGAAGAGTAGAGAAGGTGCTAGGTAGCATGGGGGAGATGCGGCGTCTAGCGTAAGGTCCATTAGGGATGAAAAAGATTAAAAGGACTTATAGAATGTTGGGGGAAGCTTTATTGAATTCTAAATAAACAAGGATAAGCTTATTATATATAGTATGACATATAAGAATATATATGGTCTTTTGCCTGTATTCCATTATTCAATAAATGATCCATTCTATATCTACCTATATATAGTTTTGTGTCGTTATTTCATACCGTTGTTGTCCTATATATATATATATAGATATATATATATATATATAGATATATATATATACTATTTCCTCTTGTTTAACTTACTTTTGCGCGCACTCTCCTTATCTTTGCGTATTCATACACCGAATCTGATAATAAAGAAATATATGTAGTTTGTATATAATGTCTTGGCCTTATTCGTAGAAAGGTGTAAATAACCGCTTTGATGGGAGAAAGATATTGTAATGCTTAAAAACAATTATAATATTTAATGCAATATAGAAGCATATCGGAATATTATCTGTTTATTTTCTTTCAATACTTCCAGATAAGCATATTCATATCGATGTATGATTAGTACGCGCGGAAGAATTATTAAATGGATCTACATTTCACCTCGCAATACGGCAAATAGGAATGTCTTATCTCTTAACTATAATGAAATTCTTCGCTTGCAGCTTGAGATAATATCCACACCTGGATTTGTTTTCATAACGAAACATACGCACCACGTCGACTTTCTAAGTCTTTCTTACGCCGTATATTTACTAAAAATAAAATAGTAACTAAAGTGGAATTAAGCATTATATAATTATTTGACTTACGATAGTTAATAGATAAAGTGATGTGAATCTATGCTCTGTGTAACGTCATCATATCTATAGTATTATAAAGAATGAGGAATGTGATTCCGGATTATGGAAGTTGCAATGTTCAGTTACGTAAATACCCAGTACATACTAAAAATGTCAAGAAAATGATGAAATCAATAGTTCATCTTTAAGTAAATAGCTACTTATATATTAATTTTTTTATTGGAATCCATTAAGATTAATAATTTGTATATTTATTTATTTATTTGTTTGTGGACTGTTATCTTCACCTTCATAATTGTCGTTGTTTCACTACGTTTCGGTTCCAGGTGAGCGTTGTCTGAACATAGCGGTTTCAATCCTACCCAAAGCAGGCCAGGGGATAAGTTGCCTAAAACGTGGTGAGGCATCAACAGCTATGGAAGGCAGTAATTACTGAGAATACAGTTAAGATACTCAGCATTTCTATTCCGTCGCGGTTAACCACCTGAAGAAGGCCTGAGGAATAGTTGGTTGAAACGTGGTGAAACAACAGCATCCATGAAGATGAGGAGGACAGTCCGCAAATAAATAAATAAATAAATGATAGCAACTTATATTGAATTAATCGTACACCACACATTTTTCAAAATAAAAATAGTGTTTCTGTATTTAATAATCCACACAGATTGATGAATGGTAAAGCAGTCAAGCACAATCAATTAGGAGTGAAGTGATGCAGTGATTATCATGAGATATGTGACGAATATAAAAATAAATGAATAAAAATATTGTGTATAAATCAACTAACATCATTATTCCTCCATTTATAAATGAAAAAAAAAACATAGATATCTTACTTAAATGAGCTGTGCGACACGTTCTAATCCAAAATGTTTGCCGCCTGAAAATTCAAAAGAACGAAACTCACTCGTACAATCTCTTTGGGAAAAAGTGATAAATGTTTGACAAGGAGTTACTTCCCCTTTTAATACAATATTCATATTTATTTTATTTAAATAAAATATATTTATTCTAATAAAACAATTAGATCTGATTTTTACAAACAAAAAGTAAATAAAAATATAATATTATGTGAGAAACAGAAAGCTTCAAATAAAAGTAATACGATTAAGTGGATGTTTCCCTGTAGAATACATTTAAATGAAGAAAGGTATTTGTAAATGGGATTTTGGGGTTTACAACACGTGTCCGTACATACTTGTTTCTCCACAAGGACAAAGCTAGAGGCCAGTTTATATTATGAGAAAAATTCAACGAACAGAACCGCTCTTGACCGGGAAAAGTTGCCTCAGTCTTGAACGATTTCTCTATTATTGATTGAGACCAAAAATATAAAAAGTAGTAATAGGACAGGTAGTGCACTTTGGTATTGGCCAAAATGCCATGGTTTTAAAACATGTATGTTAAATAAAGTACATTTATATTATGTATTTATATGGTACAGTTTGTTTAAATGTTATCTAAATACTACTCTTAGCGAGAAAGTTGGACGTCAGTGTGAAAACTACGAAGAAAGCATTGAACAAAAATCTTCACACCTTCGCATGAAAGAGTCGCAACGGCCAACAACTCACCACCAAAATCAAATAGGTTCACCTTACGAAAATCAAACATCTTCTAAAGACGCTCAAACACCCAGTCGAGCCGGATATGCATTGATTATTCTCTGATCTTTTTTTACAAAACACAGAACAATAGTCGACCAGCCTAGTGTCTACACGAAGTCTCGTGCATTATGAAGGCCGAATCCCTTCAAGCTCTAATTGTCTTTTGGTGTGTTTAGATCGAAGCCAACGTTACGCCCTACATCTTCAAAGAGTGGCTGTCACTCAACTGACTATTTTAAGGTGCTGTCCTTTATTCTTAAGCATTGCGTACCTTCGAGAAAGCCATCTGTGTTGAACGTGACTCAATGTAATATATCTGCGAAAACTGAGAAGTAGCTGTCTGGTAATGTTTACAAATTAAGCAGTCCCAAATAAAAACCCCTCTCCCACGAACTGTAATTTGTGCGGCGGAATTGATAAAGGCAACAAAAGAACCTTCTGCTACATAAAGGACAAACTAATTGTTCGTATCACTCTGGTGGTTAGATTCCGATCAAATGGTACACTAAATGTCACTCGCCCCAGAGGCACTTGCCACCTAGAAACCACTTTTCAGATTAAGCTGTACTAAATAAAGTCCCTCTAAAAAAACGTCAATTTTTTAAAAGCAATAAATGATGTACTTATATCTTACGTTTCGTCTTTCCTTTCCCAAAACCCTATTAACAAATATCTCCAAGGATGGAATACTGCTGCCACATCTGAGCTGGAGCTGCTAATAACAACCTATCCTGCCTTGACAAAGTACAAAATAGACTTCGTGGCTTAGTGGGGGATACCCTTTCCTCTTCCCTGCAACAGAAGAGACGTTGCGAGCCTGTCTTTGTTTTATCGTTATTTCCCTGGCAAGTGCTCGACTGAGGTCTAATCTCTGCTCCCCCCTCGCCAATATTTCACGAAAAACACCTGTCTAGCTGAAACTTGTTTGCTCATCCTTCGGTCAACATTCACATTTGCGGTGACTTCAATGTCCATAATGTGGAATGGCTGACCCACTCAAATAAGACTGATAATGAGGGGAGGTTCTGTCATGATTTTGCCATTGCCTATCACCTAACTCAGATTGTTCAGGAACTCACCCGCGTGCCCGATACTACCAGTCAGTATGCAAGCCTCCTAGACCTTTTCTCACAACTTCCTCTGAGCTATGTTCTCCACTGGGATCCTCAGATCACACCGTTGTATCAGTTAAGATGAAAATGAAATGTAATAAGTCTTAAGACGTACCTCTTCACCGTCCTTTATATTGGTACTCTATAGCTGACTGAGATAGCTTCCGTACATTCATGTCTGATATACCTCTGCATTCTATGTTTAAAAAGGATGTGTCCTCTATATTATCAGACCTGACCAAATGGTTGATTGTAGGCATAGACCGTTTCATACCATCCAAAAATTCCAACAAAAACCTAACAGCCAGCCATGGTTCTCCCCAGCATGTGCTGCTGCCATCGTGCACAGAAATCACTTTTTCCATAGCTAACAACGTAATAGATGTACTGAGACTAAAGCTGCTTTCAGGACTGCCAGCAACCACTGTAAAAGAGTAATAAAAAATGCAAGAGAACTATGTGCTCAGTCCGTTAAATCCAAAGTGGCTGAGCAGCGGCTTGGTTCCCACCAGTTTTGGCAAATATCAAATAGGATCCTGAGCAGAAGCGTGCGTTCTATCCCAACCATTATCAATGGACCAGATGTCATCTCATCAGCATCAGACAAGGCCAAATTATTTGCCAAGAACTTTGCAGCTAATTTTATCCTATGCGACGAAAGTCATTAACTCCTAGTATTTCCTCCTATAACACACAACACACTATGCAACATACAAATATCTGTGCGTGAGGTCGCCAAGCTAACCAAGAACCTTGATTTCAGTAAAGCAACTGGCTCTGACGGCATTCCAATTATAGTGTTGAAAAAGCTTCAACCAGAACTTGCCCCCATACTTAAAAAATTGTTTAAGCGTTGCCTTAAGAAGTAGTGCTTTTCAACACTCTGGAAAACCTCACCAGTATGCCCTGTATTTAAAAATTCAGGTGATAAGTCATCTCCCTCTCAGTACAGACCAATAAGTCTCCTATGTGTCATAAGTAAGTTTTTGAAATCCATATTAAATAGAGAAGTAGTCAACCACCTCAGCAGAAATAACCTTCCTAGTTACACGCAATATGGTTTCCGTTCTGCCAGATCTACAGCAGATGTGCTACCGGTTTTATCTCATAGGATTAGCGAATCTCTTGACAAATGCTTCATTTCTGGGGCAATTACTCTTGACATATCAAAGGCATTCGATAAGGTATGGTGAGCCTACTTCACAAGATTTCCAGCTACGGTATAACTGGAAATGTTTTCTCAATCATTAAATTATTTCTCTCCGATAGGCTCATAAGAGTAGTGGTTGATGGGCGGAAATCAGGTGCCCGCAGTATTAATGCTGAAGTCTCCTCTGATCCTAAGCACGTGGTACAGTCTGGGAAGAGGTGGCTGGTTACTTTTAATGCATCTAAAACCAAACTCCTATCCTTACATCATCAACGCTCTGATCCCCATCTGGCATCAATTGTGATGGATGGCTCTCGTCTGGGTGAGGCCCCGTGTTTTGACAAGCTTCTGGATTTGACCTTTACTCCTGATCTGAAATGGAACACGTACATCAAGTCTGTATCCAAGGTCGCTGGTAAAATGGTAGGATCCTTTTACCGCTCCAGAAGATATCTCACTACTGATGCAATTCTCTATCTATATAAAAGCCAAGTACGTCCAAAGATGGAGGACTGCTGTCAAATCTGGGCAGGAGCTGCTAAAAACAGCATATCTTGCCTTGACAGAATGCGAAATAGACTTCGTGGCTTAATGGGGGATGCCCTTTTCTTTTCACTGCAACCTCTCTACCACAGGAGAGACGTTGCGAGCCTGTCTTTGTCTTACCGTTATTTCCATGGTAAGTGCTCGTCTGAGCTCTAATGTCTGGTCCTCCTCGCCAGTCTTTCACGATAAACACCCGTCTAGCTGAAACCACTGTCAATAATTTTCCCCACTCTTTATCTGTGCCTAAATCAAAACGTAGATTCCATAAACAAAGATTCTTTCTTAGAAGTGCACGCCTGTGGAACTCTACCGCTTGCCTGTTTCCTACCTGACGTCAATTTGGATTTCTTCAAGTCCAACATAAACAAATTCCTGATGAACCGCCCCCTTAAGTAATGACGCGTTATCAAATCTCCAATACTAACGAATGCTACAACACTATCTCATTGATTACTATACACGCAATAATCCTTATCCCCGAGTGGCCTCCGGGCCTTGATAAGTAGTGACCTCCATATAAAAAATATTACTGTCAATAATTTCCCCCACTCTTTTTTTGTGCCTAAATGAAAACGTAGATTCCATGAACAAAGCTTCTTTCTTAGAAGTGCACACCTATGGAAGTCAGTTCCGTTTGCCTGTTTCCCACATGACTACAACTTGGATGTCTTCAAGTCCAATATAATCAAATTCCCGATAAACCGCCCCCTTAAGTAAGACACTTTATCAAATCTCCATTACTAACTATTACTACGATATTATCCCATTGATTACTGTACACGCAATAACCCTTATCCCTGAGTGGCTTCCGGGCCTTTATAAGGGGTGACTACCATGTAAAAATAAATCTGTATCCACCGAAATATCTTCCACATAGAAACGGCTAATTAATCGTATCACCTTTAAGTTTTTTCTAACCGCCAATATGTTACAATAAACTTCTTATTAAACATTACTTAATTTAATCATCAAAACAAGGTGGCGGCCGGCCTACATCTACAACTGCTTTAACTGAGATGTTTTGAAATATAATCAATAATACTTTAAGTTGAGACGCATGAACTTTTAATTATATGTTTATTATAATTATTTAAGTCTTTAAACTAATGTTCATTTACATTTAATAGATATTTTAGATTATAATTTTGTTCATTTTCAGATTTATCTAAAAAAATTTTCTGTTTTTAGATGCCGTTTAAATTTGAAATATATTTTCAAATATATATACACATTAATGTCCATATATATATATATATATATATATATATATATATATATATATATATATATGTGTGTGTGTGTGTGTGTGTGTGTGTGTATATGTAAACGAATTTAAATAATGTTTATGCCTCGTCTGCTTGTAAACGGATTTTCTACAAACCATATTATGATTATTAATAACATTTTGGATTACTACACAAAATTTGGATTTAAATTTGAGTCTACGTGTACAACAGGATAATTCCGAATCTTTCCGATGCCCAGATTGTCTCCCATTTTCTGTTTATATCAAAATACGTGACTTTTCCATATCTTTCTATCTGTTTTTTATCTTTGACTTTTAATTTATTCTCTTGTATTTTTAAAAATAAATCTCCATTTTGGAAGCATTTTTCAACAAATGCTTTTTTTGCATTCATGTCTAGTTTTCATGGAATGCTGTTTCAATTAATGGCAGTAGCAGTAAATTCATAGCTTCGCTATAATACTAATTTGCTAATATCTGCCCTCTTATAAGGTATATTTGTTTGTTTGTTTGTGTGTGTGTGTGTGTGTATGTGTGTGTGTGCAACAACCACTCTGATGAGTCGTAGACGACGGGACACGTGTCAGTGGATAATTATATTTTAAACAGTATATATATATATATATATATATATATATATATAAAATTGAAATATAATCAATGCAGCGTTTTATAAGCTGGCTCGCATATTAGTTATTTTGTCTTCTAGAATAATCTTTGTTTATTAAAACATTTTTATTTATTATCTGTACAATATAGAGCATATACTAGTAGATTCTGTATTTACGCTAAACGGATAACTGCTTATCCAGGCCCAGCGGATGACATTATGCGAGGATTGAAACCAACTTTAGACTAAACAGAAGGAATTGAGAGGAATTGGTTATCCATGAATATGGTTCAATAAGTATAGGCTTACTTGACTATTAGAACCCACCATGTTTTAGTCGGCTGTGAAGAAGCTTCGTAGTATGTTGTTCCATGTGTTTATGGAATTTGTGATTGTCTTTTGGTAGCAAGAGAGAGAAAGTAAAGTCCTCTGCTGTCATTGTAGTCATCCTTTTTCTTAGTTAAAAAAAAACAACTTCAATTCTGCATACATTTTGTTCACTAAAATATGACACACATTTCTGTATCGCTTTTTTCCGATTGAGTTTGACATTCCTGTTTGGCAAATATTTTTCTACTACAGTTTTGTTCCTTGATTTGAACCACATTTTGTTTTTTAGAGTTAGAAAACACTTTTCTACTCTAGTGGTAGAATTTTCATATCTTATCGAGAACGCCATTTATATCTGCCACGATGCGTACTTCCGCTTTAGCTTATTCGTAGGACTGGCAGGGTTATCTATCAATAAATAATGGGCATTCTCATGTGTATCAATATGTGTGTTTGTATAAATTCACACAACTGCAGGTTTTACACCTAAAACACAAGTACACCCACACAAACATACACATACATATGTGTGTCTGTGTATTTGTGTTCATATATATATATATATATATATATATATATATATATATATATATATATTAAGTAATGTGATTTATAATTTAAAAATTAAAAAAAAAATTTTTTAATTTAAAAATCAAATTTTAATTAAATTAAAAATCAGTTTCATAAGAAGGAACAACAACAAAGTCAATTATCTGTACGATCGTTTCGGAAATCCGTGCTTTCTATTTGTGGTATACATGAAGTCACGTAGAACAATTATACATAGTTTTTTTGGTAAGCACGGTCTCCTCATCAGCAAATTTAGGAGGATTTCTATTGAATTGAAAAGACACCAAAAATAAACCTAGCATTAAAAGTAAGGCAGATGAATCTGAAAAATTGAAGTAAAAGGTTTGGATTTAAAATTTATAAGAAAATTAGTATAGGTTAGAGATAGAAATGAGTAGAAAAAATATATATTTTTTTTGAATTTACATAATAAATTTGATTTAAAAATATATAGATATAGTTACCTTTTAGTTTTTCTTTTTTTGAAATCAGGAACTGTATTTAAAGTAGTCATTTAGATGTTTGCTATAGCTTTTTTTTTATTGAATGATGAATTTTAAAAGGGCGACGCTCGTGCAGTAAATTGTTTCCGTTAGCGTATTTTGATTTAAAGACGCTACAGTTAATATCTATAGAGAGAGAATATTTATTTTGCAAGTTTTTAAGGGGAGATAATTGCCAGGTGTTATTGGCTTTATTTATTATTTGATTTACGAGTCTAAGGGCGGTAATTGGTCTAACTTAATTTATTAAAAAAAAAAAAAGTAATCTATTTTTACTAATGAGTAATTTTTAATGATTTAAGGTGGTTTATATTTATTAAATTTAAACCAACGTTTATGATTACATGATAGAAGCTCATGTCTTGAATTTACTAGTTTGGTTGTGCTTTTTATATCTTCATATTTTAAATTTTTTAGGGTTTCTTTTGTACATAATGTACAAAATTTATCTCCTGGTTTATATGATTTGCAAGTCTCTATTATTTGCCATTTTAAGTTGAAAGAAATATTGCTATTTTTTAGTTGCCAAATATAGTTGGATAGAGTAGTTTGGTTTGATAGAGAGTTATTTTTAAAAGAATGTTTGTGCGTTGAAATTCTATGTTTTATTGGGCCAGATGTGGAACCAATATATATTACCTCTTGATTATTATGATTATTTTCCGTTAGGTCTATTGTTGGATTATAATGTGGTGGGTTGGTTAGTAATTGATCGGTAGATTGATTTAAGTTGGTGTTATTATTTAATCTGGTAGTTGAGTTATGGCTGTTGATAGGTTCTTGTATATTTGGAGTTTTTGATACTGTGCAGCTATAGATAGCATTTTTAATTTTACATGAGCCTTGTAGGGGACATTTATTTTTTCTTCTACAGTTACAGTCCGATGTATTTTGTATAGTTGTATTTTGTAGTTTATTAATTTTATTATTATTAGAGCTAATTATTTTCTGATGAAGGTTAGGCATAGTAGAGTAAGAGACTTTAATTGTGTTCTTATTGAAAATCTTATTATATCTATGGGGGGCTTTAAAGTTCTTATCTAATATTTTAAAAAATTCTCTGGCTATGTTTGTTTCTAGGTTTTTGGAATACGGGGGGTTGAACCATAGGATCTCCTTGTGTCTATTCTTACGTTTGCGGGTTTTAGTTTGTTGTTTATTTATATTATTATCTAATATTTGTAGTTTGGTTTTATCTTTTTTTGTCTCCTGGTTATTTTTCTTAACTCGTATACGAGAAGACATTGCCATATTATATGTTATTACGCTCTTAATAGGTTTATTTTTAATGCAGTTTATATTTCTATCATTTTCATTTATGAATTTAATTTGTGAATTATATCCAGAGTTTTTAAGGGCTTCATTATAGTATTTTTCATTTTTGGTAAATATTGATTTAGTAGAAGACAGTCTAGAAATTCTTAGAGCGATATTGGGAACTATTGATTTTAATATTGATTTAGGGTGGTTTGATTGATTGTGGACATATAGAAGTGATTGGTTAGGTTTATGGTATGGTTCAAAGGTAGAATTTTCAATATTTAAGGTTATGTCTAAGAAATTAACAATTATTTTATTAGGGTTGATTTTTATACTAAGTCCATAATTTTTAAATAATTTATGTAGAGCTTTAATTGCTTTTTCATAATTTTTATTAGTAGAATTCGTTATGAAAAGTGCATCATCTCTATATAGCCCTCCTTCAAGTTTGAATTGTTTATGGAGTATACAATGTATTTCATTTAAAAGGAAAAGGCCAACTAGATCAGTGACCTGAGTCGAGTCCGTCGATCCCATTAAAATGTTGAAGTGGTTAGGGGTATTTTTCCTGGTCCAATATTTATTATCAAATGTTATTAAAGACTGTCTAGCTATAAGTATTAGTTTAGTTTCGTCTTGAGTTA
This sequence comes from Euprymna scolopes, assembly GCF_053919585.1. NCBI lineage: Eukaryota > Metazoa > Mollusca > Cephalopoda > Sepiida > Sepiolidae > Euprymna > Euprymna scolopes. Next base: position 157,874,944 of record NC_136490.1, on the reverse strand, counting down.
TATTAGTTAATTTTCGTGCCATTAATAGAGATTTATTAAGTAGGATAGGTGATATAGATTGGTAATATGATTCAATGTCAAAAGAAAGAAATTTAATATTATTTTTATTTTGAATATTAGAAAACCAGTCGATTACTTGGTTGGAAGATTGCCATAGTGGGTATTTTATTATGGATTTAATTTCGGGGATAATTCTATCTAATATGTTTTTACTAACCAGTCCTATATCTGATTTCGAGGGGCAAATGAGTCTAATAGTAGGGTTAATATTGAAGCTGTGTTTGTGGTCTTTTAAAGTAAATCTCGGGGTACTTGGTACCGTTATTTCTGTGTATTTATCTATTTTAAGTTTAGTTAAAATGTTTTTTGCATCATTATTTATTTTATTTAGTGCTGATTTATTAGTAGTTTTATAATTTTTATTAAGTTCTTTATATATTAGATTTTTATATTGTATATAGTCCATTGTGTAGAAATTTCCAGTTTTATCTGCCGGTACTATGAGTTTATTTTGGTGGCTTGTAGAAATAGATTTTGAAAATTTATTTATTTTTTTAAGTGTTGGAGTGATATATTTTTTATTTTTCTTAAATTTAATATTTTTAATCAGGTTGATTAAGTCATTTTCAAAATTTTCAGTGTCTATGTTTCTCTTAGGGTTTTTGTATGTTTTTAGTCTGTAGTATTTCGCTGCTTTTCTTTCTTCATTGTCTTGTCTGAGGATGGTTTCTTTTATTTCTCCAGGTTGGTGGTGTATTGGTTCTGTGGTTTCACTTTGGTAATTATCAAAATGGTAGGCTTTCCATCTCAAGTTCCTTATAAATGTATTTATACTTGTAATTAAGCTGGTTATAAAGGTGTCTTTAGGGGGTATGGGGATGCATTTAGTTGATAATTGTATGTCCTTCTTATGAAACATATCTACAATTACGTATATAAACTCAACCTGTTATAGGGAGCTAATAATTTAAAGGAGATTAGAATAATAGTCTAAAGAGCTAAGTGTATTTTAATGTAATAGTGAAATTACTAGTTTAATTAAAATACAGGAAATGCTCGTTGTAATTTAGATATATAATAAGCTCGATAGTTAAATGTCCTAGATACTTCATATTTTAAAATTTTTAGGGTTTCTTTTGTACATAATGTACAAAATTTATCTCCTGGCTTATATGATTTGCAAGTCTCAATTATTACTTTAGACTATTATTCTAATCTCCTTTAAATTATTAGCTCCCTATAACAGGTTGAGTTTATATACGTAATTGTAGATATGTTTCATAAGAAGGACATACAATTATCAACTAAATGCATCCCTATACCCCCTAAAGACACCTTTATAACCAGCTTAATTACAAGTATAAATACATTTATAAGGAACTTGAGATGGAAAGCCTACCATTTTGATAATTACCAAAGTGAAACCACAGAACCAATACACCACCAACCTGGAGAAATAAAAGAAACCATCCTCAGACAAGACAATGAAGAAAGAAAAGCAGCGAAATACTACAGACTAAAAACATACAAAAACCCTAAGAGAAACATAGACACTGAAAATTTTGAAAATGACTTAATCAACCTGATTAAAAATATTAAATTTAAGAAAAATAAAAAATATATCACTCCAACACTTTAATAAAAAAAAAAAAATTTTCAAAATCTATTTCTACAAGCCACCAAAATAAACTCATAGTACCGGCAGATAAAACTGGAAATTTCTACACAATGGACTATATACAATATAAAAATCTAATATATAAAGAACTTAATAAAAATTATAAAACTACTAATAAATCAGCACTAAATAAAATAAATAATGATGCAAAAAACATTTTAACTAAACTTAAAATAGATAAATACACAGAAATAACGGTACCAGGTACCCCGAGATTTACTTTAAAAGACCACAAACACAGCTTCAATATTAACCCTACTATTAGACTCATTTGCCCCTCGAAATCAGATATAGGACTGGTTAGTAAAAACATATTAGATAGAATTATCCCCGAAATTAAATCCATAATAAAATACCCACTATGGCAATCTTCCAACCAAGTAATCGACTGGTTTTCTAATATTCAAAATAAAAATAATATTAAATTTCTTTCTTTTGACATTGAATCATATTACCAATCTATATCACCTATCCTACTTAATAAATCTCTATTAATGGCACGAAAATTAACTAATATAACTCAAGACGAAACTAAACTAATACTTATAGCTAGACAGTCTTTAATAACATTTGATAATAAATATTGGACCAGGAAAAATACCCCTAACCACTTCAACATTTTAATGGGATCGACGGACTCGACTCAGGTCACTGATCTAGTTGGCCTTTTCCTTTTAAATGAAATACATTGTATACTCCATAAACAATTCAAACTTGAAGGAGGGCTATATAGAGATGATGCACTTTTCATAACGAATTCTACTAATAAAAATTATGAAAAAGCAATTAAAGCTCTACATAAATTATTTAAAAATTATGGACTTAGTATAAAAATCAACCCTAATAAAATAATTGTTAATTTCTTAGACATAACCTTAAATATTGAAAATTCTACCTTTGAACCATACCATAAACCTAACCAATCACTTCTATATGTCCACAATCAATCAAACCACCCTAAATCAATATTAAAATCAATAGTTCCCAATATCGCTCTAAGAATTTCTAGACTGTCTTCTACTAAATCAATATTTACCAAAAATGAAAAATACTATAATGAAGCCCTTAAAAACTCTGGATATAATTCACAAATTAAATTCATAAATGAAAATGATAGAAATATAAACTGCATTAAAAATAAACCTATTAAGAGCGTAATAACATATAATATGGCAATGTCTTCTCGTATACGAGTTAAGAAAAATAACCAGGAGACAAAAAAAGATAAAACCAAACTACAAATATTAGATAATAATATAAATAAACAACAAACTAAAACCCGCAAACGTAAGAATAGACACAAGGAGATCCTATGGTTCAACCCCCCGTATTCCAAAAACCTAGAAACAAACATAGCCAGAGAATTTTTTAAAATATTAGATAAGAACTTTAAAGCCCCCCATAGATATAATAAGATTTTCAATAAGAACACAATTAAAGTCTCTTACTCTACTATGCCTAACCTTCATCAGAAAATAATTAGCTCTAATAATAATAAAATTAATAAACTACAAAATACAACTATACAAAATACATCGGACTGTAACTGTAGAAGAAAAAATAAATGTCCCCTACAAGGCTCATGTAAAATTAAAAATGCTATCTATAGCTGCACAGTATCAAAAACTCCAAATATACAAGAACCTATCAACAGCCATAACTCAACTACCAGATTAAATAATAACACCAACTTAAATCAATCTACCGATCAATTACTAACCAACCCACCACATTATAATCCAACAATAGACCTAACGGAAAATAATCATAATAATCAAGAGGTAATATATATTGGTTCCACATCTGGCCCAATAAAACATAGAATTTCAACGCACAAACATTCTTTTAAAAATAACTCTCTATCAAACCAAACTACTCTATCCAACTATATTTGGCAACTAAAAAATAGCAATATTTCTTTCAACTTAAAATGGCAAATAATAGAGACTTGCAAATCATATAAACCAGGAGATAAATTTTGTACATTATGTACAAAAGAAACCCTAAAAAATTTAAAATATGAAGATATAAAAAGCACAACCAAACTAGTAAATTCAAGACATGAGCTTCTATCATGTAATCATAAACGTTGGTTTAAATTTAATAAATATAAACCACCTTAAATCATTAAAAATTACTCATTAGTAAAAATAGATTACTTTTTTTTTTTTTAATAAATTAAGTTAGACCAATTACCGCCCTTAGACTCGTAAATCAAATAATAAATAAAGCCAATAACACATGACAATTATCTCCCCTTAAAAACTTGCAAAATAAATATTCTCTCTCTATAGATATTAACTGTAGCGTCTTTAAATCAAAATACGCTAACGGAAACAATTTACTGCACGAGCGTCGCCCTTTTAAAATTCATCATTCAATAAAATAAAAAGCTATAGCAAACATCTAAATGACTACTTTAAATGCAGTTCCTGATTTCAAAAAAAGAAAAACTAAAAGGTAACTATATCTATATATTTTTAAATCAAATTTATTATGTAAATTAAAAAAAAAATATATATTTTTTCTACTCATTTCTATCTCTAACCTATACTAATTTTCTTATAAATTTTAAATCCAAACCTTTTACTTCAATTTTTCAGATTCATCTGCCTTACTTTTAATGCTAGGTTTATTTTTGGTGTCTTTTCAATTCAATAGAAATCTTCCTAAATTTGCTGATGAGGAGACCGTGCTTACCAAAAAAACTATGTATAATTGTTCTACGTGACTTCATGTATACCACAAATAAAAAGCACGGATTTCCGAAACGATCGTACAGATAATTGACTTTGTTGTTGTTCCTTCTTATGAAACTGATTTTTAATTTAATTAAAATTTGATTTTTAAATTAAAAATTTTTTTTTTTAATTTTTAAATTATAAATCACATTACTTAATATTGAATTAGCTCTAGGACATTTAACTATCGAGCTTATTATATATCTAAATTACAACGAGCATTTCCTGTATTTTAATTAAACTAGTAATTTCACTATTACATTAAAATACACTTAGCTCTTTAGACTATTATTCTAATCTCCTTTAAATTATATATATATATATATATATATATATATATATATATATATATATATGCATAGATCATCGTATAACGATTAGATCACTCTCTGACTGACGTAAATGAACATTTAAAATGAAAATGTTTAAATTCGACGTTATTTCACGCGGTTAATGGTAGCCGAATGGATTAGGTCTTCGCTAAATCGAGCCAGAGATGTCTCGTGATGCGGGGTTCGAATCGTTCGATTGGTATTAATCGTGACACCCTGCACTGAAGATTTCCGAGAGGATGAAACACTAGTGTCTGTAGGTATTTAATAATTATTATAGTAAAAAATAATTATGTGAGCCCCTTTAAGAAATTCGTTTCTTATCGTTGAGCACTTTCAGTTGAATTAAAAGTCAGTCAACTTAGCTCTTATGCATAGATCATCGTATAACGATTAGATCACTCTCTGACTGACGTAAATGAACATTAAAAATTAAAATGTTTAAATTCGACGTTATTTCACGCGGTTAATGGTAGCCGAATGGATTAGGTCTTCGCTAAACCGTACCAGAGATGTCTCGTGATGCGGGGTTCGAATCGTTCGATTGCTATTAATCGTGACACCCTGCACTGAAGATTCCCGAAAGGATGAAACACTAGTGTCTGTAGATATTTAATAATTATTATAGTAAAAAAAATAAATATACACATATATATGCGTGTTTTGTGAGTTCATCATATAGGATTATCATAATATTTATAAGCGTTGGTACAGAAAACCATGAGATAAAATAATAAAGAGAATTGTTACTTTTGCCGTAAAACAAATAATGGATCTGACATAACTATTTGATGTAGTAAGTGTTGTTATCCATAGCTATATAAATAACTATTATTTTAGCAAGATCTCTCCTTCATACCTCTCTTTCCTGGTCTCTTTCCCTCTGTTTTTCTCTCTCAATATATGTATACATAATAAACCTATATATATATATATATATATATATATATATATATAGTACTTTATAAAATATATATGGCGATTAAGCTACACTGAATATTCGGCGTTTCATCCACTCTAGGATTCTTCAGGCTTATGCGCGAATTCTGTGGTTGTTTATTGTTTTTATATAGTCCGCTTCTGTCGAGCGTTTTAGTTAGCAAAGCAGCTTTCTAGTATCCACCGCGCCCCTTCCTATCAGGCAATGGGCATGCATTTTATCGAACAAAGGATCTGTTTTAAAACTAGTTTAGTGGTTTAAGGCAGATATTTCTTCCTTTTTTATATATATAAATATGCGTATGTGTACATACATATATGCACATATATATATACATATATATATATACATACATGTGTGATACATATATATATATACATACATGTGTGATCGTTTATGTATATTCATGTTTATTTAATTTATTTATTTGTTTATTTTCTATTGTTTTTGTTAGTTTTAAAACTGTTTTGTATCGCTATCCTAGAGTAAATTTTATTTTGTGAACGCAGTCATTTGCTATTTCTCTTCTACAGTTTAATAGATTTTGGGGTTCTTTAAAGTACAGGATAGCAAATTTTTCATGAAGGCATAATTTACATGGGTCGTCTAAATGCCTACACGTGGTAGCTTGTCTTATTATTTTCCATTCGACTACCGGCGAATGTCCGCTTTCTTTGAGTTCCCAGTATTTATTCGCAAGTGTTGTTTTTATACGCTTTTTTATTGTTGAATGTACTTTTGTGGTCATAGTATCGGGTTTTGAAATCTAAGGAAGTCATGCCTACGTAATATTTCTTGTTATTCGGGTTTTGTTTCGCAAATATTGTTGCCTGATAAACTACGCTTTTTAAGAGACATGTATTTAGAACTGGGTAAAGTGTGCGGTGTCTACAGTTGCATTTATCTTGTTCGTTATTAGTATTTTTATTTATGGTATGGTTGTTCTTGTCCGGGTTTGGTTTATTATTATTATTATTATTATTATTATTATTATTATTATTATTATTATTATTATTATATCTGCTAGTGTTAGTTTTATTTTTATCATGCTCTCTACTTTTTATTGTTTATTTTGTTGTTGTTTACATTGTTTTTATATAGTATTTTGTTATTATGTGCTTTAATTATCATCTCTAAATTTTCGCCACAACTGTAGGATAACTTTAAGGTATTTTTATTGAAGATTTTGTGTAAGGGGTTGGTTGCGGGAAAGTGTTTTTCAATAAGATCTAGAAATTTCTTGCCAAGTTTTGTTTTTAACATTTGATTGTATGGGGCCGTATAACAGATTATAATTCTTTTTCTTCTATTTTTAATTTTATTATGGTTATTTGTGTTTCGTTGCTTATATTTGATATCGATATTTTTGTATCCACTATTTTTTAGGGCTGTTTCGTAGATATTGGTTGACCTGTTAAATGCATTTTCATCGCTTGAGTTATTATTGAGTCTACTTACGATCGAGTTAGGAATGTGTTTTATAATTGATGGTGGGTGATTGGACTTAGGCTTTACATAAATTGGAGTAGCGTTATCTTTTAAGTATGGTTCATATGTGTTTTTATCTAAGTTTAACGTGACGTCCAGGAAGTTTGTTATTTTTATGTTAGCTGATACGTCTGCTTTTAGGCCTAATTTTCTCATTTCCTTGTGTATGATTTTGTTAAAGTTTTCTCCCTTGACTTTGTTGGAGTTTTTTTATTATAGCTAGTCCGTCATCTCTATATAGGCCGATATCCGTAGTATCGAATATGCTTGTGAGGGTATATAGAATGAATAATCCCACAAGATCTGATGCCTCTGCAGAGTCCTTGGCACCCATCGCCAAATCAAACGAATTTTTCATTTTAGTTTTTATCCCTTGGTTATTGTTATTTATTAGAACTGATTTTCTACATTTTTTAATGATGTTGATTTCTTCCGAGGATAGATGCCTCGGCAAATTCTAGGGCAATGTTAAAAAGTTCTTCGGATATCGAGGGATAAAAGTCTATGATGTCAAACTGCATAAACGTACATTTATCTTTGTTTTCTATATTTTTAAACCAGGTGATTTCTTCGGTAGTATTTGCCCACTGGTTTAGTTCTAGGTCTTATTTGATTTGTTTGTTTACTCTAGAAAGTATAGTTTTGCTAATTCTACCTATTTCTGGTTTAGTTGGGTTTATCAGGCGGGTCCTGGGATTATTATTAAAGTCCTATTTGTGGTCTTTAAGCAGAATGCATGCCTCTCTAGGTTTCAATTTGCCAAGTTTACCGCTAATTTTGAATTTATCGGTAATTTTTTACTTTCAGTATTTATTATATCTATGTACTTGCATTCGTTTGTGTCTAGTTTTTTGTAGTTTTTTGTAATGTTTTCTGCGATTAGTTTGTTATATTCCTGATTATCTATTTTATAAAAGTAAACAAATTCCGAGGCATACACTGATATATCCTCGGAAGAAATCAACATCATTAAAAACTGTAGAAAATCAGTTCTAATAAATAACAATAACCAATGGATAAAAACTAAAATGAAAAATTCGTTTGATTTGGCGATGGGTGCCAAGGACTCTCCAGAGGCATCAGATCTTGTGGGGTTATTCATTCTATATATCCTCACAAGCATATTCGATACTACGGATATCGGCCTATATAGAGATGACGTAGTTTATCAGGCAACAATATTTGCGAAAGAAAATCCGAATAATAAGAAATATTACGTAGGCATGACTTCCTTAGATTTCAAAACCCGATACTATGACCACAAAAGTACATTCAACAATAAAAAAAGCGTATAAAAACAACACTTGCGAATAAATACTGGGAACTCAAAGAAAGCGGACATTCGCCGGTAGTCGAATGGAAAATAATAAGACAAGCTACCACGTGTAGGCATTTAGACGACCCATGTAAATTATGCCTTCATGAAAAATTTGCTATCCTGTTCTTTAAAGAACCCCAAAATCTATTAAACTGTAAAAGAGAAATAGCAAATAATTGTGTTCACTAAATAAAATTTACTCTAGGATAGCGATACAAAATAGTTTTAAAACTAACAAAAACAATAGCAAATAAACAAATAAATAAATTAAATAAACATGAATATACATAAACGATCACACATGTATGTATATATATATGTATATATATATGTGCATATATGTATGTACACATACGCATATTTATATATATTTAAAAAAGGAAGAAATTTCTGCCTTAAACCACTAAACTAGTTTTAAAACAGATCCTTTGTTCGATAAAATGCATGCCCATTGCCTGATAGGAAGGGGCGCGGTGGATACTAGAAAGCTGCTTGGCTAACTAAAACCCTCAATAGAAGATGACCATATAAAAACAATAAACAACCACAGAATTCGCGCATAAGCCTGACGAATCCTTGAGTGGATGAAACGCCGAATATTCAGTGTAGCTTAATTGCCGTATATATTTTATAAATTACTAACTATCTCTACCTACGTATTGGGCACTTTTGAAGTAAATACTTAAAGTTTACGCATAAATCTATGCTTTCGTATATTAATTTTATGTGAGTAAATGAAGTAGTTATATATATATACTAAAACATCTGGTCTAGATGGAGTGGACTAGAACTTGCTGCTATGGCTTAAATTGATTTGAAATAACTGCAGGGGAAGACGTGATTCCAAATATTTTTCATATGTTATATCTCCCCTCTTTTGGAAATAAGGCACGATTATGAATATCTCCAGTATCAAATAATCTTTATACACCTGGAAAATTACTTTATGTAGGAAAACTAAAGGAGGGAGATATAACATATGAGAAATATTTGGAATCAAGTCCTTCTGTCCTATTATTTCAGATCATTTGAAACCATAGTTGCAAGTTTCAGCCTGTCTTTTGGAGAAACATCAGATATTTCGTAATTCATATGAAAACTAGGAAAACAAATGACCATGATTTAAATATTTTATGATTGTAAAATAAGTGCCAAAAATAGGCTCTAAATTGTGGATGATCCGCTTAAGGTGTGATTTTAAGGACAAATGTCATAACTCACTATACAATTCAGGTCCTTACTATTTCAACGAGTCTTCATTTGTTTATGTTAATAATTATTAAAATAGACACATAAATGGAAATAATCTGTAAGAAATGTGTAGCATATTAAAGATAACTGAGGAACTGGGGGATTTTGAACATGTTTCTAACTATTTTATGGAGTTTAGCGAATGGTGTATAACATAACCGGTCGGATGCGTCGTAGACGATGAAACACGTGTCAGTGGATAATTATATTTCGAACACAATATATATATACCGCTCCCCATTTAGGAGTAGCAATTTGGTAAAAGGGAAAATTCAGGTAAAAATGCACTTACGTATAAATAACTGAATTCATTCAAAAACGTATCGCAAAACAAAAAAAAAACAAACAAACAAACAAAATAAATCACATCTATATATATGTATATATTCATATATTATAAAATTTTATTTATTTTATACACATTATTAACTACATATAATGCATGTCTATATGTTATTGAGCACTATTTTATACACACAAAGGGTGTTATTGGATTAACATATAGGACAAAAAGGCCAGACAATCATAACACGCGCATGCACACACACACACATACATACATACACACACACACACACACACACACAGACATATATATATATATATATATATATATAATCATCCACATACAGTACTGTTTCGCTGTTCCACAAACAGGCAACTACCTCAAGCCAGGTTTGAAAGACAGTCGAGGCCCCTAACCATTACTGCTGCTGATGTTTTGACATCATTAAACTCACTACTCGCTCAGCAGATACCCCGGCTCGATTTGTTTACACAAAGCACGTCGCTTTATACGCTAATGGTAATTCGTGTATCACTTCTCAATATGCTCGACTCAAGATCAGGAGCATTATAGTCATCCACATACAGTACTGTTTCGCTGTTTCACAGCTCATCTGTGCGGCTAGACAGGCAACTACCTCAAGCGAGGATTGAAAGCCGACCGTCTGTACAACAGTCAAGGCTCCTAACCATTACGCTATTGCTTATATATATTATTGATCCGTTGCTGATATATATTATTTATCCCTTGCTGATATATATTATTATACCTTGCTGATATATATTATTTATCCGTTGCTGATATATATTATTTATCCGTTGCTGATATATATTATTTATCCCTTGCTGATATATATTATTATACCTTGCTGATATATATTATTTATCCGTTGCAGATATATATTATTTATCCGTTGCTGATATATATTATTTATCCTTGCTGATATATATTATTTATCCTTGCTTATATATATTATTTATCCTTGCTTATATATATTATTTATCCGTTTCCGATTTATATTATTTATCCGTTGCTGATATACATTATTTATCCGTTGCTGATATATATAATTTATCCTTGCTGATATATATTATTTATCCGTTGCTGATAGATATTATTTATCCTTGCTTATATATATTATTTATCCTTGTTGTTATATATTATTTATCCGTTGCTGATATATATTATTTATCCGTTTCCGATTTATATTATTTATCCGTTGCTGATATATATTATTTATGAGTCGCTAATATATATTATTTAGCGTCGCTGTTATATATTATTTATCCGTTGCTGATATATATTATTTATTCGTTGCAGATATATATTATTTATCCGTTGCAGACATACATTATTTATCCGTTGCTGATATAAATTATTTATCCGTTGCTAATATATATAATTTATCCTTGCTGATATATATTATTTATCCGTTGCGGATATATATTATTTATCCGTTGCTGATGTATATTATTTATCCGTTGCTGATATATATTATTTATCCTTGCTTATATATATTATTTATCCGTTGCTGATATATATTATTTATCCTTGCTGATATATATTATTTATCCGTTGCGGATATATATTATTTATCCTTGCTTATATATATTATTTATCCTTGCTTATATATATTATTTATCCGTTGCTGATATATATTATTTATCCGTTGCTGATATATTATTTATCCGTTGCTGATATATATTATTTATCCTTGCTGATATATATTATTTATCCTTGCTGATATATATTATTTATCCTTGCTTATATATATTATTTATCCTTGCTTATATATATTATTTATCCTTGCTGATATATATTATTTATCCGTTGCTGATATATATTATTTATCCGTTGCAGGTATATATTATTTATCCCTTGCTGACATACATTATTTATCCGTTGCTGATATAAATTATTTATCCGTTGCTGATATATATTATTTATCCTTGTTTATATATATTATTTATCCGTTGCTGATATATATAATTTATCCTTGCTGATATATATTATTTATCCGTTTCTGATATATATTATTTATCCGTTGCTGATATATATTATTTTTCCGTTGCTAATATATATGATTTATCGGTTGCTGATATATATTATTTATCCGTTGCTGATATATATGATTTATCGGTTGCTGATATATATTATTTATCCGTTGCTGATATATATTATTTTTCCGTTGCTAATATATATTATTTATCCGTTGCTAATATATATTATTTATCCGTTTCTGATATATATGATTCATCGGTTGCTGATATATATTATTTATCCGTTGCTTATATATATATTATTTATTCGTTGCTAATATATATTATTTATCCGTTGCTAGTATATATTATTCATCCGTTGCTGATATATATTATTTATCCGTTGCTAATATATATTATTTATCCGTTACTAATATATATTATTTATCTGTTTCTGATATATATTATTTATCCGTTGCTGATATATATTATTTATCCGTTGGTAATATATATTATTTATCCGTTTCTGATATATATTATTTATCCGTTCCTAATATATATTATTTATCCGTTGCTGATATATGTTATTCATCCGTTGCTGATGTATATTATTTATCCGTTGCTGACATATATTATTTATCCGTTGCTAATATATATTATTTATCCGTTACTGATATATATAGTTTATCCGCTGCTGAGATTTTCTTCCGCGCTTATACATTTTAAAACGGCAATTTTTTCCCAAGGTGTTACTGGCAGTTTAATGTAATAAAAAATAACTATATTTATAGACAATGTAAAGTCGATTATATTATTTATTTATGAAAACACTTTAATAATCTGCTTCTCAGAAATCTCATATTTTATATCTAAACACTCACTATCGATCATAGTTGCTTAAATCATCAATGTTAGCCTATTATAACACCCAGTAAAATCATCAAGGTTTGTCTATTATAATGCTCAGTTAAATCATCAATGTTTGCCTAATGTAATGCTCATTTAATTCGTCAATGTTTGTCTCAGTTAAATCACCAATATTTGCCTATTATAATGCTTAGTTTAATCATTAAGGTTTGTCTATTATAATGCTCAGTTACATCATCAATGTTTGCCTATTATAATGCTCAGTTAAATTATCAATGTTTGTCTATTATAATGCTCAGTTAAATAATCAATGTTTGTCTCAGTTAAATCACCAATATTTGCCTATTATAATGCTCAGTTTAATCATTAAGGTTTGTCTATTATAATGCTAAGTTACATCATCAATGTTTGTCTATTATAATGCTCAGTTAAATCATCAATGTTTGCCTCAGTTAAATCATCAATGTTTGCCTATTATAAGACTCAGTTAAATCATCAATGTTTGCCTAATGTAATGTTCAGTTAAATCGTCAATGGTTGTCTATTACAATGCTCAGTTAAATCGTCAATGTTTGCCGCAGGTAAATCACCAATATTTGCCTATTATAATGCACAGTTAAATCATCAATATTTGTTTATTATAATGCTCAGTTTAATCATCAATATTTCCTCAGTTAAATCACCAATATTTTCCTATTATAATGCTCAGTTGAATCATCAATATTAGTCTATTATAAGACTCAGTTAAATCATCAATGTTTGCCTAATGTAATGTTCAGTTAAATCGTCAATGTTTGTCTATTACAATGCTCAGTTAAATCGTCAATGTTTTTTATTATAATGCTCAGTTCTCTATTTATAAAGATCGATGTCGTAACACGTAAATTACTAGACAAACTAAGTTCTAAGTTAACAGGGGTAAATGTTCAATTCTCAGTACTAACGATACGAAGAAAACTTTTGCAAATTACTTAAAACTTCTACTAAGTAACGACTGATGGAACAAAAGCATACTATCCATGTCGGTTAAATCAAGGTTTCAATTCGAAATTCCATGTAGATTCTCGAGTGCGACAAGATCCTCCATCCTACTGCATATTGATACTTTATGTCTGGTTGGGATAAGTGCCGAACATTTATATCAGATATACCTCTGTTCTCCATATTTAAAAAGAACGTATCCTCTATAGTAACAGGCCTGACTGAATGATTTATTGAGGGAAGATGCCGTTTCATACCCTTCACGAAATTCCAGCAAAATCTCAACAATACGCCGTGGTTGACTCCAGAATGTGCCACTGCCATTACGCACATCTAGTATAATTGCCGAACACTAAACAAACACAATTGAAATTAAAACATGGCGTCTTCTATTACCCTATACAGTAAAACGTTTTCATTACAACAATGTTTTTTACTATAAAAATATATTTTTTACAAAAATATTACTTTTATGTTCTATACTTGATGTACGTTATGACTCCATTGTGGGGGAAAAAAGAAATATCACATTATCTTACAAGATTTTGCTTGAAGAAAATTATTAGATATTCTCTTATAAACGAAAATATACTAAACGTTTGATATCATTAAATATAGACTTACATTGCCAGATTTTCCTAATTTACGTACATTATTTATTGTTGTTATCTCAGGATTTACGATTCTCTAGACACTTAAACTCTTATTTGAGACTTGCTTAAATGTCTTTTGCTTCTCACACATGATACAGAACAGATGACAGGCTATATTACAACAGTGAAAAAGAGATGACACAGTTAATTATTTGTGTTCATTGTTTACTAGCAGTGCCCGTGTATCGTCGTCGCCCGTGAGGAATATAAAAGACTCATTTATCTTTAAATCATTAACTATTAACGCATAACTTCAGAAAAAAATGCAAACAAAGAATCACGTATTAGTGATTTGCGTGACTCAAATAGAATCTAAATTACTGTAAACGGAATTTAGCCCCTACTCGAAAACAAGTCCCATAACTTACCAATCCAAATGTATGTGTAACCAAAGTAAGTCTCATTTCTTGTGGCAGGAAGTTATTTTGGACAACAATTTATATCCTATATAAATGACTTATTGTTATGGTGTGTCCACCCAACAGATAAACTCTTCCACATCTTATAAAGATCCGGAAGATATGTCTCTCGATGTTAGTACTCGAGTTATGCCCGAGTATTGCACTCGTGGCAGTTGGACTGACGTATATACAAATGATTTGTATTTGGTTTTCTGTTCAACAAAGTTTCTGTCTACTTATTACGCATTGTGTTTTTTCAGACACGTACAGAATCACAACACTGGCGACCAGGAAAATTAAAGATCTCGAACCATTTGTCACCAAAAGCACAGAGGACGAAGGATTATAAATAACTTGAAACATATGTCAACCACAACTCTGACAAAGGAGTACTCTTAAAATACGTTTACTCCAAACCCATAAAAAGATGCTACAACGGGCGATACGGATTTAAGCCGTTTATTCAATGATATCAAAAAGAACAAACGTAAATAAACAACGACAAAATTACTCAGCAACCTTAAGTACAAAAAGGATTTATTGGAAAATCAAGAGGCTGTATTCTTTCTTTGTCCCTCAAATAAGTGATTCTCATTTTATTCCGGCACTGTGTTAAATTCTAAAGAATTTATTATTGTTCGTTCTCTCATAATAGAAATAATCACTATCGAATTATATGCTTTTCTTTAAGTGACGACTAGAATCACATTGTGAATAACCTTTCTCTGAAGTACTAAAATGATTTTTTGGCGGTAAAAATGAAAAGTTTTACACGTTGTTTGTTTTTCTACTTTAGCAGCTTAAGAATTAACTTCACAAAGCCATACTTATAAAAACAATTTTAAACACCGGAGACTTCATGTCTAGTATATTTAATTAGTAAAATACCAAATCTATCAACGACAAGGAAACGAAGAACTAAAACCAACGAAGAAAAACTACTGAAGCAGCAGCAGCAACAACAACAACAACAACAACAACAACAACAACAGAAGTTTGAAAAATTTATACCGCAAAAAAAAAGGTGTAATACGAGTCAAAATAAGAGTCAAAATAGAAGTCGAGAACGAAAATATTATTTTCAGAAAAACTATTTTGAGTGCAATTAAAAATTTCACTTATTTCACAAAAGAAGATACCCCCCTTTATATTCAACGATTTCAAAGTTTCTGATAATTTTAAATGTTTAATATTTGTACAAGGACTAGTATCCTCGAAATGCGCGGAAATTTGATGTAGAATGCTAACCAAATTAAAATAAGAACTGAATATTTAGCTGAAGACTGGAAAATAGTTTATTTTTTACATGGAGGTCACCACTTAGCAAAGCCCAGAAGCCACTCGGGGATAAGGATTATTGTGTGTACAGTAAGCAATGGGGTATTCGTTAGTATTGGAGATTTGATAAAGTGTCATCACTTAAGGGGGCAGTTCATCAAGAATTTGTTTATATTGGACTTGAAGACATCCAAGTTGAAGTCAGGAGGGAAACAGGAAAGCGGTAGAGAGTTCCACAGGTGTGCAGTTCTAAAAAAGAATCTTTGTTCATGTAATCTACGTTTTGATTTAGGCACGTTTTGATTTAGGCACAGATAAAGAGTGGGGAAAATTATTGATAGTGTTTTCAGCTAGACGGGTGTTTTTCGTGAATGATTTGCGAGGAGAGGACCAGAGACTGGAGCTCAGATGAGCACTTGCCATGGAAATAACGATAAAACAAAGATAGGCTCGCAACGTCTCTTCGATGGGAGAGAGGTTGCAGGGAAAAGAAAAGGACATCCCCCACTAAGCCACGAAGTCTATTTTTACTCTGTCAAGGCAGGATAGGCTGTTTTTAGCAGCTCCTGTTAAGATGTGGCAGCAGTACCCCATCCTTGGACGTACTTGGCTTTTATATAGATAGAGAATTGCATCAGTAGAGAGATATCTTCTGGAGTGGTAAAATGATCCCAGTATTTTCCCAGCGAGCTTGGCAACAGACTTGATGTATGTGTTCCATTTCAGATCAGAAGTAAAGGTCATACCACGAAGCTTATCAAAACATTGAGTCTCCCATAGACGAGAGCCATCCATTACAATTGATGCCAGATGGGGATCAGAGCGTTGATGATGTAAAGATAGGAGTTTGGTTTCAGATGCATTGAACGTAACCAGCCACCTCTTCCCCCACAGTACCACGCGCTCTAGATCAGAGGAGAGAGAATTTGAGAGAACATTGCCATTTACGGCCTTTGATGGTCGTGTCATCAGCATAGATGTCAACGAATGATTTAAGTATAAATTTTGTGAGATCATTGATGTAGATCAGGAAGAGAGTTGGGCCCAGGATGGACCCCTGACTGACTCCAGCATTAATACTTCGGGCCTCTGATTTCTGCCCATCAACCACTACTCTTATGAGTCTATCAGAGAGAAATGATTTAATTATCGAGAAAATATATTCAGTAGCTTGTGAAGTAGGCCTTTATGCCATACCTTATCGAAGGCCTTTGATATGTCAAGAGCAATGGCCCTGGAAATGACGCCTTTGTCGAGAGATTCGCTAATCCTTTGAGATATAACCTTTAGCATATCTGCTGTAGATCTGGCAGAACGGAAACCATATTGCGTGTCACTAAGAAGGTTATTTCTGCTGAGGTGGTTGACTACTTATCTATTTATTATGGATTCCAGCAACTTACTCATGACACATAGGAGACTTCTTGGTCTGTAGTGAGAGGGAGATGACTTATCACCTGAATTCTTAAAAACATGGCATACTGACGAGGGTTTCCAGGGTGTTCGAAAGCATTTCTTAAGGCAACGCTTAAACAGTATTGTAAGTAGGGGTGAGTTCTGGTTGAAGCTTTTTTAAAACTATAACTGGGATACCGTCAGGGTCAGCTGCTTTACTGGAATCAAGGTTCTTGATTAGCTTGGCGACCTCACGCACAAATAATATATTACCTAGCGTGTTGTGTGTTATAGGATGAAATACTGGGAGTTGATGGCCTTCGTCGCATAGGCTAGAATTAGCTGCAAAGTTTTTGCCAAATAGTTTGGCCTTGTCTGATGCTGACGATATGTCCTCTAGTCCATTGATAATGGTTGGGATAGAACGCACGCTTCTGCTCAGGATCCTATTTTTTATTTTCCAAAACTGGTGGGAACCAGGCCGCTGCTCAGCTACTTTGGATTTAACGGACTGAGCATATAGCTCTCTTGCATTTTTTATTACTCTTTTACAGTGGTTGATGGCGGCCCTGAAAGCAGTTTTAGTCTCAGTACATCTATTACGTTGGTAGCTATGGAAAAAGTGATTTCTATGCGAGATGGCAGCAGCACATGCTGGGAAGAACCATGGCTGGCTGTTAGAAGGAGTAATTGTAGTAGGGGTCTACGTTGGAGGATGGGGTTCTAGACAAAGCCATAAAGCATTGGATAGTTAGGCATTGCTACGACAAAAAGACTATTCTAACTCTCTTTCAAAAACAAGCCAAACCAAAAATATCAACCCCTGAAAATACAAGTCATTCCAATTAAAATGAGGAAAAACCACAATTTAGTTCCTGCTATGGCTGTAGAACCGATCATTGTCTCAACCCTGTTTAATTTCTGATAAATTTGAACACAAGAGTTGACATTGAAGAACCAATAAAAGAAATAAACCTTAGGTAAAATCTACAAGAACAGAGGAACAGGGTGGGAATTAAATTAGAAAATACGTAAAAACTTGAATAAAATATCACATTACAATTAGACTATGGTTTTATTTTTTTCATAAGGACAACCGAAGATTTATCAAATGAACAACAAAAAAAAAAGAAACTGAATAAATAAAACATATACTTCGACACGAAGTAAAAAATAACACAGAAGCAACGAAAGCAATCAAAACGTGAGCAGACAAGAAACTTTACAATTCTTTAAGTCATTTTAAAAAGCAAAGAACATTTTGAATTTTTGAAGTAACTTTTGAAGTAATTTCTGAAGTATTTTTTTGAAAGGCAAACAAAAAAGATGATACCTTAATGAAAAATACAAAAAACAACAAAAAAAGCAATATAAATCCGAGCCGCAAGTAACATTGACAAATACGAAGTTGGTTTTACCATTTCAATTTCTTTGTATGAACGTAGAAATATCAAATTAATTAAAGTTGCAAAACTGAATCCTTCAGAAACGGATAGATGATACTACTGGCGAAATGCATACCTCAAATCGTATTGTAAAAGATCGGAGATATGATTAATGTAGTCCTTGGCTCTAAACACAAATCTCTAAACATTATTGTGATAAATCCTAGGAGCAAACGATACATCGACCTCTGTGAAGTTAAGGTTTTGGAGGGGTCTGCTGTGGCATTTCTATCTTACAGATAATAATAAACTTAAATCAATAATTATAAAGACAGAGAAAATATCTCTCTCGGTGTTAGCATATATATATATATATATATATATATATATATATATATATATATATATATATATATATATGTATTATGACCGTGTAGAACTCATAGGTTTATTATCTATGCTTTTCTGCTTAATATTTATTGTTTCCACTAATTATCGATTTGATTTCTAACGGACACTTACGGGACCACGCACTTATAAAGTGATTCCTTTCTAATTTTCCAGAGGTGATAACTAATATTTATTTCTTAAAGTAAAATCATTATTTTATATCTGCCAGGCATCTCCTGTCACATAAGGAGATATTCTACATTATCAATTTTCTCTTTATCTCTCCATACGAACAAAAGCTCCTAAGTTACCACAAATGGAATGAAAACGATTTGATATTTTCTTTAGTTTGATCTGCTTTTGCGAGACAAATTCCAATGTCCCCTGCGGTGAGGCAGGGAGGATAGAAGAGAAAGAGTTATTTCTTTTGATGACAATGATTTCAATTTGCAATGTGTTCGTTTGACACCGAATGACCTTCGCTTTTAAACGATTCCCCATTTACTTGTCTAAATCCGATCCTTCTCTTCCTCGATTGTTGCAGTCTATATTCGAGAAAGATCAGTCGCGAAGAAAGATCAATATATTTCTGAAATGTAAATTATGATTCACAATTACAAGTACTCAATTATAAATAACTTCGTACCAGTAAAGATTTAGATATAATTCGATGTAGAACTGCTTCATTTACGCAACATAGTTTATAACAAATCCACACATATACAGTCAAAGTGATACACAGACACATACATACATACATATATAATATATATATATGCATATATAAGTATATACACACATCTATATACAACGTTAATAAATATACATTTCATATCTCTTCTTTCTGGATCAGATCCTTTCCATCTTTCTATTAGGTTGATTAGAAAGTTCTTGCTGAATTTTTAATTTTGATTTCTAATGATATATTTTCAAATACGTTTTCAGTATAATACCTTTACTTTAGATATCATTTTAAAACGTGTTTTTCGCTCTATCTAATTGTTTCAATTTTGATTGTTTTAAAACAACTGTGTCTTCTTTTTAGAACGTTGAATTCAACATGGGAAAAAAGCAAAATAGAACAATTTTAGCTAAGCAGAAAAGCTGCCGAAACAGCTCGCGATCCTAGCGAGGTGTTTGGCCTTGGGCTCACTATGCGACACCAAGCACAATTTCGTGGCAGCAAAGATAGTCTTGTAGGTGATGAACGTAGTGGTCGGCCATCGGATGTTGACAACGATCGATTAAGAGCCTCAGCTTAAGCCAATCCACGCACAACAAGCTTCTGAATAAGACGTAACGTATACGATTCCAACCAATTAAGGGAGAGTGGAAATACAAAAGCTTTGATAAATTGAACGACACGAATTGCACGACAACCAAAAGAAAGGTCATTATGAAGTCTCATCTTCCCTTTCTTTTACGAAACAAATACAACCCGTTTCCCAAACAGGTTGTGACTTGTTATAAAAAGTGTATTCTTTACGACAACCGGTGACACTCAGTTCAGTTGTTAGACGCTGACTTTTAGGTGGTGTGTGACCGGTCTCATCCATTACAGTTTTTTTTAGTGCAGATAAAACCATTACGGTGGATACGTACTGTCAAACACAGATGAAATACATCAGAAACTTCGATAAACCCATCATTAGTCAACAGAAAATGCCCAATCCCCCCAACTATGCATGACCGTACCTCACTAAACCGACCCTGCAAAAGTTGAACAAATTTGGCTACGAAATTCTACCTTATCCGCCATACTCTATAGACCTCTCACCTACCGACTACTTATTTTTCAAGCATTTCGATACTTTTCTGCGTAAGAAATGTTTAAAAAACGCAAGCTATATCAAAAACGTGTTCAACGCCTTCATCGCCACAGAACGAGAGATTTTTATGTTAATCGTATAAATAAACTTGTTTTGCGTTAGCAAAAGTATGTTTATTCTGATGGTACTTATTTGGATCAATGAATTTGTGTTTAAGTTGAAAAATATGTTAATCTGCATTTAAGAGTTAAAAACCGTAAGAACTTTCCTGTCAACCTCATAATTAATTTTGTAACTACTGGCTGGTCTATTGTAAAGTACTTTCAAATATATAAGTGCCGTGTCTTTTAGTCAATTTGTTTATTTTTTTTTAATTTTTCATATTATTTTGTTATACCTGAAGATAAGTGATCATACACGATGTAAAACATTCATCCATTAATTATCGTAAATTCCAAACAAGAGATTTTTTTAAAGATTCTAACTGCTCCTTTTAGTGAAATTGTTTGCATCCCAATTGCACTTAGTTCACCGAGTATACTTGCCAGATAGTTAAAATATTTTTACATGGGTCCTTATTTTTCTATAATGATGATCTTCCCAAGATTCCATTTTCTTTTCCTCTTTTCCTGTATTATATAAAACATTAGTATTTTGTTATTTGGTCTCTTTCAGCTCTGTTTTGCCCAGCATTGTATGTGCACTAACTTATATTAAGGTTGCTTCATTCTATTTCCTGTCCTATACCACCATATCAGTTTAAATAGCTTCATTTACTATAAATTGTCTATGAGTAGTTATAGTGAATGGTGGATGATTTTTTTTTCCAAATGTAATTTCTGGTATATTTTCTCGAGACTTGCTGCTGTATTCGATATTGAACGTTTTACAGATGGTCCAGTAGAGATATTTAAACGTTCTGTTTTGAACAATTGTAATGTCGCCTGATATAGCTTTATAGATGGATCATACTGTGTGACAGATCTCGCACTTGTCATTGTTGTGATCACTCATCTTCTTAAAGTCATCTAGAACTGCACGCCGGTGAAACTCTATTCCGTCTGCCTGCTTCCCACCGGACTACAACTTGGATATCTTCAAGTCCAACGTTAACAAATTCCTAATGAACCCCCTTAAGTAAACACTTCATCAAATCTCCACACTAACGTAATGTACTTGCAATAACCCTTATCCCTGAGTGGCTTCCGGGCCTTGATAAGTGGTGATCACTGTGTAAAAAAAAAAGTCACCAAATCTTGATCTTATGCAGTCATTTTAATCTCTCCTGATCATAATAGAGCGATCTCTCTTATAGACAAACTATATATTTATGGTTCAATATAAAATTTAGATTATGAAACTGAAGAACGCGGTATCTGCAAGGTATTTGTAGGTTCTTCATTAGAGGTGAACACAGATTGGAGTTGTTACTTTTAACAGTCACAATGACTATAACAATGTTTACAGCTTATGTTTAGATATTCCGGCATCTGACATTAGACATGTGTACAGCTAATGCATTTAGCTATGTTAACGACTTATACGCTATGGGGGAAAACAATAAAACTTGGGCAGACCATATAAAGAAAATTAATTGTTTTGCTCAATACAAATGTAAATCTGATGGTTCAAATAGAACTGAATCTGTTTCACGTTTTTATATTGAAAATGATGGTAAAAGTTCATGTATGTTGACGTCTTAAATATTTTTAGGACTTCCAATACTGTGACCGTGAAATGGTCAATGGCTTTCGCGGAGGCTATCTTTGGGTGGAGATAGCGCTGACATATAATAGGAATTGTGTGTTAAAAAATTATTGTTTTAGCGAAGGAAGAAATTCAAGTGTATATATATATATATATATATATATATATATGTGTGTGTGTGTGTGTGTGTGTGTATATATATATATATGTGTGTGTGTGTATATATATATATATATATATATATATATATATATATATATATATGATTAGCTTTTTTTGGAAAAAGAAATCCAGTAGAGTGCTCAATTAAAAGGAGAATCCGAAATATGGATATCTTATGTATATCTAAACCGTCCTATCTATCGGGCTTGAAACCGACGGTACCAATGACGTGTCTCATCTAACAACTTTCTGTACACAATAATATATATTTCTCTCTCTCTCTCTATATATATATAGAGAGAGAGAGAAAGAGAGAGAGAGAGAAAGAGAGAGAGGGAGAGAGGAGAGACTCTCTCGTCGATTCTGACATACGAGCTCCCGCCACAATAACTAAGTTGTTCGGAAATCAACACAGATTGTTTGTTTAGAGTGGTGAATGCTTTGTTTAAAACCGACCACACTTTTGAGTATAACTGCTAATCTTTATCGGTGCAATGGCTGCCACAAGGCTGAAAGGTAATTTAATTGTCGAAATATTTGCGGTTGAGTGATAATGAAGTTTAAAATTTTATGAATCGTAGAAATGTCGTTAGGCCGCATGACTAGTAAAGCGTTAACGCTGATAATAATGGTGGAAATACAATTTGATGCTTTCGAGACTTTTACGATTTCGTTTATTCAAACGCCGACAGAGTTACCAGTTGATAATTTACAAAATCAACATTCGGCACGTTTACAGCGAGTAGATGAAGATTAGAAAGAGGCCATAGAGTTTGAAAAGTAAAGGTTGTTTTAATCACATTAGTAGATAAAAAACAAAAAACAAAAAAAAAATAAAAAACACGTTCAGTCTTAAGCACGATGCAGATATTTGTTTGTGCGAAATCGAAGATCATCCGCTATTTGCACGTGGATTTTAGCAGGGTTTTATTTAAAAGCGTATTTGCATTTTTCATAAAAAGATTTTAGCAGGGTTTTATTTAAAAGCGTATTTGCATTTTTCATAAAAAGAGTTGAGAGCTGAATGTAAGTCTGTCCAACAGAAGCTTCAAATCATATTTGCTTTGAACTAAAGTTTGTTCCTTGCTTTTCCATGCTTAAGTTTAGAGTCTAAATTTCCTTGACTTGCCACGCTTAAGTTTGAAATATAATTTTCTCTTGACTGTGAAGTTTGGCTTTGAATTTCTATTGAGTGCCACGCGTAAGTTTGAAATATAATTTTCGTTAGATTGTCTAGCTTATGTTTGAAATGTAATTTATCTCAAATACAAAAACAACAGTTCACAAATCTTTTTTAAATGATTCTAAATGATATTTACATTGTTATAGTTGTCTTAAAATATACATTAGAAATACGAAAACCGTGTTCAATAGATATGCCACAAAAAGTCCAGTCATATTGACCGGGAAAAACGACCCTGGAGTCTAACTCTGTCCCGTGGGGAGGCATAGTAAATAGGTACATCTACCTAGGAAAGATGCAGAGAAGCGATGCTAATATAATTCCATAAAATAAAACGGGAAATTATGCTTGTTGGATAATGTTCCCCCCCCCAAATAGACATAATCATGCAGAGTATGAAAAGTGTTCTATGAATATGCTATGCATGTTATGTCATATAGTAACTAGCAATAGGAACTTCATAATGAAGCAAGAGAAAAACTAACAATAGACAAATGTGATATAAAACGTATTACATTAGCATCAGTGTTTTAAAAAAGGGCCCACTTATCAAGACACAAAGGCCACTTGAGGATAAGGGTTAATAAGTGTACAGTAGTCAATAGGACGGTGACTTTGTAATTGTTAGTAGTGTGAATTTGGTAAATTGGATTACTTAAGGGGAACGGCTCATCAAGAAGTTGTTTACATTGGACTTGAAAACGATCATATTATAGTTAGCCAGAAAGCAGGCAAATGAAAGAGAGTTCCACAGGTGTGCAGTTCTAAGAAAAAAGCTTTGTTCATGGAATCTACGTTTAGTTCTAGGCACAGATAAATAGTGGGGGAACTTATTGATAGTGTTTTAAGCTAAACGAGTGTTTCTCGTGAAAGTTTGGCGACTGGGGACCAGAGATTGGAGCTCAGACGAGCACTTACCATGAAAATAACAATAGAGCAGAGACAGGCTCGCACCATCTCTTCTGTGAGAAAGAGATTGCAGGAAAGAGAAGAGGACCCCCCCTCACTCGGCTACGAAATCTATTTTGAACTCTGTCAAGGCAGGATAAGAATTTCTAGCAGCTCCTGCCCAGATGTTGCAACAGTACTCTATCCTTGGACGTACCTGACTTATATATAGGTAGAGAATTGCACGAGCAGTGAGATATTTACTGGATCGGTAGGACAATCCTACCATTTTCCCAGCAGCCCTGGCAACGGATTTAATGTACATGTTCCAACTCAGATCAGTAGTAAAGGTCAAGCCCAGAAGTTTGTCAAAAAATGGATCCTCCCCAAGACGAGAGCCATTCATTTCAATTCATGCCAGATGGGGATCAGAGCGTTGACGATGAAAGATAGAAGTTTGGTTTTAGATGCATTAAAATTAACCAGCCACCTCTTTCTCCATTGTACCACTTGGTCAAGATCAGAGGAGAGAAAATCAGAGATCTAGATCTGTTTTTGACCACAGTTCCCGATGACTGCATAGCGAAGGCCCACAGCCCACTCGGGAACGCTGATCATGCAGTGATAATGGTTGAAATCGCCCTAAACTCTAGACCCAAAACTGAAGAGCCAGTGCTCAAAACAATGAGATATTATAATAAGGCTGACTGGGAAGCCATCAGGGAACTAATTAGAGATGCTCCATGGAAAAATATTTTCTCTCTCCCTGCTGAACAGTGTGCAAACGAGACCACTGACTGGTTCAAAACTGCAATCGAAGCGCATGTTCCCATGCGGAAATTTTATAGTAAGCCCCACTCTCCCCAATGGTTTACGTCGACTTGTGCAACTGCCATTACTCAAAAGCAGCATGCATACCGTAGGTTTAACCGACATAAGTCCAGTTCAAACAGACTGAAGTATATAGAAGCTAGAAATAACGTTAAGAAAGAAATAGCGACAGCTAAGAGAGAATTTACGGAAACCACTAAAAAGCGCATCGAAGCACAAAAACTAGGAACTCGAGACTTCTGGAAAATCTACAACAGTGTAGTAAATAATGGGCAATCAACAATTCCCCCACTAACCAACAATCACGAGGTTGTCTCCTCAGCAACCGACAAGGCTAACATGCTTGCCAGTCGGTTTGCCTCAAACTCCACACTGGACCCTTCCAACCACCCCCTACCTGACTTTCCTATGCGGACAGACGCCACACTAGACGATCTGAAAACCACCCCTGCTCAGGTGCATGCTATCATAAAAAACCTTGACACCTCAAAAGCATGTGGACCCGATCTTATCCCAGCTGTGCTATTAAAAAAGTGCTCAGCCGAAGTAGCTCCAGTTCTCTCCAAACTCTACAACAAATGTCTTAATGAAGCTTGCTTTCCGGGCTGTTGGAAAACTGCTTCTGTTGTACCAGTATTCAAGAATTCTGGCGAAAGTACAGACCCATCAAATTATCGCCCCATTAGCCTCCTCCCACTTTTTGCCAAAATATTTGAGACCATAATTAACCATGCTCTAGTCCATCATCTTACAGATGCTAAACTACTGACTGACAAACAATATGGATTTAGACAAGCCCGTTCCACAGCAGACATCCTCACCGTGATCTCTGAACGTATATACCAATCACTGGACAAAGCGGGGGAAGGCAGAGCGGTAGCTCTAGATATATCTAAGGCTTTTGACAGGGTATGGCATGAGGGTCTCCTCAGTAAAATCAGATCATACGGTATCACTGGTAGAATACTTAACATAATTAAATCCTTCTTAGATAAGAGAAAAATCCAGGTAGTCGTCGACGGTCGCACATCTAAACAATATGATATAAATGCGGGAGTGCCCCAGGGTTCTATCCTTGGACCTCTATTGTTCCTGATATTCATAAATGACCTCCCCGACAACATTGCCTCTGAGATGGGTATATATGCTGATGACACTACACTCTATGGCAGACACGACAGGAAGACGAATGAACACATTTCTAAAGAAATGGCAGAAACACTAGAGGAAGACCTCCAATCTGTAGTGGAATGGGGACAAAAGTGGTTGGTCGCGTTCAATGCTGCCAAGACTAAACTAGTTTCATTCAATAATTACAAGAAACCCTCTCTACCACCAATAGCAATGGCCAACGACTCTTTATCTGAGAGTCCATCTTTCAAACTCCTTGGCCTAACGTTCACAGGAAACATGAGTTGGAACAATTACATTGAAGGCATTGCCAGGGCCGCTGCAAGAAAGGTAGGCTCTCTCTACCGTGCTAGAAAACTACTAACACCCGAAAGTATCCTGTACCTCTATAAGGCCACCATTCGCCCATGTATGGAGTATTGCTGCCACATCTGGGCTGGTGCATCTGCTACTAGTCTCTCGCTCCTTGACAAGGTTCAAAAGAGAGTCGCAAATCTGATAGGCCCTGAACTGGCATCTAAGCTTCAGCCTCTGTCCCATCGACGAAATGTTGCATCCCTCTGCCTGTTCTACAAGTATTTTAGTGGTGAATGCTCTGATGAACTGCAATCACTTGTGCCCCCACGACGCGAGCACCCTCGATAAACCCGACAGGCTACTAGATCCCACCCCCACACTGTAGAGGTCCCTAGATGTAAAAGATCTTTTTACTCTAATAGTTTCTTCCCCAGAACCGCAAGACTCTGGAATTCCATTCCAGGTCCCTGCTTCCCCAACAGTACTGACGTGCAGAAGTTCAAGTGTAACGTGAACCGACACCTTGCTGCCGAAATCCCTACATAGTACCCCAGTAGTTGTTGCCCCTGATAGTAGCCCCCTACCCCAAAGTGGCAATTTGCCTTGTTTGGGGTGAAAATGTAATAAAAAAAAAAAAAAAAAAAAAGAGAGAACTTAGTCGTTTACGGCCCTTGCAATGTTGCCATAGATGGTAGTGTTGTCAGCATAAATGTCCACAAATGATCTTAGAATGTTATTTGGGAGATCATTGATATAGATCAGAAAGAGAGTCCTGCCTAGAATTGATCCCTGAGGGACTCTAGCATTAATACTGTAAGCTTCAGATTTTTGGCCATCAACCACTACTCTTATGAACCTATCAGAGAGAAATAATTTAATAATTGGAAAGACGTTTCCAGCTATACCGTAGCTGGAGATTTTGTAGAGTAGACCTTTATGCCATAATCTATAAAAGGCTTTTGATATGTCAAATGCAATTGCCCTTGAAAGGAAGCCTCGATTGAGAGATTCGCTAATCATATGAGATATAACTGTAAGCACATCAGCTGTAGATCTAGCACAACGGAAACCATACTGCATGTCACTTAGGAGATTATTTTTGCTGAGGGTGTTGACTACTTCTCAATTTAGTACATATTCTAGCAACTTACTCATGACGCACAGGAGATTGACTGGTCTGTGTTGAGAAGGAGATAAGCGATCACCTGAATTTTTAAATACGCGTTCTTTATTACTCTTTTACAGTGGTTGCTGGTAGTCCTGAAATCGACTTAGTCTCAGCACATCTATTACGTTGGAAGCAATGGAAATGGTGATTTATGTGCGCAATGGTAGCAGCACATTTTGGAGAGAACCACGGCTGACTGTTAGGTTTTTGCTAAAAATTATGAATAGGGCTATACCTACAATTAGCCATTCAGTCAGGTCTGATACTATGGAAGACACGTTTTGTAAAACATGGATCGAAGAGGTAGATCTGATATAAATATACGAAAGCTATCCCAGTCAGCCATAGAGTATCGATATACTCTACGATGGAGAGGTATGTCGAAGGACTTATTACATTGTGTTTTTATCTTAACGGAGCCAACCGAGTGGTTTGAAGCCCCCAGTGGAGACAGAACGGAAGAAGAACATAGCTCAGGGCAAGTTGTGAGAAAAAGGGCTAGGACACTAGCTTATTGACCATCAGTGTCAGGTACACGGGTGGATTCGTGAACAATTTGAGCTAAGTCATATGTAATGGAAAAATCGTGACAAGACCTCACCTCATCATCTCTCTTGTTTGAGTGGACTAACCATTCCACATTGTGAACATTGCAGTCTCCACTATATTATTATGTCCATGTCGATCTTGAGGGTCAAATTTAGATGTCAAATTAGAATATCCTTTAATTACAAACTCATCTAGGGAATAGTTGGTCCGATGCCAGTTTCGCTCAAGAATAATAGGTGAGGTTTGCTTTCCCGTAATTGGATTTCAACCTCTAAAAGGTTGGAACGTAGACCTCTGATGTTAGAGAAGAGACATGATAGTGGGGATCTACGTTGGAAGTTGTGAGTTCTGGGTTTAATCGTGGTTCCGCAGAACATAGACCTTCAGACTTTATATGTTGAAATCCACAGGAAATCAATTACTTTTTACGAGAATAATATTAGCGTTACATAAATATAAATAAAAATAAAAAATATTTAAAGTTTTATAAAACATATACATAGTACAATATCAAAATCATAAAAAGATTCAAAGTAGACATATATTAATTCTTTTTTGACTACGGGGATCAGTGAAAATTCCACAGTGGTATCTTTAAGGTGTTATATATTGCCGCTGGACATTCTGTGGACGTTCAGTGTGATGGAGACCCTGCTCCGCTATTATTGCAGCACTTTTGTTAAAACTGTAAAAGTGTTTATCTAAATAGTCTGGTTATGTAGTGCGAGAATAGATCTGGTTATTACGGTGCATCTCCAATATTCTTATAGGTGTCTGTGACACATTTCCATTGTATGGACGTCTGGCACGAGCGTAAACCCCACCATATCATTATGTTATTTTTAGCCAGAACAGATAATACCCTAGCTCTTAACCAGCAGACGAAGAAGATATATTTTAGTTTCACATACGTCCGAAAACCGACACCATATTTTTAATGATTTTTTAAAGATTTGCGAGGGGGGACAAGAGATTGGAGATCAGACGAGCACTTGCCATGGAAGTAACGATAAAACAAAGACAGGCTCGCAACGTCTCTTCTGTGGGAAAGAAGTTGCAGATAAGGAGTAAAGGTCAAACCCAAAAGATTATCAAAACATGGGGTCTCTCCTAGACGAGAGCCATCCATTACAATTGATGTAAGATAGGGATCAGAGCGTTTATGATGTAAAGATAGCTTGGTTTTAAATGCATTAAAAGTGACTTGTCACCTCTTCCCACACTGTACCACGCGCTCGAGATCAGAGGAGAGAGAATTTGAGAGTACATTGTTATTTACGGCCTTTGATGGGTTGCCATAGATGAGCGTGTAATCAGCATAGATGTCAACGAATGATTTAAGTATGTGTTTTTGGAGATCATTGATGTAGATCAGGAAGAGAGTTGGGACCAGGATTGACCCCTGATGGACCAGCATTAATACTTCGGGCCTCTGATTTCTGCCCATCAACCACTACTCTTATGAGTCAGAGAGAAATGATTTAATGATTGAGAAAACATTTCCACGTAGCTGGAAATCTTGTGAAGTAGGCCTTTATGCCATACCGTATCGAATGCCTTTAATATGTCAATGGCAATTGTCCAAAAAGGAAGCCTTTGTCGAGAGATTTATTAATCCTATGAGATATAACCGTATACGCATCTGCTGTAGATATGGCAAAAGGGAAACCATGTCACTAAGAAAGTTATTTCTGCTGAGGTGGTGTACTACTTCTCTAATCAATATGGATTCCAGCAACTTACTCATGACACATAGGAGACTTATTGGTCTGTGCTGAGAGGGAGATGATTTATCACCTGAATTCTTAAATACAAGACATACTGATGAGGTTTTCCAGGGTGTTGGAAATCACTTCTCCTTAAAGTAACGCTTAAACAGTATTGTAAGTATGGGGGCAAGTTCTGGTTGGAGCTTTTTCAACACTATTATTGGAATGCCGTCAGAGCCAGTTGCTTTACTGGAATCAAGGTTCTTGATTAGCTTGGGAACCTCACGCACAGATATTTGTATGTTGCATAGCGTGTTGTGTGTTATAAGAGAATATACGGAGAGTTGCTGGCCTTCGTCGCATAGGGTAGAATTAGCTGCAAAGTTATTGGCAAATAGTTGGCCTGTCATCAACATAATGTCTGTTGAGCAAGAAACAAAACCCGATTTGCTAGACTTTTTTTATTACTTTAAAAAAAATCGTGTTAATTTGTCTATATTTAGCCATGATTGAAGTTCCCTCCCAAAAGAATTTCCATATATATATATATATATATATATATATATATATATATATATATATATATATATATATATATATATATAGTAAGGCGAGTACAGTAATGGCGAAAAACTTAAATTGTCAATTAATGCATATCTTCATTAAGTTCTTAATTAATGTAAATTTTCATTACGTTCTTAATAAGTAAATTTCGTAGGGAGTTTCACTATTATCAGAGAGAATGCTGTCATATATATGCTGATGCGAAAAATTCCATATATTGTAGACAAAATTATACAGCGTGAAAGGATAAAAGTGTCGCCTTAAAGAAAACAGCACTACAAATTTATTTAAAACATTTATTTTAAAATCAATTCAGGTAACTTGATTATGTGGGAACGTATTTAATCAATATATTTTATTAACTCTTTTTTTCATATATATATATATATATATATATATATATATATATATATATATATATATATATATATAGCTTAATGCGTAAGAGGAAACGAGAGAGTTCAATTCCACAAATGGAAACTTATCTGAATAATGCAGGCTCAACAATTATCATTGGAGCTTATTCAATGGAACAACAGGAGTATGAAATGAAGTCACAAAATTATATATTGGTAGATATAGATTGGTTCATTTATTGAATAATGGAATACAGACAGAATTTTGGAGATAGAAGAAACTCTTTATGTCAAGGAATTTCGAAGCCTAATGCTTCTCATCAGAAGAGTAAAGAAGGTGCTAGGTAGCATGGTGGAGATGCGGCGTCTAGCGTAAGGTTCATTAGGAGCGAAAAAGACTAAGTGGAATTATAGAATGTTGCGGAAAGCTTTATTAAATTCTAAATAAAGGAGAAGCTTGTTATATATAGTATGATGTAAAAAAGTGTATATGGTCTTTACTATAGTGTTGAGTTTATTTTTAAATTTAAGGGGTATATGTTTTGGTGTTAAATTGGGGGGGGTATACTGTGGCTGCGTGGTAATTCTATTTTAACGATTTGTGGAGTGTCTATTATCTATGAAGTGGTATTTTTGACAGGTGCAACCGATACGGCAAATAGCAGCTCTAAAATCGCGTATAATTTAGGGGGTAGTTGTAAGATTATAATATTGATTTTCAGAGTTCGGTTATGTTGGGTACTCTGCGGCAATATTTCTAAGTTTCTTTTGTTATGATATGGGGAGTGTGGTTATAAGGGGGTGGTAGTTTTTTTTTGTTTATATCCGTTAAAAGCGCTGAGTGACATTTTAAGAATAAAATACGTATTTAATTCGTTTGAACCCAAAACTGCAACGCGAATTTTTTTTATAAAATAAACGAGTGTTTATTTAAAAAAAAATCGCGTTGCAGTTTTCGCTTCAAACGTATTTAATACGTATTTTATTCTTCAAATTTCACCCATCGCTTCTAACGGATATAAAAGAAAACGACCCATATATATATATATATATATATATATATATATATATATATATATATATATATATATATATATATATTACTACGTCTTACTGCTGTGTCTCTGCTGGAGTCTCAGGGCCCCTATGAAGACCCTCTAAGGGATTTCTTCCCTGAAAGTGATGTACAAAGGGGTTTGGAGAAGATGTTCAGTGTGGAGTCACAGTCAGGAACTGTCTAATTATGATGAACAGAAGATTGCTCTCTTTCGACAGTCTATTTCATTTAAGGATAACAAATATTACGTTCAGTTGCCATGGGAGGACGATAAGATCTCTTGTGTTCCTTCCAACCATGCAGTGGCTCTGCTTTTGTGAAAAAAAGGATTAATGATTGCTCGAGAAGAGAAGAATCGGCGTGCACTTACCTTGAATACTAACCAAGAAGAATTGTTGTTGTTATTCACCCTTTTAAAGTTTTATTTTGTGCTCCGGATCACGTGATAGTTAATCATCTGATCCTTCCATTATATAAGAGGGGAGATTCCCTTGTCTTGTCTCTCTTTTTTTTCTTCACCACAAATTGATTCAGTTGCCGGCGATTGAAAGTAAATCTTTTCCACTTTCGTCTGGCGAAGATACTACAAGACGGTTACGTCGCGGAAGGAGGCAATTCTTTCGCAACCTAAGGTAAGTGCATTGCTCCCTTCTTGATCTGAGCGGTCATTGATTCTTTGCTGGAATTAATTTTTTCACAACTTGTTTTTTCCCCATTTTAAATATAATCTATAAATTATGTTTTGATAAAAGCAATATTTTTCTCGGAAGTAATAAAAAACCCCTTAACATTCAAATACTTAATACTAATCCGTACATATCAGTAATCTCGTTTGCTTAAGTTTGAGAAATATTTTATTAATAAAATAATAAAATAAAAGTAAATAAAATAGAAATAAATATATACTTGTTTCCTTTCGTTTCTAATACGGCCTCATCTGTTTGTATTTGTGTTTCTTTCACGTTTTCGCTCTTCTACATGACTCTACAATCCATCATATTATATATATATATATATATATATATATATATATATATATATATATATATATATACTAAGGGGATTAGAACAAGAGTCAAAAGAGCAGAGTATATTTTAATGTATTAGTAAATTAATTAAT
This sequence comes from Euprymna scolopes, assembly GCF_053919585.1. Lineage (NCBI taxonomy): Eukaryota > Metazoa > Mollusca > Cephalopoda > Sepiida > Sepiolidae > Euprymna > Euprymna scolopes. The sequence goes on along the minus strand of NC_136490.1, from coordinate 157,841,090 downwards.
AAAATTAAAAGAAAAGAAAAGAAAACAGTGTTCGTTGTAATGTAGATATATAATAAGCTCGATAGGCATATATATCCTAGAGCTATGTTAATATTAAGTAAGATGATTGATAATTTATTATAAAAATTAAAAATCGGTTTTATAAGGAAAACAAACAAAATCATTAAAGTGTACGATCATTTCGGAAACAATGCTTTTATTGCGATCGACATTGAGTCTTGGGCAATAGTTTTATCATATAGTTTTTTGAATGAAAGTCTCCACACCAGAAAAAATATTGGGTGTTTTTTTAAAAGATACCAAAAATAAACCAAGCATTTTTTAATGGTTCGCCTTCTAAAAGTCATACGTATCATCGTGAATGCGTTCATTTAAATACAGGCCATACTGATGAGATTTTCCAGGGTGATGGGAAGCAATTCTCCTTAAGCCAACGTTTAAACAGTTTTGTAAGTATGGGCGCTTGTTTTGGTTGAAGTCTTTTGAGTACTATAATTGGAATACCGCCAGGGCTGGTTGCCTTACTGGAATCAAGGTTTTTGATTAGCTAGGCAACATCACATACAGATATTTCTATATCACATAGCGTGTTTTCTGATATAGTAGGACATATTGGAGGTTGGCGGCCTTGGTCCCAAAGGGTATAATAAGCTGCAAAATTCTTGGCAAAGAGTTTGGCCTTTTCTGATGCTGACGAGATTACCTCGGGTCCATTTATATAGATAGTTGAGATAGGACATACACTTCTGTTCAGGATTCTGTTTCCTATTTGCTCAAACAGGTGGGTACCAAGCCGCTGCTCAGCTACTTTGGACTTCACGGACTGAGCATACAACTCTTTTGCGTTCTTTATTACTTTTTTACAGTGGTTACTGGCAGTTCTGAAAGTGGCTTTAGTCTCAGTACATCTATACGTTGGAAGCAATGGAAAAAGTGATTTCTATGCGCAATGGCAGCAGCACATTCTGGAGAGAACCATGGCTGGCTGTTAGGTTTTTGCTGGAGTCTTTCGAGGGTATGAAACGGTCTATACCTACAATTAACCATTCAGTCAGGTCTGATACTATAGAGGACACATCCTTTTTAAACATGGAACGCAGAGGTAGATCTGATATAAATGTACGGAAGCTATCAAAGTCAGCCATAGAATATCGATATACTGTACGATGGAGAGGTACGTCTGGGGACTTATTACATTTCATTTTTATCTTAACTGATACAACAAAGTGGTCGGAAGATCCGAGTGGAGACAGAAGAGAAGCTGAACACAGTTCAAGGCAAGTTGTGAGAAAAAGGTCTAGGAGACTTGCATACTGGCCGTCAGTATCGGGCACTCGGGTGGGTTCGTGAACAATCTGAGTGAGGTCATAAGTAATCGAGAAACCTCCCCTCATCATCGATCTTGTTTGAGTGAATTAACTATTCCACATTATGAACATTGAAGTCTCCACATACATGAATATTTTCTGAAGGATAAGCAGATAGGACTTGGTCAATTTTCTAGGATATGCCTTTAAATATAGTAACTCAGCTGTTGTGTGGGCGATAGAGAGCGAATATAAATGCAGTAGTTTGAGCAAGTGCAACCTGGAAGCACATATAGGGTAAGTTAGGATATTCTCTGAAGATGTCCCTACAACATGGAAAGCTATCTTTTATATAGGCACATATTCCATTCCCATGGCGATCTTGGGGGTCAGATTTGGAAGTTAAAGTAGAGTATCCTTTAATTACAAATTTGTCCAGGGAAATAGTCTGTCCAATACCAGTTTCGCTTAGAAATAATGTCTGGTTTAGTCTCCTGTAATTGAGTTTCAACCTCTGGAAGATCCCTAATGTTGGAGAAGGGGGCATGGTAGTGGGGGTATACGTTAGAAGTTGGAGATCCGGGTTTAATCGTGTTTTTTTAGTGAAACTTATATTTTCTGCGAATGGATATAAAAGTGAATAAACAGTTTTTCTTGAATGATAATCGATCATATTGTGTCTGCAGCAATGAATAAAAATATAAAATATACATCGCCACAATGATCATTTCTCCCTTTTTCTTCAAAGAACAAGAACTCTGAACAAACTTTTATATGTTATATGAGTATTACATTAGAGAAATGTTATACTCATATTATCCCTTTGTGTTAAAATATTGGATTTCTTTATCAATTCCCGTTTTATGACCAGCATGGCATAATTACAGCTATTCACAAACCAATAATTCTTGTATTATGCGTGCGAGGCTGAATGTCATTTTATAGCATTATTCTTTTCCATTTATATTTTCCCATCTATTATGTTATATTCTAATGCTGATTCTAACTTCCGCTGATTCTATTTGTAACTCATTTCCTATGTTCAACGTTTGTCCGCTCACTTAAAGCGAATCTTGCGAAAGAAATAGTTTTATATTTTAATTCTCTTAACTATAGCATCCATTTTTATTACTTTTTAAATTATTATCATTCTTTATTATCTATTTTTACAGAGAGACACTCTCGCATCTTACGCACGCTAATATGGCATCCCTAGACGGTCCCAGGTAAGCATTATTAGAAGATAGCGGTTTCAATCCTACCAAAAGCAGTCCAGATGATTAGGTGCTTTAAAAACGTTAGACAACAATAAATATGGGATGCAATAATTACTGCGTGTATAGTAAAGAGACTCAGCATTCCCATTCCGACGGAGTTAAGCACCTGACAAGAGTAATAGTTGGTCGAAACGTCGTGAAACAACAACTATAATTATGAGGATAACAGTCCGCAAATTAATAAATAATGGCTTAAATATGATTATTCAAACTATCAAGATGTTTAATATTACAAAGCAAATACTCTATATATTATTATATTGTACTCAATATAAATTAAATGTTTTAAAAGTAAAAAGACATGACTTAGATGACATCAGCTAAAATCAAAATCAAAACATCTAGCGCGCCGGTGTTATTCGTTATTCGTATACTGAGCAATAAGAGATGCATATATACATACTAAGAATTAATCCACATTAATGTATTAATATATATTTTCGCATGCCAAGTTCCAATTTTATGAACATTGATCCCTTGGCAGCTATTTTTACAAGCTAAAAAACATATAGAATTTATTTCACTGGTCCGATTTCTCTATGTATAAAGTTTTATGTCTGTAGTTCAAAAATTGAGTAGATTTGTAGAGAACGTTCCACACACAGACAGACAGAAAAGTCACTTTATATATATATATATAAAGAAAGAGATAGATAGATAGAGAGAGAGAGAGCGAGAGAGACAGAGAAATAGACTAGCTAGTAACCCGGCATTGCCCAGTTGTAGAATACGCTTAAAAATTATATTTTCATTCGTGCAGACTTCGTAAATATAATTATAGAGTTAATTTTATATAGAGTATTATATATTATATTGTACTCGATATGTAGTAGTGCTTTTAAAAGTAAAGAAAATATGAATTGCATATCATCACCTAGAATCGAAACCAAAACGTATACGGCTTCAGTCTTAGTCGTTATCGTTTCAGCCACCGTGAGATGGATAAATAGTTAATATTGACTGACTTTAACATATCAATGTATATATTTGACCATGCGTACAAATAACAATTTTTGTCGATTTACGCCTGCGGAGCTACAACCGTATTAATTTTTACATTTTTTTTTTACAAGGAGGTTACAACTTATCAAGGCCCGGAAGCCACTCAGGGATAATGGTTATTGCATGTACAGTACGGTGTACGTTAGTGTTTAGATTTCATGAAGTGTCTACTTAAGGGGGCGGTTCATCAGGGATTTGTTTACGTTGGATTTGAGGAAATCCAAGTTCCACTGGCGTGCTGTTCTAAGAAAGAAGCTGTGTTCATGGAATCTACGTTTTGATTTAGGCACAGATAGAGAGTGGGGAAAATTTTTGAAAGTGGCTTCAGCTATACGGGTGTTTTTCGTAAAAGATTGGCGAGGGGGGACAAGAGATTGGAGCTCAGACGAGCACTTTCCATGGAAATAACGGTAAAGCAAACACAGGCTTGCAACGTCTCTTCTGTGGGAGAGAGGTTGCAGGGAAGAGAAAAGGGAATCCCCTACTTAGCCACGAAGCCTATTTTGTACTCTGTCAAGGCAGGATAGGCTATTTTTAGCAGCTCCTGCTTAGTTATGGCAGCAGTATTCCATCCTCGGGGTACTTGGCTTTTATATAGATAGAGAATTGCATCAGTAGTGAGATATCTTCTGGAGCGGTAGGAGGATCCCACCATCTTTCCAGCGACCCTGGCAACAGACTTGATGTACGTGTTCCATTTCATATCAGGAGTAAAGGTCAAGCCCAGAAGCTTGTCAAAACATTGAGCTTCTCCTAGGCGAGAGCCATCCATTACAATTGATGCCAGATGGGGATCAGAGCGTTGATGGTGTAAAGATAGGAGCTTGGTTTTAGATGCATTAAAGCTAACCAGCCACGACTTCTCCCACTGAACTACACGCTCGAGAACAGAGGAGAGAGAATTAGAGAGAACTTTGTCATTTTCAGCCTTTGATGTGTTGCCGTAGATGGTCGTGTCATCAGCATGTCAACGAATGATTTAAGTATGTGTTTTGGAAGATCATTGATGTAGATCAGGAAGAGAGTTGAGCCCAGGATGGACCCCTGAGGGACTCCAGCATTAATACTGCAGGCCTCTGATTTTTGTCCATCGACCACTACTCTTATAAGCCTATTAGAGAGAAATGATTTAATGATTGAGAAAGCCTTTCCAGTTATACCGTAGCTGGAAATCTTGTGAAGTATATCATCTTAACAGCTCTTTTACCAGCTTAAAACCGGGAAAATAACGGCCCAGAAATAATGCAATCAGTTGGCCCTCCTCGCACTGCTCTGCGACTTTGCGTCTATAAGATGTACTTTGAGCAAATGGAGGCAAACCAACAGACATACATATATAACGTATTTTTAAATTAGATTATGATTTGTATATTTTTTATTAACATTTATACATTTGTCATCGTTTCTATAATTATTTTATGAGGATGTAAAAACGCGCTTTTTAACCATTGACATCGACTTAAAATATTTCTGTTTTATTGTCTACTTCACGCTGAAATCGGATATCGACCACTTATCCAACAAGCTGGTGCATCAGAACAATATAACACATACAGCAATGATGAATATTAATGAATGAAGAAAGAGAGACACGAATTCTTACATAATTCGTGAAAAAGTATGTACTTGGTAATCGATAATATGAATCAGGAGATATTCCAGCAGGCTGGTCATGAATTTTCAATCTTACAATCGCAATAAATCAGTCGTAAATGTGTTTATACGTTTTTACATTTTTTTTTGTCTACTTGTTGCTTCGGTAGGATTTAATGAAGAAGAAAACGAAACAGCAGAAGAAGCAAAAGATGAAGGAGGAGAAAGAAGAGAAGAAGAAGAAGAAGATGAAGAAGAAGATGAAGAAGAAGAAGAAGATATTGCTAATAAAAGGTTCATTTATGTCAGGAACTTAAGGCTTCTGAATTTTTTATGACAATTGATACTTTGTATAGGTTAGACTTTTCGGGCTTATTATTATTATTATTATTATTATTATTATTATTATTATTATCATTATTATTATTATTATTATTATTATTATTATTATTGTTATTATTATTATTATTATTATTATGTTTCACACAGGTTATCAAGGATCTCTACTTTATGACAACCTCTGGTGGTCTCGGGAAACTGACTGACAAAAAGTCTCCCCATATTTCCAGTACTCTCCACTTCGATAACATTCGTAAATGAACTTGCGTTATTGCAACAGCCGTTTACCATTGATTTCTCGCTGACAGCGGCCATTAGTCTATACTGAAAATTGAGTGGCAATAAGCCTCCCCAAGGTCCCAGTTTTTTTTTTCGCACTTGTCCAGCGAAGATATGGGCAGCGCTCTCTCCTCGATCTTTCCATTCTCCTTTAACCTTCTCGACTATTTGACATCACTCTTTTGGGAAGGCATTGATGGGGGCAATAGGAGGGGGACATATAGATATGCAGCTTCAATGTTCGTGCTTCCACGGAACGCTTCTTCATATTTTGCCACAGCAGCAATTTGTCTGGCTTGCGACTATGGCTCATGTGTATTAGTCTCCGCATTCAACATCAGTTGTTTTCTTTATTGATATTAGTTGTATATTTCCAGTCATTCTTCTCATTATAATTTCTCCCATTCTTTTTTCAAAGTTTTTCGGAATTGTTCCTCGTGCTCTCTGGTTAGCTCTGTGTATTTGCTTCGTTTTTCCTTTTCATTTGATATTTATCCTGTGGTGAGCTGAAACAGGAAAGTCTACGATTTGGCAGGACTTTTGTTTCATGTTAATTATTACGACATCCAGTCTTCTTGCTTGGATGGGTATATTCGTTTGTATGTACCTGTCCCATAGGGTTTTGTGATTTTCGTTTTCAAGTACTGTTGCCAGCTTATGTTTTACCATTTCCAGTACTCTCCACCTTTTTCGATAACCTTTGCAAAAGAATTTGCATTATCGCAAAAGCCGCTTACCATTGATTTCTAGTCGGCGTGAGCATTATTCTTCACTGGAATTTGGGTGGCAATAAGCGGAGGTCTGGCCAATGCTTTTTCTCCTCGGGCTTTCCATCTTCTTTGACCCTTCTCACTTATTTGGTGTGGTGCCAGTTTATGGCAACATATATACACACACGTACACACATGCGCACATTCTTACAATAATACCGTTTCAGTTTTCATGAATCTATGTGATGTTCCTTTGTCTTTTTCATCTGTAGCAGTTTCTGTATATTCAGTTTGTGTGTGTAGTTCATGTGTATTAGTGTCGTCATTCAGGTGTTTTACTTAATATTTTTGCAGTTTTCATTCTTGCTATTCGTTGTATCTTTCCAGCCATCTCTCTAATTTCAATATCTCCCATTTTTCTTTAAAATTTTCGATATTGTTTCTAGTGCTATTATTATTATTATTATTGGAAGTCAGTGTTTTGAGATACAGTGCGGGAATTTTAGACTGGTCTGACAAGGATTTGCATGCCATGGATATCAAAACAAGAAAAGTTTTAGTAATGTTTGGTATATTTCACATTCGAAGTAGCGTAGCAAGACTGTATCAAAAGAGGAAAGATAGTGGGAGAGGATTGAAAAATTGTAAAAGATTGTGTTAGAACCGAGGAGATGTTGTTGAAGGAGCTTGTGGTTTGAAGTGAGGAGTGGATGCTTAAGGTTGTGGCCAATGAAGTGGAGGTATGTGAGACGAATCCTTATTATGTGAAACGTATGGATAGAGAAAGGGCAGAGGAACTGGCTGGGAAGAAAATGCATGGAAGGTTCTTCCAGGAGATAGCAGAAGTGGCTGATGAAAGATCATGGCAATGGCTTAGAGCTGGGTATCTGGCTAAGAGTACTGAAGCTTTTGTTTTTGCAGCACAAGAGCAGGCATTAGGAACACGATTGTTCAAAAAAGTGTTCCTAGGAGAGGAAGTTGCTGCAGAATGCCGGATTTGTTGTAAGACCTCAGAGTCAATTGCGCACCTTGCAGCAGGGTGTAGTGGTCTGACCCAGAGAGAGTACCGCAAAAGACACGATCGCGTGGGACTCCGGATATATTGGAAGGTGTGTAAGAGGGTTGGGGCGAAGTGTGCTGGAAAATGGTTTGAAGAGGTACCTGATGAAGTGAGAACAACTGAGGATGGCAAGGTAGAGGTATGGTGGGACAAAAGTGTTATAACCACCAAGCAATTGGAACATAATCGTCCGGATTTGATCGTCATTGACAAGGTCTAAAAAAACTGGCAGATTGTAGACTTTTTAGTACCGTGGGACAGGAATGTGAAGGAGAAGGAGACTGAGAAGTGGAACAATCATGCTCCATTGGCATTGGAGATAAGGCGTATACACGAAGTTAAAACACAAATAATCCCGGTCGTAGGCGGTACACTAGGAGTAGTATGAAGTTGCTTGGACGGACACTTGAAAAAACTACAAATCCCCGATGTTTTAGGCGGCCTTCAGACCTCTGCAATTGTAGGTACCGCCAACATCCTTAGGAAACCACTTAATCTTTGAAGCTCCTGGTTTGAAGCCGGGATTAACGGACATCCTCTGAAAATGAATCCCATCTCTTTCCAGAGAAAGACGTTCATAAACGAAATCAGAATTCTTCTTCTTCTTCTTCTTCTTCTTCTTCTTCTTCTTCTTCTTCTTATTATTATTATTACTTTTTGTCATTTTTATTAGTTTTAGCATTTTTTCGCCGCTACTTTAAGTGCATTTTTTAGAACTTGCTATTCTCTGTATCGAATTTGAGAACTTATATAGAATTTATGATATCATCCTTTATTTAACCAATGATCTTAGATTATTCTCCATCCGTCAGCCATGCTTTTTCTTATATTCGGAGCCTATAATAAAGTTTAAATCATAAATCCCCAGTGTTATTTCGTACAAATTCTTTACGCGTTTAACAGCCACGCAATTTGTTCAGATTCGACAAAATCACCTGTAGAATGGTACACGTTACATCGGCCAAAACGTGGATAAAATAAAAAAAATAAATGAGAAACGATTTCCATGAATATATTTTCATAACTATCTAGTTCTACTCTTGTATTGAACATTGTTGAAGTAAATACTGAAAATCAATACATAAAACATTATATTCTGCATTTTATGTGAATACATGAAATAATATTTAATCTATATATATATATATATATATATATATATATATATATATATATATATATATATATATATATATATATATATATAAGGCAAAAGGTGCGCGAGAGTTTTTGTATGTCCAAGATTTTTCGAGGGGTTCTCCGGGAGGGGGGTACTATCGCTTAGAACTTCGTGTATAATTGCGAACAAGAGATAAATTATGTTTAAAACAACAACAACAACAAAAAAATGAATTTAAGAATTAAAAAATCTACGCCTCTGATTTTTTTGGTTTCTCTGAATTTCCTTGAAAAAACAAACAAACAAAACAAACGTAAATTAAATTAAGAAAACTACTTGTTCAAAGACCTGATTTTCCACGACTAAATTAAAAAGTAATCTCAACCGCCCGTTTTCTCTCTTTGTTGTCGAAAATCTAATTGCCGGTTATACATCTAACTCGCCCTTTTCATAAAGGTTTCTTTCTTCTTATGCAAATCAATGGCATATGTATATTTCAGAGACTTCTACAAACAAAGATCTTTTCTTTCTCTTTCCTTCCCCCATTTCGTCGCCCGACAAAAAAGAGAGAGAGAGAGAGAGAGAGAGAGAGAGAGAGAGAGAGAGAGAGAGAGGAGTACTTGTTTGTATAAGTCACTTTATATATTACTTTCACCACATAATCAATTTCTCTAATGATCCTGTGCAATTCTGCTACACTTCCCCGTGATCTGATGATCACATAGATGACCACTCGGATGTGTTCTTTTTTCGTCTAGTGCCCCCTCGAATTAAAGGTACTTCCTCTTCAGATAACCTGTACGGAGAAATGTTATTTGGTGCGGATGTGTCGTCTTCTTCAGAGGCACTGCTGCATGCTTCATTGATAGTAATCAACCTCGAAATTTAATTGAGGATTCGCTGTCACTGTCACTGTCCGTGGTATCCGTACCCATGACGGGACGCAGAACCTTTACATGGCTGGGCATCCCGTCGACAAGAAAGTTTTGCGGGGGTTTCAGCCGTGTGACGCGTCCGTGTGTATAAGTCCAATAGGGGTCTTCACTCAGACACGATCGCCCACGTAGTATCTATTCTGCAGTTGCTGTTTGGACTTGCTTATAGGGTGTTTGTCGATATTCTGCAGTCGAAATCAACATATACAGCACTATCCCTCGATACTAGCGCACAAATACATGTATTTGGTGACTTTAATGCCCACCACAGCAACTGGCTTGTATTATCAACTTACACAGATGCAGCTGGTAGCCACACATATAGCTTCTCTATATTTCATTCCATATCACAGACGGTTACATTTCCGACACGTTTCCAAGACCAGCAAGATCAACATGTCTCATTTATTTATTTCTGACGACAGTTTCCGATGATTGTCTAACGAATGCCTACAGCCCACTCGGGAACGCTGACCACGCTGTGATAACGGTAGAAATCGCTCTAAATTTTTGACCATAAACTGAAGAGCAACTGCTCAAGACAACGAGGTATTATAAAAAAGGCTGACTGGGAAGCCATCAGGGATCTAATCAGAGATGCTACATTGGGAAATATCTTTTCCCTTCCCCCTGAACTGTGTGCAAAAGAGACCACTATATGGTTCAAAACTGCAATTGAAGCACATGTTCCCCCGCGGAAATTCTATAGTAAGCCTCACTCTTTTCAATGGTTTTCTTTTACTTGTGCAGCTGCTATTGCTCAAAGGCAGCATGCGTAACACAGATTTAGCGACATAAGTTCAGTTCAAACAGACAGAAGTTTATAAAAGCTAGAAGGAAATCTTAAGAGAGAAATAGCGACAGCTAAGAGAGAATATACTAAAACCACAAGAAAACGCATCGAAACACAGGGATTAGGAACCCGTGAGTTTTGGAAAATCTACAACACTGTAGTAAATAATGGGCAATCAATAATTCCCACACTATTCAACAATCATATGGGTGTTTTCACGGCAACGGAGAAGGCTAACATGCTTGCCAGTTGGTTTACCTCAAACTCCACATTAGACCCAGCAAATCCCTCCCTCCCTGACTTTACTTTGCCGACAAACTCCACACTTCTCAGGTGCATGGTATCATAAAAAACCTAGACACATCGAAAGCGTGGACCCTATCTCATCTCGACTGTGCTATTAAAAATGCTCCAAACTTTACAACAAATGCGTTTACGAATATGGCTTCCCTGGCTGCTAGAAAACTGCTTCTGTGGTATCAGTTTTCAAGAATTTTGGCGAGAGAACTGACCGATTAAATTATCGCCCAATTAGCCTCCTTCCGCATTTCGTCAAAATATTTGAGTCCATAATTAATCAAGGTCTAGTCCATCACCTGCTGCTAAACTTCTGACCGACTAACAATATGGATTTAGGTAAGCTGATATCCTAATTGCAATATCTGAACGCATATACCATACACTAGATAAAGCAGTATAGAGTGGTAGCCCTAGACACAACTAAGGCTTTTGACAGGGTTTATACAGGATGGTCTTCTCAGGAAAATTAGATCATATAGTATCATTAGAAGAATATATAACGTAATTAAATCCTTCTTAAGTAAGAGAAGAATCCAGGTTGTCCTCGACGGTCGCACATCTAGACAATATGATATAAATGCTGGTGTACCAAAGCGGTCTATCTCTGGACCTTATTATTCCTAATATTCATAATTGACCTCCCTGATAAAATTGTCTCTGAGATGGGTATATTTGCTGATGATACCGCACTCCATAAAAGGCACGAGGGAAAAACAAATGAACACATATCTAAGGAGATAGCAGAAATACAAGGGGAAGAATTCCAATCTGTAGTGAAATGGAGACAAAAATGACGAGCTACAAGCACTTGTACCCTTCGACGTAAATACCACTTACAAACCCGACAAACAGCTAAATCCCACCATTACAGAGTAGAGATCCCTACATGTAAGAAAACCTTATACTCCAATAATGTATTTCCCAGAACTGCTAGACTTTGAAACTTCCTTCTGGGATTCTGTTTTACTAACTGTACTGACATGCAGAAGTTCAAGTGTAATGTGAGCAGACATCTTGCTGCTCATCTCCCTCCATGCAACTTATATCTCCGATAGAGCCTCACTACTTAAAAGTGACAGTGCCTTGTTCGGGGTTAAAATTAGATATAAAAAAAGCTTCATACTTCAACGATACTCCTATAGCTTGCATCAACGCACACGTCCATAGAACCATCCACGCGCCACTTTTAGGTTTTCCTGGTGTACTCTTGCAGCAATCTCTTCAACCATTGTTGTTAATAGGCCGTCAGTCACCTTGTCATCTCAGCCTTTTGTCACAGCTACTACTCTTCTCTTATGGAACGCTGCGGCTACCCTGAGCACCTTAGCTACTGGGATATGCCCAACGAACTCCCCACACAATAAGAATACACTTTGTCGGTTAAGAACACAGGACAGGCTGGGAACCTCGTTTCCTCGTTACCGTATCATAATGCTGCCTCTTTCCCAAACTGATAAGCCAAGCATTCTCACACCGTTCTGCAGATGCTCCGGTTCTTTGCTTGCTAATCCAAAATCGGCCAAATGCTGTTTCACTTTGGTCGCGGAAATCACATCTTCATTAATAAAGACAACGTCAATGTACATTGGATATCGTTTTTCTTCGAGAATGTAGCTTTAACAATAGCTCGCATGATGGAACGTGCTACATTAAGCCCAACACCCATGCGCATAAAGCAGTACTTCTTTCATTCAAAGAGAACAGTCTAGTACGACCATAAGGATTTATGCACACGGACTTGTAGATAGGCCTTTCGAAAGTCACGTAACGACACACTGTAGCCTTTCCACCTTCACGCTCTTAGTTTTTGTGCGCAGATATCGGCATGTGCTTTGTAGGCCTCGATGTGTTTATGTAGATCACGAAAGTCCAACTTCGGGCGCACCTTGGACATTCTCTTAAAAATGGCCATTAATAAAATCAAACCCTTTTGTAGACCAAGCTCATCCTCAGAATTGGTACATAGATATCTATTATTCAACTATGTCTCCAATTCATAGTACTTATGTTGAATTCAGTTGTTTGATTTTCTATATATCATTTCGTTGTTCTTCCGGTTGCAGATATGTTTCCCGATTGTTGCAGATATATTTCCCGAGCCGCACCTTTTAATCATAGTGGCCGAACTCGGTCTACCTTAGTTATTTCACACAACTCACGTCAACTGTACATCCTCCAACCATTCCGTTATTAGAGTATCCGTTGCCGCGCTACTGAATTCGGGGATTAGCCGAATGTCACATTATCTCAACGCCATAATTCTAATAACGCTGAAATAGCTTGAATAAAAAAAAGGAAATTAAATAAAAGAAAATATTTGTTAAAACTTCTGCTTTTCCACAACTGAATTCAACTGTAATCTTCACCGTCGCGTACTATCGGTTGTAGGAAAGTTGGTTCAGTTGTAGAGGTGGACGTATGTCGCTGGGTTACGTCTGTGGCTGTCGTATGACGATCATTCGTTGTAGATGATCTTTTCGTAACACGTGCGTCGGTCATTTTTCTATTGTGTGAAATAGTTCGCGACCGGGAAAACAAATATCTGATTTTCGAAAAATAGCTTTAGTTGAACAAACCAGATATGTGGTTGATTTGAGGGCATGGAAAGGAAAATTGACCTTTCAGGATCACGAATACGGTTTTTGTTTGGGTCGTGGCGAAAAGCGAAAAAAAAAAAAAAAAGAAAACAACAAAATTCCGAAAAATACTGTTCATAAAAAAATAAGATATGAAGAAAAAAAATAAAGTGTCTATATTTTTATATGTGCGTAAATATCGATAAATACTCCTTGTTATTTTTTAAAAATTATTTTGGCTCTAAAGGAAAAAGTTATTTTCATTCTTGCTTGGTTTGCATTTACTTTTTTTCGCCACGACCAGCGAAAAAAAAAATTAAAGAAGAAAGGCAGACGACAGAATTAAATTCGCACGTGGATTTGAACATGGTGGTTGGTTGAGTTTGCAGAGAAATAGGACGAAAAGTATTTTCCCCTTTCTTTTTGAAACCGCGTCTTCTTTATTTTCAATTCTGGTTCTTTTTTTATTTTATAAGATATTTTTTGTTTGCTTTATTATTTAATGGTTTTACGGCAATGTCTCATTTGCAACGGAAAAAGCATTTAAAAATGTTTTTGAACGTAGAATGTCGTTCAGTGTTTGTAGAAATGTTCGAATGTCGATAGGTCACAAGTCTTGTAGACGAACGTCGGTGTTTACCACTTTTCTTGACGAACGTCGGGATTTGCCGCTTTTGAAGAGGACGTGGTCGCTATTTAATGTGTACTTGACGACCTCTATTGAAAAGTAAGAGATCGAAGAAGAAAGTCACCTAGTCTCCTTGCCATGAAATGAAAACACAAATTATGCCTATATATAATTACAACCAAAGTAAATTTATTTACATCTGATTACAAATTAAAGAGTGTAACAATTCATAGTGAAAGATGATTAATGAGTAACGTTACTTGCGTGAGTCTTCGTTGAGATGTCGAACATCGGTTTGGCTGTTTGTCAAAATCGGGAAGCGTTTTCGTTACATCTACATTTGTTGCGAAATCCAGCGAAAAAGAGAATGATTTTTTTTTACAAGGAAGTCACCACTTATCAAGGACAGGAGGCCACCGGAGGATAAGTGTTATTGCGTGTATAGTAATCAATGGGATAATATCGTAGTAATCGCTAGTAATGGAGATCTGATAAAGTGGCGGTTCAACAGGAACTTGTTTATGTTGGATTTGAAGACATCCAAGTTGTAGTCAGGTGGGAAACAGGCAAACGGAAGAGAGTTCCACAGGCGTGCACTTCTAAGAAAGAAGTTTTGTTCATGGAATCTACGTTTTGATTTATGCACAGATAAAGAGTGGGGAAAATTACTGACAGTGGTTTCAGCTAGACGGGTGTTTTTCGTGAAAGATTGGCAAGGGGCACCAGAGATTGGAGTTCAGACGAGCACTTCCCATGGAAGTAACAATAAAACAACGACAGGCTCGCAACGTCCCTTCGATGGGAGAGAGGTTGCAGGAAAGATAAAAGGGCATCCCCCACTAGGCTGAGTAGTCTATTCTGTACTCTGTCAAGGCAGGATAGGCTGATTTTAGCAGCTCCTGTCCAGATATGGTAGCAGTACTCCATCCTTGGATGTATTTGGTTTTGATAGAAGCCGGAAGTGAAGTAGGCTGTATCGTCCTATTGTGACAAAGAATGATATTGCCAGACTTAAAGGGCGATAATCGTGTTTGTTATAAGGTCAACCGTTTTTGTGTGTCCGCTTCTGCGGAGAACTTCATTCCAATAAGCTTAAACGGTAATAGCATTTTAATTGGTCTGTCGTTCTTAAATGCGAGATAGCAATTTAATCGGTCTGACATGTTTAAATTGGAAATAACATGTCTGCCATGCTTAAATGTAAAATGACGTTTTAATTGGACTGTCAGGCCATAATTAGAGATAGCATTTTAATCTATTAATTAGTCTGTCATGCTTAAATTGGAAATATTTTAATTGGTTTGTCATGTCTAAATGTTCAATAACATTTTAATTGATCTGTCAGGCTTACATATGAGAGCATTTTAATATTCAAACTCACAGACATGTCGGACTTATCTATCTTGAGAATTTGTTATCATTTTCATGTGGTTGCCAATTACATCTTTTCATATTTCATCTGTTTAATCTGTTGCTCACCATAATCTCCATTTTCATATATATTCCGATGGGTGTAATTGCTTTCCCTTGATCAATAAATCGACACAACCATCAGCGATGAGCTCTCATGCATAAGCTGTCTGCACCATATTTAAGTGGCCAATTCTACTTCCATCGACATTAGAGCAGCATGGGTTTCTCATCCAATAATTTATTGCCTTAATCAAGTTTCCACTGTGGATTTTTTCCTTCTCAATTTCGTACATCACTTATCCCTATGAACATTTATTTGGCAATTTTTCTTTCATTTCCGACGTTTTTCATCCGGTCCGCTTTCAATACCACAGTGTAGATGTAATTCCCTTTTGTGGTTCGCTATTTTATAGCTCAACACTTGGGTAACTGAGACTTTATTAAGTTTTTATATCGAAATGACGAGGACAATACATTTTACAATGCCGCACCCTATTTCGGCCTCTGCAATAAAAAATTCACTTTGTGATATTGACCGCATAGTTTTATGCCGTAGATCCGCCCGCATTATATATTTATTACCGCCATTAGATTGTCCTATTATCTGACAATTGTTAATTTAGTTACAACGACTTTTTTCAAATATCATTATGAGTGATTTTCCAATTAACAATAAATAACAATTTACCCTAGAATCTGAGTTCCAATACGTCTCTCCGGATTTCAACTACTCTAGACCTCTTTCGATAGTCATTGCAACTTACTTTGCGTTATCGCAACAACTGTTTCCAATTTATTTCTCGCAAACAATATCAATGTGTAAAGGTCTGCTTAGTGTTTTGCTATATCGGTTTTACTATCCTCTCCGGCAATTCATGATCATCTTATGCTATACTAACCAAGATTGAGAGTATCCTATAGGTCAGGGTTAGGGTTTAGGTGTAGTGCATTGTGCATGGTCATAGATTTTCTGGTCGAGGTACCTCAGTTCTTGAGTTTAGCCCACGAACGGTCGAAAGTATTTTACTAATGATACTATCCATGTATTCATGCCTTCAATATAGTTTTACTATATAGTTCAGTTTTTAGGAGTTTTCTTCTTGTTGTTTACATTTTTTAGTTTCTTTTTTGTTGATTTTATGTTGTCTGCTGCCAGAACTCCCAGATATTTGTAGCTGTCATGTTCTGTTTGATTTATAGTACCGTACCTTCTTTAGTTTTCACTTCCTTATAATTAACTTTGTGCACTTTTTCATTCCGAATTCCAATTTGGATATTTTGGCTATATATATATATATATATATATATATATATATATATATATATATATATATATATATATATATATGTGTGTGTGTGTGTGTGTGTGTGAAATGGTAATTAGTAAAAACCTGGAGAGAGTTCTCAATATTATTGCAGAGCAAATATGTGTTTTATTTTTTATTACCGTTTTATCTGTTTTGTTACACATGCTTCGGTTACCGAACTATATCTACGATCCAGCAACCTCGTCAATCCTTACAGAAAAACCGTAAAGTCTGACGACGTTGCTGGATCGTAGATATGGTTCGACAACCGAAACATGTATAACTAAACACACACACACACACACACACACACATACATATATATATATATATATATATATATATATATATACATTCATGTTCCCGATACAAATTTAGAAAGCTTTAACAAAAACAACACATTCTTTAACATACTTTGAACCAACATATATAGGTCACACCTATGAAAAAGTACATAAATAATTAATGTATTTAATAACAAGTAATTTACTTTGGATAACAAAGATACTTCTACAAATAACTTGGAATCAGTTGGGTGTTAAGTATCCCTGACTATGGATCCAGGTGAATCATAAAATCCCCAGATTAAATATCACCATGTCAACTGTATCAACCAATATTCCCTGAACAACTAAAATTAATATTGCGATTAAAATAGATCCAAACCACACACACACACAGACACACACACAGACACACACAGATACACACACATACACACACGCATAAACACACACATACACACACACACATATATATATATATAATTATTTACTATCATAATCACTAAACACATTCAGTCACTAGTGTTTCATTGTTTCGGGAATCTTCAGTGCCGGGTGTCACAATTAAGACCAGTCGATAGATACGATTTCGGCGACAGAAGTCATCCGTGGCTTCGTTAGCAAGGACCTAATCCATTTGCCACCGTTTACCGCAAGAAATGCTGTTGAATTTTAAACATTTATTTGTTAAATGCTTTTTAACGTTTGTCAGAGTGATCTATCATTATATGATGATCTTCGTATCGGAGCTAAATTGACCGACTTTTAATTCAACTGAAAGTGCTCAACGATGACAAACGAGTTTCTTAAAGAGGCTGACACACACACACACACACACACACACACACACACACACACATATATATATATATATATATATATATATATATATATAAACAAACATTATTTATAAAAACAGAAATTTTCACTTTTATTATACTTTTTTATATATTTTTTTAATTTTTCCATTATATTTTTTGGAGTTTGGAAATTGTCAATAAAGGTCCCACACGCAACGTTTTCACCGGTTCGAAACATATTCCTCAATGAGGGTAAAGGTAAATGGAATACTGGTTAGAGAGACGCACATTGAAAAGTTTTAGTTATAGCGGATAGGTGTCTTCTAGATCCGATATAGGCATGGATAACCAAGTTGCAAGGGCCAATAACTGGGACCGTGCAGGGTCGCGATAAACATTTGAAGATGTATTTGCTTTTATTAAAGATTACTGCGTTAGGTGATGATTTAATCATTTATATATATATATATATATATATATATATATATATATATATATATGTGTGTGTGTGTGTGTGTGTGTGTGTGTATGTGTATGTGTGTGTGTGTGTGTTCTGGTATTTTCACTGTTAAAATTTTTGTTTCATGGTGTAATTTCTCCGTATTTAGAGAAAAGATTGTAGCAAGACCCCTGGCGATACCAGATGATCTTGCTTTGCAAATAGAGGAAGAGAAGGTAGGAGATGGGGTATGATGTTTGATAAAGAAGAAAAAAAGAAAATAGTAGATAATAATTGTTCTTTAAGAGATTTTAATTTCCATTTTTTACTTATGTAGCGATAAGAAGAGGCAAAAATGTCCATAAGAAATAAAATATTTCAATGAAAAAAAAAATGAGTTTGACAGAAAAACAATACAAGATCGTTTTCTGACAGAACAATTCAAATATTATGGAAACAATGACTTGGTTTAAAAATGTCTGGTTTGGTGTCTGGGAGATGTTGGCATTTGGGTTCACCTGTTGTATTTAACTACCACGCCACCAAGCCAGTGATAAGCTGGTTGGACAGATAGGTAAATAAAATTGAACCTGGGGAGAGATATGGTCACGAAAGAGAGGAAGGAGGTTCACAAGAAAAGAGAAAATGAAGGGAATGTAGAGTGGGGGGATGGAGAGAGAAGTTCACGAGAGAAGAAAAAGAATATAAGATAATGGGATAGAGAAAAAAGTGGTTCAGAGGAAAATAAAGAAAACTAATCTTCAGTGTGAAAGGTGGGGGTAAGAGGCCAGTTTTATAAAAACGATTGACTTTTTAGAATACCGGTCTTTTTACTAACTAGCATGGAGACGTCCACATCGCTCTCGCCCCGCCTGGGGTGGGTGTCGGTGCAGAAACCCTCATAAGAGCTAATTTGAAAAGCTCTTGTTCTTATCTGGGAAATTAATGAGAGGAACTTAAGTTATACAATCTGCATCACAAAGCTCGAATCAAAGAACTCGGCTTTAAACAAGTGTAAAATGATTTATAAATAATTATTTTGTTGGTTTATACGAAAATGACCCAGAGTTTTTCTTTGTTTCTCGATTGCCGGCCTGAATGAAGATGCAGTTTGTTTCAGGTATGCCCTGACGCCAGATGATGAAAGAGATAGACTGGAGCCAGCACGAAACCACATGGACTTAGGGTCATACACATTTCGCGTGCCCTGAGCAGCTGAGAAATATTTTCCAGTGACCAGTAAGAGTCTGGTCACGCTTGAGGGGTCCACCACTAAACAAGTAAGAATGTAGCCCTGCTGGGTTGCATCTATGGTCCTGCGAGCCGGGAGCGATGAACACGACCAAGAGTACATCACAAGTATGCTCCCGTGAACCAGGTTAGCGACGGATGCGGCCTGCTCCCGAACAACAGAGGGCGTTATGGTTATAAGATTTCTCTGACTTCGGAATGTGGACAGTTGTGCTTTGGTTGAGATCTTGGAAGATTGTGTTAAACTGTAGATTTTTCTAACGGTTTTAGGATTGGGAAAATATTTATTAAAATCAAAACTAACCATATTAATAGCCCACAGGACAATAACGCTAACTACGTTAATATGTTTTGCCGTAATTAAATGCAACCCAACTTTAAATTATAATAAACGCTATAATAAATATCATACATAGGCACGTATTCCCAACTGACAAGAAGAATAAAATTAAGCTTATCACCTAAAAAATACAAAACCAAAACATTTTTTAACCACTCAACCGTTAGAAAAAAACTGAAACAATCTTATTCATAAGTTTAAATGCCACAAGAAGGATTATAATTCTTACAATAATCCCAAAACAAATTGTTACGATTACAACGTTATCCCGCTGATACACTATGTATAATGTTGATTCTAGCGCAATCTTTCAACATCTCCAAAAAGAACACACCCATCCCTCTTCCTAAGTCAGAGAAATCTTAGCTCAAAACAGAGAAATAATGAAAAACACATAAAAAGTTGCAAATACTAGAAGCCATATATATAACAATGCTGAAACCTTCACTAAATACAGTTAGCTTTAATACAAAAGAAAACATCTAAATTGTTTATGGTGATCCCCACACTTTCCACTGCTCTTCTCTCTCACCAATGTTCCACTTGCATCCATGATGATGTCGATCCGTTCCGGTGAAAACGTTACGAGTATTACTTATGGGACCTATATCAACAGCACCAAAAATATAGTATAAATGGAAAAAATAAAAAATGATATAACCAAAAAGAAACTGAAGAGAAATTAAATAGAGTCACTAGAGTCTAATATTTGGCAATCTTTCTGGATCAAAGTACATAAGATTAATAATAATTAGATACCAAATAAACATGATTTTCTTAAATTTAATTTTTTAAAACTATCCAAGCTTAAAACCTTAATGTTATTTCATTTTCTAGTATAAAAATCAAGTAATGGATATTGATATAAAAAAATTAAATAAGAATTCCAGACACAACGTTTAGTAAGATTATCACTTGTTTAATGTCCGTAAGTGGACATAAAAGTGGTGTAAAACTGTAAAGATGATTCTTAATAATTATGAATCATGAAAGAGAATTCCATGAGTTATCTCATAGAAGTTATTCAATGAGTTGCTTGACGAAAGTATCTATATCGAAATATTACAACATAAATAACAAATTCCACGGAATCTTTAAATGAAGCAATAAAAAAGTGTTTGTAATGACAGACTGTGTCTGGTAAAAATGATTTATTTTCCATGTTAATAACGACACGAAACCGACCGATTCGAAACGCATCTAGATCATATTCTTAGTCGCAATGCTACGTTATTGGTATTCAAAAGCCATCTGAGAATAGATGTTACTTATAGTCTATTTCATCTAACGCTTTTAATATTGCCAGTAGATGCACTCTGAATCAGTTTGAAAATAAACATTCTTCTCATAAGACAACACGCGTGACTGCACACACAAATACGCACGTTTATTATACTAGTACCGTATTCGTCGTCATATAGTCTCTTATGAATTAAATAAGTCATCAATTGGGTTAGGAGCGTGGTTGCACCAAATACACAGACAGAGAGAATCAAGAAAGAACAGAGTATATAATGTCATCGATAGAAAAAAATTAGATAAAGAAACATATATAAAAAGCGAGAGAATATTTTTTCTGAAAAAGATTGAGGTAAAAGCGTAATTAGAAAAAATAAAGTGCCCCCCCCCAAAAAAGAAAGACAGGAGAAAAGCTAAAAAATTTAAGAAGGTAAAAATAGAGAAAAAAATAGGGACAAAAAGATATACAGCATAATCGCGTTGACGCACCAGTTCTTGTAAACTCACCGAAGTTAAGCAACGGTGAGCCTGATCAATACCGGATGAGTGATCATTTGAGAATACCAGGCGCTGCTTATAAGATGATATTCACACTTCTCGGCAAGAATTACAAAAAAATAAACGTCGTCATCTTCCTTAACGGGGATATGCATTATTGTGGCGGAACTAAACTATGTTACCTACTAAAAGACTGTTCCAATTTCAATAAACACCAGAGAAGTAAGCCGTTAGGTGTAAGTCGATATCCGGTGGACAAAGATAGGACGTTCTGTCGGCTACGAGGAATAAACCATCTATTGTATGCTTTGCTATGCACATTGTTACTGTTTCCCTTCGCAACCCTTAACAGAGCTATACCAGTGACGACATCGGATTTCGAACGCACAGAGGTCACTCGAATTTAAAATACTCCCAGTATTCGAAAGCACGCAAGAGGAAAAGCTGAATTAAACCAAGCAAGTGTTCAGAAAACACTGATGAAACGAGAAAAACTGGAACTTACGAAAACATAATAAGTGCATGGACATAAAGGTTGAATTGTAACCTCGTGGAAAGTTAGAATATTTTCATAATTTTTCTTCTTTTTGCTTAGCACTGTCACGACATACTGACGCACCCCTAAATACAAAAGAAAGAGAAACTCGAATTATTCGTTTTTTTCTCGTGTGAGCGAACTTTTTTTCGGAGGGGGGTACTAAAAACAATGCACATACGGTTTTCGGGGGTTTTCCCTTCGGTGAACATTTATTTATTTTTTTTGATGTGAAAAGATATTTGTTTTGAAGCAATATTGAATATTTCTCGCGACATGTAAGTAATTTGCATTTGGTTAAGAACTGTCCATAGTTATCAAAAATGTTTAATATGCAAACAATAGGACAGAGTGGTACTCATTGCAGAAATAAGATTAAATACAAAACCCGAGTGGATGTTGCGGAGGCTGAAAAATAGTGCAAAAATATGTGACTATAAAAATTCATGATGAAAAAAATTAAATGTAACTGGATTTGGGTTCAGATCTTTCAAATAAATTAAAACGCCTGCAAGAAATTGAATCATCCCACAATGCTGAGAACAGTTGGTGCACAAATAATGTCGTTTTTAAATATATAGTTGAACGGCAAAAAACGACAGTATTTTTGTACATACCTAATAGTAATTTTAGTTTAGTACACATAAAACGATAAACAGGTGATAACAAAGATCGCTATATTAATAGCATAGTACATTTATCGAACTTAGTACGTGTGTCCTAGTTTCTGGATTATAACTTTTTCGATCAGATCATATTTATAAAAAAGGAGGATAGAAGGTAACATACCACCAACATTAAATTAGTATATATATATATATATATATATATATATATATATATATATATACACATAAACTTATATAATATTTGTAATATGTTATCAACTTCTATCCCTCTTTTCAATAAATAGGATCTTCCGATCACCGTAGACGCTAAGAAAAAAAAATTAAAAAAGATAGTGTAGCTTTTGGGTCGTACGCTTTTGGGCTGCCACACATTTTCACGTTATGTCACATAATCATGTAAAAGATATTGGAAATAAACCATAATAACCAGATATATTCTGATACTAAATTAACTAGATACTTCGGTAAATACTTCAAATTTTTAACAAAAGGGCTACAAAAATATAGCAGGGTCTCCATTCACGCTGAACGTCCATAGAATGTCCAGCAGCAATATATTCCGTATGAAAGATGCCGTTGTGGAATTTCCGCAGGTTCCGCTAGTTCTAATGAAAATTGGATGAAAATTCGATGAAAATCGTGATAAAATGAGTTAAAGTGAAAGAATAAGTAGTTTTCGTAAAATAAAAGATAAAAAAGTGAAAATATTTATATTTTATTTGTTGGATTTGTAAAGTTTGTTTATAAAGACCGATTGATTATAACTACATCACTTGGTACAAAGGAAAAAATAATTCGAACATTTGGATTGAGAATAATAATAATAATAACAACAACAACAACAACAACAACAACAGCACTAATAATAATAATAATAATAATAATAATAATAATAATAATAATAACAACATGTGAAAAATACAAAGATAAAGCAATTCAGAATCTTAAGTCATTGGTCTGAAGAGGTAAATCTATTTTACTAAGAATCGTTAAAAAAGGATTTTTATACTTTATTTTTCAAGTATCAAGTTTTATAATATGAATTAAAAGTGTCTATGTACATATTCCTGCGAAAGTTCTGATTTTTCCGGTTCCCAATTTGAATTCCGATGAATCGTCCTATCACTAATATATATATATATATATATATATATATATATACATATAAATACATACATATATATATATATACATATATATATATACATACATACATACATTTATATGATGATTACAACGTCTTCTCAGACGAGTGCCACTCCCTCAGACATTTAAAATCCATGAGCCCAAATGGCTGAGGGAGTATCTATACAAATATGATGTTACAGAGTCTTAGCTTTGTACGACAGCTAAGTCTCTCTCTCGGTTCAAAATGTTGAGATCCAGCAACAAGCAAGAGCAAGATAGCCAGCAACAAATTAAACTCCAGACCAGCTTAATGCGGGTAATGGTCTTCCGCTTTATGGTTTTTTTAAATCAGAGATTTGCTTCTCCTAGAAATGTTGCCTTCACCACGGCTTTCGGGAGCCCTCTCCACCCCAATACACATATACACACACACAAATATACACGGTGCTAGTTGGCCGTTGACCCAGAAAAGAGTTCATTCGCCCTTTGGAAGGCTTTATTTTTAATCCTTCAGGGAGACTAGCCGCCCTCCTCACCAAACAAGTCTGGTGGGGGAACCAGTTTAGTCGCCGGTGACCCGACCATGAGGCAGGTAGTACTGGGTTACATGGTACCAGTAGCACATGACATGACCTGACATATATATATATATATATATATATATATATATATATATATATATATATATATAGTAGTGTTGGGACGATTAATCAAAACCGAATCAGGAACCGGAAAAATCGGAACGTGTGTAAGAATCGAAAATAGTATCGAGATCGGAAAAATGTCTGCCTTATTTCCGATGGCAAAAAGGATTCTTTTAATTATCTTTTTAATTTGACGTTGTTTGAATCGAAAACTTCCATTGCCGGCAGTAATGAAAAAAATCTATAGATCATCCCCGGCAAGTCTATATTTACGTTTCAGGAAATATCTACACATTAAACCTGTGATTTTACGATAATTGTAAAAAATGACAACGTAATAGTAAAATATTTAGAGATTTATTAGGAATTGGAATCAGAATCTATAATTTTATCGGAATCGAAAAAAATATTGGAAGCGTACCATGAATTTGTATGCGATTGAGAGAAACTGAAACAATAGTATTTAAATAATAAAATGTATACTCATAAAATATACGTCTCATAAAATTTAATAACAAGTTAATAAAAATACGTTCTATAAAAAAAGAGGACGTATTCATATAGCCCCCACTAGGAGTGACAGTTGAACACCGACAGCCCGGCGTTCGAGCACTCTAGAGAAAGAAACCCACATCACAGAAGAACCCCCGGCTTACACATCTTAGCATAAGCCCAATGTTTTTCTGAACTTCTGTATAATTAATAAATAAATATTTAGCTCTTATATCGAAAAAGTTTTTTTTTGTAATCGAGTACTTTGTCGGAACTCTTTCCCCAAAATACAGTAAACAAATATATATATATATATATATATATATATATATATATATATATATACATATATATATATATATTATGAATAACAAAAAAGAGCCTATAGCTCTTTAAAAAATGCGAAGGCAGCGAAATAAATAAGTAAATAACAGCGTTTCGACAATGTTAATGTTGCTAAAAAAAGAACAAATCTTACAAACACGCACATACACGCACACACACACATACACACACACACACACACACACACACACACACACACACACACATATATATATATATATCCAGTTAGAGGGAGAGTAAGAGTAAGATAGATATAGAGAAGAAAATATTGACAGAGGGAAAATGTTAGGATGGAGGAAGATAAAAAAGAGATAAGAGAACGCATCAACTTTTTCCTTTTACTAAAATTACTGGCACATGCAATAAATATCACGTTTTTCTTATCCATGTTGACAGTGCATCTCAAATTATTGGCTTTCTTCTATTGATGTCTATCTTAACTTGATATTCAATAAAAACCCATTTTCTCCATTCTACTGCAAATTGTCAATGATGAAAAATCATCATGTCAGTTTACCATTGCAAGTCACAAAGACTAACTTGGGAGTAGCGGCATTCACCCCAGGCGGCGTAAATCGATATCTCCCGAAAGATGATGTTTCATGGGAATATCAAATTTAAAAAATGTGTGCAAATTGCATATATGTATATCCTGGTCACGGAAGATGGCTAGGTTATTTTTTTATTATTATTCTTGGAAGGAAGTTTCCAGGCTGAACTTCTGGAATGTATGAACGTGATTATGCCGGGGAAGACTAAATTTGCCTCCCCAATGTGGAAAATATCGAGAGAAAGTATAGGTCACTCTGCATTTATTATTTTCTATCTTTCGAATATAAGACATGGAAGGTGTTTCGATATTTATAATACTATGATTCTAAAGTGGAACACAGTCGCAGACGAGTAGTAATGAAGTTGAAGATACTCACTTGTAAGATGAAGCATATTATAAGAGGATTAAACGTGATGAGTAGAATGACCAATAGTCGATTATTTATACGATGATTTATGAGAAACATCGGCTATTGGATTTAGAGAGAAATGTTGCAACTGGCAGGTAAGCACTCCCGTAGTAATGCATTCCACAGAAGAGAAGTCCTTGGTTGTCTGTTTCTCTGGAACTTATTTATCGAATTTCTTGTTTACGTTTAACTGGTAAGTCCTAGAGATACACGACCAGGTATCTGAAGTATTGTATTTATTCCAAATGAAAATATCGTAACTTGCTGTAATAAGAAAACGTTAGTGATGATATTTCCATTCTAATCACACAGTGTTTTAATTTTAATAGCGTCTCCTTAGAGAGTAGGTAAGCATAAGTAGAGAAATCCTGACCGTCGAAGTCTCTCCCAACTTTAGTTTATGATTACGAGATTTCAGGAGCATTGCTACAATTTTAATGAAAATCGGAACTTTATAGAATTGTTTTCTGTTTTTTTTTATAGAAAAATATTTTCTTTTTGTTTTTCTTCTTTTTAAAGTAAGTTTTCCACCCTTAAGCAAAGCATACTGTTACCGATGCGTAAAGGATTAGAGTGAATTATGCGCCAGAACTATAGGGACAACTGT
Organism: Euprymna scolopes; assembly: GCF_053919585.1. Lineage (NCBI taxonomy): Eukaryota > Metazoa > Mollusca > Cephalopoda > Sepiida > Sepiolidae > Euprymna > Euprymna scolopes. The sequence goes on along the minus strand of NC_136490.1, from coordinate 157,814,258 downwards.
ACAGCGCCAGAACTTTATTGACAACTGTACAGCGACTGTTTGTTCAGACACGAGCAGGGAAACCTAACGTTTCCCGGGATTCAATGAGAATCAACGAATGTTCAACATTCCAATACTTTTATTGTCATCGACATCGGTTGTAGTATCCATTTTTCAATTATATCAATTGCTTGCTTGTTCTAGTCGGGAACCTATCGCGGTGCACCGGAGAAAGCTTCACATGCCCTCTCGCAGTAATTTTGTCCACAATACATTGTTGTCTGCATTGCACTGTAGCGAACCTACTTTTCATCTTATAAAAGTATTGTTTTATAATGGCTCCAATTAAAGTTTTAAAATGCAAAAGTCAAGTATCATGGCGCAGTTGTACTGTAAAATTAAACATTAATTTCCAACGCGTCTCTGTTTTATCGAAGAACCGAATATTGATTTTTATACAACAACCCTCTTTCCTTATCTGTGAAAAAAAATTCAAATGCTTTTGTGTTGTTAGGCTGTATAACTGTGTTAACATTGGTCAAAATCGGATTGTCTTGTGTAAAATTAAAAATATAATCCACCCAGCTGTTTCGGCGTCCATATAAAACTAACTCACACACAGACACAGTGCCTTTCATATATAAATAGATCACATTTGAATTCATGCATGTTTAGTAGATTCGGAGAGAAATGAAACAAGAAGAAAATTTCAAAAGGAAAGTGAATTAATGTAAGATACTATTAGCATAGAAAGGTTTACGGCTTGTCGTACCTCTGTATAGTAAAAGATTGCGATTTTACTAATCGGGTTACTCGAAAATACTTGAAAATTTTCTCCAAGTTTGCCGATTCATTTAACTATAAATCATATGCAAAAATAATAAAAATCACAATGTTTTGGTATACTTTACCAAGCAAATAATATATATTTAAAAAAGCAAACTATCAAGATAGAAAAAATAAAGCTCCAAACGGTTAACAGCAGCAATTAAATATATTAAATAAAAGTTGAGGAATAAAAGTTACATATAAATTTTTGAAATCATCAGATCAATAAAGAAAATGATAAGAGAGAAACGGAAAAAATGTATATATGACCCGAAGACGTTGAATCGATATATTAAATCGCATACCAGAGGACTGCTCGTTTTGTAGCACTCATACTACAACGTTGTGTCTACACCGACCACAAAGTAAGAGGTTTACTTTAGCGGTTTTTTATACTAACAGTATGTGCATTATTACAGTGACACCTAGATTTTTTTAAACTTGAAATGATTGGACTTATTTTGTGACGTCATCCATTTTCAAATGAATATAAATTAGAATATATTTTGACTTTGCTCTCCGTCTTTATTTTACTGTTTGTTTGAAATTCAAAGACGATTTTGTTTGGACATTTGGCAATATATGAGCATCGATTATTTGATATGGAAAAATGTTTTATAGAAACGAAAATGCATTGAGTGTAAAAAATAAATGTGTATGTCTGTATAATATTTTATTGCCTAGATCAGAATTAACTTTAACAGATTAAAACCATACACTATTAATATAGAATAAAATCAGCAAAACAAAATGTTTTAAAGACGAATAAACCGACCGAATCTATGAAGTAAATGCAAATTTTCAGTTTTATATAATATTGGAGATTGGCGATGTACTGGCGTTATTACGCATAATCATAAAAAAGCAACATATCCCACACTCATTTACAGTACATTATAGATTGCCCTATGTAGTAACTTCTAAATATGCATTACACGTTATCTTATTTTTTATTATTCACCTTATCTCACTACTTCACATCCATTATTCATATTATTGTCCTTTTGTAGTGTTATTTAGTGAAAATGATTAAAGAATACAAAAGCGCAGTCCAGATAAGAGATCAACATACTTTATATCACCGAAGTTAAGTAACGATAAAGCTGGTCAGTACTAAATGGGTGACCATTTGGGACTTCCAGTTACTGTACGTGCTCTCCGCTTATCTCGGCATTGTTTCCAGTCGTCCTGGTCTTCTCCTTCCCACTGAACCGAAAAAGCAGTGTCGATGCAGGAGAGATATGGTTGGGAGATTGCGCAACACTTGATTCACAATTAAAGCACAGCTGCTTTTGCAGGGAATATTCGTTGTCTTTCGAGACTGAACGGAGGCATCGATATATATATATATATATATATATATATATATATATATATATATATATATATATATATATAATAAAGCTGAACATCTGTGTGTGTGTGTGTGTGTGTCTGGTCACGAATAGGCTCCTATATGGTTGACTAGTTAAAAAAAACTGATTACATATAATGATAGAATATGTATCGAGACACAGGAATGGGTATTTTTATCTGGCAGAACAGTGGTTTATAAAAATTATGGGGTCTGTGTATGCGCCTGGCCCTCAAAGTATGGAAGTTTAAAATTAAAAAAAAAAAAAGTTTACGAGTGTTTTTGACTGATATGACTGGGTTAAAAAAAAACAGCCTACAGAAAATGGGCTCTGATTTATGAAAGTATGATAGGTTATGAAAAGGAAGGGTTGTAAAGAGATGGCTTCGAATTCGGGGGATATCAAAAACAAAGCAAAATATGATGAAAGTAAAAATAAAATAGATAAACTCCATAATTTATTATACCATACCTGTTTACACTGAAACACTTATCACAATATTCTGTGGATCTATATTAAAAGACCTTGATAAACTTTGTGACATATTTCCATTCTATGGAGGTCAGGCGCGAACGAACACTCCATAATTTTATTACTATTTCTTCAAACTGAAACATAATTATCAAAGTATACTTACGTAGATAGATATGAAAAGTCTTTATTAAAGTTTGCGCCTATTTCCATTCTATGGAGGCCAGGCGCGACCGCCGACACCACAATTTTATTATACCATTCCTATTTAAGTTAAAACATGTTTATCAAAGTATTTTTATGTACATCTATATCAAAAACACTTGTAAACGTTTTTTTTAATTTTTAATTTTTTTTATTTCCATACTTTGTGGACCAGGCGCGTACATAGACCCGGCAATTTATGCCAGATCAAACATACCCATTCCTGTGTTTCGATACATCTTCTTTCATTATATGTGATCAGTTCTCTATAATAGTAAACTATATACGATCCTATTCGTGACCAGACACACAGATACGTTCAGATTTATATTATATTATATATATATATATATATATATATATATATATATATATATATATATATATATATATATATATGTATCTATATATATATATATATATATATATATATATATATATATATATATATAGAAAAAATGGTAATTAGTAAAAACCTGAAGAATGTGCTAAATACTATTGCAGAGCATGTATATATATCTATATCTATATCTATATCTATATATATATATATATATATATATATATATATATATATTACCGTTTTATCTTTTTTAGTTACACATCTTTCAGCTACCGGATCGTATTTGCGATCCAGCAACTTCGTCAGACTTGAAAAGAAGTGGTTATTATGATTCGAAAAGACAATATTAGAAGACGATGAAAAAAGAGGGGGATCTCAATTTTGATCTGACAGCATTTTAGTTTTAAGATTTAATAAGAAAACATCGAACACGGGTGAAGTTTAGTTTAAAAACTTAAGCCAGATAGACACGGGTTTCGAGTGTATGGAGAAGGGAGAGAGAGAGTGTGACAGAGAGAGAGAGAGAGTGAGAAAAAGAGGGGAAGAGAGGTAGATGAAGAGAGAAAACGGGAGAAATAATATTGTTGTGATGTCATGAAGTTTGACACGTTAATGATTTACGCGGATTGGTGGTGGTGGTGGGGGGCCTCTCCAGGGTAACTAAGATGCATCGTCTTAAGGTAAGCAGAAGTTATAACCAATTTAAATGAATTTGCTGTAAATTCTTTAAGGAATTAGATAATTTAATTGAAAATTGCCGGGCATTGATTGAATAAATATAAAATTATAAAATATGCATGTAGGTAGACATAGGTAATAATAATAATAATAATAATAATAATAATAATAATAATAATAATAATAATAATAATAATAATAATAAAAGATAGAAAAATATATAATATATCTACATATATATAATAAAATAAAATAAAACTAATAATAATAATAATGATAAAAATGATCATAATAGTAAGAGAGAAAGCGATACTAATAATAAAAAGATAAAAATAATAATAAAAATGAAAGTAAAGTAAATTGGGTAGATATATACATATACATGCATGCATATACATATATATACACATACATACACACAACACACACATATATATACATATATACACATACAAATACATGAATATATATATAAATAGAGATGGGATATATATAAATATATATACACACACACATATATATACATATACACACATATATACACCTATAAGTAATTATAATTAACTAGGTCAGTTTAGTGCCAAATGCAGCACATATACATACATTGTACACAGAAGCAGACAAATATATATATGTGCATATAAACACACATACACACACATATACATACACAAAAGGTAAAACGATAATAATATATATATATATGTGTGTGTGTGTGTGTCTGTGTGTACGCTAGTAGTGATTACCTATCATTTTTCTGAAATATGTGGAATACAAAAATTAGTTATTTTAGTGTATGGGCAATACCGCATAAACAGGCGGTATTGGAATTTATATAGTATTGGAATTTATATAGCATTGGAATTTATATAGTATATATTCAGATAAATAAAGATATGTTTACAAAGGTTTGTTCCTATGAGGGTATACTTTTATATCAGTTAATGCATAAATTTGTAAGTGCTAAATAAAATAATGTTAATTTAAATTAAAAGCCTCTTAAAAGAAATTCTGGTCAGTAAATGTATGTATTTGATTTGTTCATAATTTTATTTTTAATGAAACGTGTGCCATTCATAAAAAATTCCATTTTTAATGTAATTCTTTGTAAACTCATCGTTTATTTTCCAAAGAATCTGTTATATCGGGAGATCATATAACAGAAGGAATCTGATAATCTAAAAACATTTGGGAACCTCAAATTAAAAAAAATATAGAAAAATAAAATATAAAATCTATATGAATGATTTATCACATTAAAATACTGCTATTTACATAATTTATTAATGATTCTAATACATCTGTTAAAAACACATCCTGGTAAATATATTCATTCACGGATGTTGTAAATCTGGTATAATTTAACTCACAAGAAAATGGCGTACATATTAACATTCAAATTCTGTTGATTGGTTGGTTGATTGTTTTTGTTTTACGGCATATCAACCCTTTTCAGGTTAATTAATGCCGAATCCAAAGATTTTGAAGAAATTTTTTTTAATATTTGTTGTTTTCAAGTCGGTTTATATTTAACCCATACTTGGGACCCTAACAGGTACTACCACTCCGGGTCAGAGTGGACCTGGGAGCAATAGCAATTAAATGGTGGCTCCACACTCCCCAAAGCCCGCATGTTGGGGTCTCACCACTGGATATAGTTTAAGGTCATATCCAGGACCAACATTCTGTTGAATTATTTTAGTAGTGAAGCTATGTTTTTCAGGATTCAATCATCGATTTTAAAGGAGTATTTTATAATTAATGTCCTAATTGTCAAACAAGTTTAAAAAGATGAACACCTTTAACTGCATTTCATATTTATCTATGTTTATTTATGACATGTTAAAACCGTGACAAGATACTTTTCTGCTGCACATGTTTCCTTTGGGATATAGAGTGGTTTAATTATTTTACTTGCCTCGCCAATTTCATATATGGAATTGCCATTTCTCTAAAGTAGTGTGTTTCCGAAATGTAATGCAACACTATGCTACAGAAACCTTCATATATAGTTATATTTTTTTAATGAAAATCATGAAAATAGTATTCCAATGTTATGGTATTATAAAAAAGAAACAAAAACCATCATTATTTAAGTATTCGTTAAAGGTTTTGGTCTTCATGTGAAGAGTAAAGTACTATATGTAAAACGCAGCAAATATTTTGTGTCGAATATATTTCTCTAAATTAATGAAGTCGAAGTAGTCTTGAAGTAAAGACGAAACGTCGCTGAATACATGAATAATTTTGATTTTTCTTTTTTGTCTCTCTCTCCCTCTCTCTCTCTCTCTATATATATATATATATATATATATATATATATATATATATATTGTTTTTCAGTATATATATTGTCTTTCAAGACATATATGTATATATAAACATATATATAAATACATATATATATAAATACATATATATATATATAAATACATATATATATATGACTTGAATTACGATATATATATATATACATACATATATATATATATATATATATATATATATATATATATATATATATATATATATATATATATATATATATAAAGAAATGTATTAGACATGCAAAAAGCTAAACAAAGAAAATACGTTTATTCCATCAGAATTTCTTGTTACAATTCAACAAACAGATTCGACAAAAGTCGACCTGCACGTAGGCCGATATAATCAGCGCAAGTAAATATGAATATTAATCTGATCAAAGTCGGCAAAAATTGACATGCACGAAGCTCACTAAAGGCGCTGAAAGACGAGCTGAACGCAGTACACCGCTGTTAAGAAAGTGTCCAAAACTGTACATACTCGTAGGCATGAAACATCGTGTCAAGTTGATATGTAGGCAGTCTACATAATGTTGCTGATCAAATAAACCTATAATTATTCATTCAGTTGCTTATGTGGGTAATTCAGTATTCATGTGATGTAGTTGCGTTTTGGTAACGATGCATATCCATCTATAATATATTACACTGGGTCTTGCACGTTTCTAAATAAACCAAAATTAGATAGATCATCGCCAGTTATGAGCCATTTTGTATTTAATTGCCTCCTTATATGGCCAAAGTTAGACATAAGGTCAATTTATAATGTGTGGAAATCCAACTCCCCAAGAAGCAAGCAATCTGGATTAGAACAAAATAAAGAAATGCCTCAGTCTAGAAGAACCTCTCCTCGGTTGATGGAGAACAGAATGGATCAAGTGTTGTATCACAACAGATGACCTTAACCGAAACTGTAGATGCGAATGTTTGTCTCTCGCAAAACGAAAAAAAAAAAAAGGAAAGGAAAAAGCAATGTCGAAAACCCCAGTGCCGACGGTACATATTCAGAACAAAATTATGAATTGCTTATGATTTTCACATGGTTATAACCGATAGAATTGGTGAACGAGGCAATATTATCCCCGTTCGAAATTTTGTGCAAATTCCAAAGTTGGACAGAAATATTCCCGCGTTCGACAAAAGATACCTGAAGAAGGTCGGAGCTTTTTACCATATAAAATCAGGTGAGAACTATTCAAGTTGAATATTTTAAATAATTCAAACAAATACAAATGAGTTTTGTCAGGTATCTCTATCTCTCAATATGTCTGTCTGTCTATCTATCTATTATATAAAAGTCAGTTTGTGTGTTTTTCTTCCTCATAGGTTCCGAACCGGCTGAGCGTCTCCTTTAAAATTTTCACATAATGGTAATTTATATGTCTAGCAGTGTTCTTAGATATGCTTTGCACATAAATTCATCCGATAAGTATCGAAAATCGAAAAATTCCAATCTTAAATAGTCTTTCTCTCTTATAGATAACAAAGAATTTTTACAGGGGAATATATTACATTACACATGCAAAGAGAAATAATAAAATCTCAGCAAATCATTTCTTCTAAAAAACAGATTTATTATCATGTGGAGATGTAGACTGGTAGTAGAGTATTTGACTACAGATCGAATAGTCTCCTGTTCCAGTGTGGATGTACTTTACCGTTTTATTTTCATTTTTTAGATTAAGCAGATCAATTTACGATAAAAGAAGTGGTACCATTTAACATCGCCGGCCGTCCTGTTAGTATATATATATATATATATATATATATATATATATATATATATATATATATATATATATATATAGATGAGAAAAGTCATTGGTACTGTCGGTTTCAAGCCCGATAATTAGGACCGTTTTAGGTATCCATATCAAGCTAACTCTCTTCAGCCAACATTCATCTGTTATTTTAAAGCCTAGCTCCTTGAAAAATTGAGCTAGGTCTTCCCTAAGCCTGTCTAGTGCACACCCATTGCAGTCACGCGATAGGCAACGCCCATCATCCCTATATAACCAAAAAAAGTGGCCTGGGAATTTATTTATCATGGTATCTAGTAGGAAAAGTCCAACCAGATCGCAGAAGTCGCACTGTCATACGACCCAATCGCGACATCAAAGGGGTCTTCGGGACTTGATTTTTTGACCCATGTTTTATCGTCAAAAAATAAAAGGGTCTGCCTTGCTTTCATGATGGTTTCCTTATCCAGCTCCCTTATCTTTTTATATTTTGATGCGAAGATCAAAGGTGAGCTTGATATGGATATCGAAAACGGTCCTAATTATCGGGCTCGAAACCGACGGTACCAATGACTTGTCTAATCTAACAACTTTCTGTACACAAAATCCAAAATATCAATAGGCTCTTATTTTTCGGATTTTCCTTTTAATTGACTATTCTACTGGATTTCTTCACCCTCCCAAAAAAAAGACTAATCATATATATATATATATATATATATTATGGCATCAAATGATTACTTTGACGTGACACTTTTATCCACTATTCTTCTTTCTATTTAAGTAATGACACGTTGAACTATTTGGCTACAAATCAGAGTTTGATTGTTGAACATCATCAAAAAATAATGAAGTTTGTTTACGACGTTATATAATAGAGAAATGGTATGCAATTATCTGGATGGAAAACAAAATTAAACTAAGAAAGTTCCAAGGAGAAAAGCTGACTTTTCCAAGGTCGATGGTATCAAAAAATGACGACTGATTGGAGTGGAAAGATATTTATTTTATCGATTGATATTTTGTATTTGTATGCATTGGAAAATGTGTGCAAAGTGCGAAAGTGTTGAATAGGTTGTCAGCACCCGCAAGACGGTTTGGCACTTGATAAATTAATTACCAGAAAAATGTCCTCCCATGCGAAATTCGCACTGTCTTGTTTCATCAAGGTAAAAGTTACCCGGCGAACTCCCATGCGGAATCACGGGTTACAAAAAAGAAGGTAGACGAAGAGAAGAAAAAAATGAACAATGAAGAATTCGATGAGAAAACAATGAAATGTAAGGAAGAAGATCTACTGAAGAAGAACATAAAAAAGAAAGAAACAATAAAGACAGAGAAGGAAGACAGATAAGTAAAAGAGAAAGAAAAATAGAAGATATAAAAAAACTAAAAAGATGAGATAAACAAATGCGGTTGCCAAAAAAAATATATATATATAAAACAAGATGAGGAATAGTGAAGGTGAAAATACAAAAGGAGAAACAGTGAACGTATAAAATGAAAATAAAAAAAAACAAATAATAATAATCAGAAAAAGACAGAAAAACAAAGAAAAAAATAACAAAACAAAAAGTGAAATAGTACAAATAAAAATAGGAAAATAAAAGAAAAAAAGAAAAAGAGACAAATAAATAATAAAAACGGTGAAAAATAAGAAGGGTACTACAATTATCTAAAGCCTATTCTGCTGGAAGTGAAGATGCTTCCAAAACGTTCTGTCATCTCACTGTTTCTTGACAGACGAAAAATTGACACCGAATTGATTTCTGGATTTTAGGATGTCATATCATTTATCATTCACATACATTTAACGAATAAATGGTCTCCCCCTAAAAATATTTAAAAATACTTTTATTTTGACATGGTAAGACCTTTGTTATTGAAGTAAATTAACAAACTATTATCTTGACTATCTTAATAGCAAATGGTAATATTTTGAAGAATCTGTATTCCAGTTAAGTGATCACTATAAACCCGAATTTTATTGCTTCTTTCTTGCATAAATAAGGGTAGTAATCTATATTATGTAAAAAGCTGTTTGTTTCGAAACAGTTGAATATATTTTCAATTATTTCTCCAGCTGAAAAAATGTACTTGTCTTCTTATCTAAAACTCGAACGTTTTCTTTTAAAATTTCGAGATTTAATTTCCAAATTAAAATTCTCTGTACTATGTAATGGTATTTTTATACTATTATAAAACGTATTTAATGGTGCGTCTTATAAATATAATTACGCCATTAAATCGATTCCGTAAACGTTTCCAGATCGATCGCTTACGACTAATTCAGTTTCATTTTGTTGTTCATAAACAATACATTGGTGTTTATCTAAAATAACATTTACCAGTTATTACGGATTCTTTCATTCAATGTTAATTCATCCATTATGGATAAAGCAGACCTCATGTTTAATTGGAATTTAGCCTTTTGTGTCTTAATCTTAAGGATTATCTTAAAAAGATACTATTTTACCTAATTTCTTTCTTTTCTGAAGTATATGAGAATATTTCTTTCTCAATATCAGTTCTATGGCGTGAATATATAATCCGTTGCCATTGCTGTGCTATATTTTTTATGTTATTTTAGATTTAGTTTTGTTTGGATAGTAAACGTTATCTTATATCTGTGTCTCTTCTTCCAGGCGATTTAAAATAACAAACATCTTGCACAAATATTAGATATTTGAACATGTCTAGATTGAGGTAATTTCTTCAGTTCTTTCAATTTCTATTTACTACGCTTGAAAATGTAATACAATTTCGCAAGAACATATGTTGAAAAGTAAAATCGTCTCGCCCGAAACTATTGCCAATGGGAAAATTGTGCTATTGAAATGAAATATCTCCTAAAGTTTTGATAGTATTTTATTAGCACACTTTGTATTTTTTAACTTCTCCAATTTCTTTAAGCAACGTCGAACTTTTTTCACGTCTTGCCATATAGAAAAGTCTTTAATATATGCAGCAAATATATCTTTGTTTCTGACTTGTACGTAAATTTTCCAATTGAGTGAATTACCAAATACAGGTAAGGTCCTGGATATGACCTAAAACTATATCCGATGGTGAGGCCCCAGCTTGCGGGCTTTGGAGAGTGTGGAGCCACCCCTTAATTGCCATTGTTCCCAGGTTCAATCTGATCCGGAGTGGTAGTACGTATTAGGGTCCCAAATATGGGTTAAATAGAAACCGACTTGAAAAAAAAATTCTATTAAAAAAATTTTCTTCAAAATCTCTGGATTCGACATTAAATAATTGAAAAAGCGTTGGTATGCCGTAAAACAAAAACAACCAACCAAAAAGTACAACCTCCCAAAATACTTACCATTGTTTCTCTTATTCTCTCTGTCTCTGTTTCTCACCTCCAGAATGTGTCTAAGGATATAGAAATTTATTACTTGTGGTTCGATAATTTTTCGATGAATATTTTGAACATTGTCCATATCTATATTATGTTTTTTAAAGTCTTATTTTTCATATCCTTACTATTCTTTGATATCCTTACTATTCTTTGATATCCTTACTATTCTTTGATATCCTTACTATTCTTTGATATCCACACTACGCTCTCTTTATTCTTGATTTATTCATTCCAATGTACTCTTTTTTATATTAAATGACTGTGATTTTAGACATGGTTAAACATTTAATAATTTAAACATGTTTAAACATTTAATAAGTTAAACATTTTTAAACATTTAATAATTTAAACATGTTTAAACATTTAATAATTTAAACATGGTTAAACATTTAATAATGTAAACATGTTTAAACATTTAATAATTTAAACATGGTTAAACATTTAATAATTTAAACATGGTTAAACATTTAATAATTTAAACATGGTTAAACATTTAATAATTTAAACATGTTTAAACATTTAATAAGTTAAACATTTTTAAACATTTAATAATTTAAACATGTTTAAACATTTAATAATTTAAACATGGTTAAACATTTAATAATTTAAACATGTTTAAACATTTAATAATTTAAACATGGTTAAACATTTAATAATTTAAACATGGTTAAACATTTAATAATTTAAACATGTTTAAACATTTAATAATTTAAACATGGTTAAACATTTAATAATTGAAACATGTTTAAACATTTAATAATTTAAACATGGTTAAACATTTAATAATTTAAACATGGTTAAACATTTAATAATTTAAACATGGTTAAACATTTAATAATTTAAACATGGTTAAACATTTAATAATTTAAACATGGTTAAACATTTAATAATTTAAACATGGTTAAACATTTAATAATTTAAACATGTTTAACATTTAATAATTTAAACATGTTTAACATTTAATAATTTAAACATGGTTAAACATTTAATAATTTAAACATGTTTAAACATTTAATAATTTAAACATGGTTAAGCATTTAATAATTTAAACATGGTTAAACATTTAATAATTTAAACATGGTTAAACATTTAATAATTTAAACATGGTTAAACATTTAATAATTTAAACATGGTTAAACATTTAATAATTTAAACATGGTTAAACATTTAATAATTTAAACATGGTTAAATATTTAATAATTTAAACATGGTTAAACATTTAATAATTTAAACATGGTTAAACATTTAATAATTTAAACATGTTTAACATTTAATAATTTAAACATGTTTAACATTTAATAATTTAAACATGGTTAAAAATTTAATAATTTAAACATGGTTAACATTTAATAATTTAAACATGGTTAAACATTTAATAATTTAAACATGTTTAACATTTAATAATTTAAACATGGTTAAACATTTAATAATTTAGTCTTTAAGATATGGATGAAATTTAATGTAAGTCTAAAATATTGCAATTTTAAATCTACTCATATTATACTCTCTAAAACCATCAGAATACAGAAAAATCCAGAAACTTTGGTAATATTTTTTAATTTATGTTTTGTACACAATATTAAAATTTCATCAAAGTGGAGGGTACATGTATGTTAACAAGGTGCTTCGCATGAAACTGAATAACTAATGTTCTTTGCATAAAATAAAAAAAAACAACTAATAAATGGTAATAAAATAACTAATAACTTTGCATAAAATAACTAATAATTAATAACATAATGGTCTACTCCACAACATCTCCAGCTACGGTGTAACTGGAAATGTCTTCTCAATTATTTAATAATTTCTCTCTTATAGGTTCATAAGAGTTGATGGGCAGAAATCAGAAGATCACAGTATTAATGCTGAAGTGTCACGAGAGTCAATCCTCTTCCTGATCCTACATCACTGATCTCTCAAATCGCATCCTAATATCATTCGTATACATTTATGCTAACGGCACTACCATTCATGGCAACAGTTCAAAGGCCATAAACGACCAAGTTCTATCTGATTCTCTCTCCTCTAATCTTGAACATGTGGTGCAATGTGGAAAGAGTTGACGTTCATTTTAATGCATCTAGAATCAAACTTCTATCTTTACGTCATCAACGCTCTGATCCCCGTCTGGCATCAATTAAAATGAATGGCTTTCATCTTAGGGATCCTGGGTCTGGCCTTTACCCCTGACTTGAGATGAAATACGTACAGCAAATTCATTGCCAAGGCTGGTGGAATAATATTGGTTTGGTTCTATCACTCCAGTAGATATCTCACTGTTGATGCAATTCTCTACGTGTATAAGAGCAAGTACATCCAATAGTGAAGTTCTGTTGCTACATCTGGGCAGGAGCTGCTAGAAGGTACTTATCTTGCTTTGACAGCGTTCAAAATAGACTTTGTAGCAAAGTGGGGAATGCCCTTTTCCATTCTTTGCAACCTTTTACCCACAAAAGAGATGTTGCGAGCTTGTTTGTGCTTTATCGTTATTTTCATGGCATGTGATCGTCTGAGCTCACATCTGTGGTCATTGCCTTATCTTTACGATAAACACACATCTAGCTGAAAGCACTATCAATAATTCCCCCACTCTTTATGTGCCAAAACCTAGATTCCATTAACAAAGCATTTTTTCTTATAACTGGACGCCTCTGGAACTCTGTTCCGTTTTCCTGCTTTCCAGCTTACTACAATATGGTAGTCGTCAACTCCAAGGTAAACAAATTTTTTTATCTTAAAGACTAAATTATTTAGAACCCTGAAAATCCTTAAGTAACCCAATTTTAAAATTTCAACTACTGACGATTACTAGGATATTTTTCCATTGACTACCGTATACTCATTAAGCATTATCTTCAAGTGACCTCCGGACTTTAGAAAGTGGTGACTACTTTGTAAAAATCTTTGCGTATAATAACTTATAACAAATAATTTTTAAAATGGGTAATGATTAATACCTTTACATAAAAACTAATAACTAACTAACTAATAACTTTTTAAAATGACTAATAGCGCATAATGCACACAAAATAACAAATAACTTTACATAAAATAACAATTAACTAATAACATTACATAAAATACCATATAATAAAATAGCAAATAACTTATAACTCCACATGAAATAACATATAAGTAATAACTTCACACGAAATAACAAATAATTAATAACTTTAAATAAAATAACAAATAACTAATAACCTTGCATAAAATAACTAAAAATTGATAACTTTGCGTAAAGTAACTAAAAACCAATGACTTCGCCTACAATTACAAATAACTAATGACTTTGCATAAAATAACTATTAATTAATAGTTTTACATTAAATAAATAACAAATAACTATACATGAAATAAAAAAACCCTAATAACTTTACATAAAAGAACTGTCAACAAATACCTTTACATTGAATAAATAATAACTAATAACTTTGCACATAAATAACAATTAACTAATTATTTTACATAAAACCTTTGCATAAAATAAATAACTAAATATTTGCATAAAGTAGCAAATAACTAATAACTTTTAAAATAGCTTATAATAAATAAATTTGCATAAATAACACATAACTAATAATTTTATATAAAACAAACAACTAATAATTTTACATAAAATAACTAATAACTAATAATTTTACATAAAAGAAATAACTACTAACTCTAAATAAAATAAAATAACTAATAACTTCGCATAAAATAACAAATAACTAATAACTTAAAAATAACAAATAATAGATAATTTTAACAAATTACTAATAACTAATAACAATGCATAAAATAACACAAATCTAATAATTAAAAAATATGACTAATAACTAATAACTTACCTAAACTCACACATAGCCAAAAGTTTTTACAAATGATTAATAACTAATGTTTTGCATAAAATAACTAATTGCTAATAATATTAAAAATATGAACTAATTATTCTTATTGCGTACATTTTCTTTGCCCTCCCCTTACGGCTAGCAGTTGTCTTTAAAAAATTCATAATGATTGGTTAATTAGATTAGGAGAATCATATGTATATACATATGTAAGCATGTGCGCACACCTTATTCTATATAAATAGAGATATATAACACTTTTGTGGAATTTGATATTTTATAGTCAATACGTCATGTGAGGCTTCTGTATTATGCGTCATTCGATATTGAGAAATCTGCTTCGAATCATTTTCTCTTGAAAGGCTGAGAACAAGTTTGATGAACAGTCATAGACTATGACCTTGTACTTCATCACCCTGAAAATGATGATGAAATTGTTTAGTGTCAGTTAAGATGTCAGTAAATTTTATAAGTTTAATATTGTCGTCAATATTTTGCGTCGTTTCAGAAGAAATAAAAATATAAAATTGAAACGTAAAAAGAGAACATCTATCAACTAGATAACTTCCATCAAATCTATAAGTAGCATTCCAAACAAAAACCTGACAGACCACGAAAAATATTATCCATAGCTTTAGAAGAAAACGACTCTGAAAATTATTTTGTCGTCGTCTACTCAAATCTTTCTTGGATTTCATATATATTAGATCCAATGCGAATTATTCGTTTCATAAATTTGTTTTTTTTCTATTGCTAAAAACACTTTCTCTCGCCTAAAACTGTTCACTATCTCTACAAATCTACTATGACGATGTATGAAGTGTTTTTATCATATTTGCGCTGCTGAATCCCTATTGAAGATTCTTGATAAGGTACAATAACATGTCTGCAATTTAATTCACTTCTCTTAAACCCACTCTCACAGACATGATACTGCTAGTCTCAGTCTTTTCTATAAATGCTATTATAGCATTATTTTTCAGAATTAGCTGATCTGTTCTCTGCTTCCTTTATTCTGCTTGTTTTGTGTCAGCTCGTGTGACACGTTGATCTAGTGATATCTATCAATTCTGCCTACGGTTTCCTATTCAAATATTCAAATAGCTTCTTTACATAAATCGCAAGCTTGTGGAATCTCTTTCTACTGCCTGTTTTTGCCTCTACCTTTGACCTCGGTGTTTTCAAGACTAAGATTAAGAGGCATCGCTTGTTTTTTTAACTTCGATAGTCGAACGAGAACCAGTGCGTCAACGTGATTATACTGTATAAACTTCATATTGCATGACTAATAGTACGAATGATAGACGATTTAATAAATCCCTTTCACTATTCTTTCATCACCAAAATGCTATTGTTAACGAAAACGTGATCGGTGGATCGACAGACAAAACCTCCTGTGAAGATTCGAGGACGCATCGCTGCATCCTATAATCTAACTACTATGAATATTTGCCGTATTTCCATCAAATTCTTTGAATGGTTGATTGGCAGATGATCATCTTTAGAATCGATAGATTCACTGATTATATTGTCAACTCTTGTCAAAAAATGAAATTACTTTCTTCTCTTCGAATTTATATCCATTTCCGATGAAAACTGATGTTTCCTACTCTCCTGCCGGGGTCAGTGAGTCACTGATTATTTATGAAGTTCAGTCAAAACTAGACTGTTTCATGCTATATTTATTAGATGTGACAAGCATCGCGAAGAAGTTCATCTTAAAACTCATCTTAAGACGCATCTTAAGACGCATCTTAAGACGCATCGTAGACATTCTCGTTATTTACAAAATGGATTGATCGCAAAGTCCATCAGAAATAAAATATGTGAGAGAAACACGTACGCCTAAAAAATATTATTTTTACATTTTTCATATTAGAATAAAAATAATCCCCTTCCAATCAACGAAATATTCGATCACATTGATTAAAATTAGTTTTATTCAAATTGTTGTTTGACAAACTACAATTCAAACGACAAATAGCATTATCGCTGTTTATAAAATACTTTAAGTCATCAGCTGGTGGTGGTTTATATTGCACTACATATCTTAGTAGGCCACACGCGCATAACTATTTATAAACACACACACATACAGTATGGATCAACATATCCTACCATCAATTATATAATAATTAGTAAGTATTTTAAAGCCAAATATTTTAGGAGAAAGAAAAGAAAATCACACAAGTCCTTTAATACGGGTTTCGGACTTAATTTCAGTAGATTTTCTTTTTCATTGCCCAAGCCATTGCTTTAATATCGATGCTTCACGCGTCATACTTACAGGCGGTAACCATTGTTTTTTAGATTTTGGACTGAAAAAAAAAACAATTAATATATATATATATATATATATATATATATATATATATACATATATATATATAGTTCGTAAATTATGGAGTCCGAAATTGCTGGGTAATTCTGTTGAAATTTAACACAAACGTATTTCATGTGCCCGAGAGTGTTATTAAATAGGTTTGGTACCTGGAATACCTCAGCTAAGTATCAAGAATCGATAATCGAAGCCAAAAATTCCGAATTTGTGCTTAATTTAACACCTTTATACAGCCTAACATCACAGATTTATTCATTATATTTTGCGAACTGTTATCCTCATTACCATAGTTGTTGTTGTTTTTGTTTTACCACAACTATGACGATGGGGATAGCACTCAGCAAAAAAAAAAAAAAAGAAATGAATACAAATTACTTATCGCAAAGAATTCTAATAAAAATAATATATAATATCACAAATACAATTGAGAAGTTTATCATCAAACAAGGAGAAAGCTAGGCGTATAAAAATCAACAGTAGTTCCTTTTTTATAAGACAATTCTGTGTTCGAAATTGATGTTTTGAATTTTATACTTGATTTTTGCATCGCAAACTTTAATTAAAGTCATTGTATGAAATGATTGTTTAAAATTAACAGAGGGTTCTCTACAGTGCAATATAAACTTTAATGCATTTTGAGCTAAGTAATTGCAAGGTGCATGTGTAGCTTTCTCTCGCTGCACAAGAAGTTCTGGACTAAAGGTGTAAAGTCTTCTTATCTTTCTTACAAAAGTGAAATTACTAGTTTTTCTCTATTCTATTGTTATTTCATGAAAATGCTCGACAATGTATAGTTATTCAAGTAAAACATCCATAACAACAATTTGTCTAGGTGTTATACACAGAATGGCCTAACTGTCGTATGTATGTGACGAAGGGTTTATCTGAATGTGTGTCTATGGTGGTTCTTCACTAAGTGAACCCTAGCTTATCGCGTTGCAGTCAACTTGTGTGTTCTTAACATTTTCTTAGGATATAATTAAGTCTTTTCTTTAACCCTTTTAACCCTGTCATGATCGTAATTAGTGTCTCGTTTAGTGCGTGTGTGTGTGTGTGTGTGTGTGTTGACATATAACATGAATACATAAACGTGGTTCTGATGCTCAGCTTTTTTCCAAGAGGTTCTCTCATCTTGAAGGAGTTGTCTTCTCTTGACAAGAAGACGCATGCAATAAACTCAAGACGATAGGTTGTTTTTTTTTATAGCTGTATATTCGATCTCAGCTTTAGCAGAAGAGCGATTGACGATCTTTACTTGGGTGGCTAGTTCTTACACTTCACACGTTTGAGACGCTCACCCCTTTGAAAGGAGATCCTTTCCAGACCATCTTCTTCTGTCAATCCAACTCTAACTATTTTCTCAGCAAACTAGAACACGTGATCACATACACGTACTTCCGGGTCAGCTATCAGACTCTTCCGGTCACCAATTTTGATGTGGCTTTGACATGTTTAACAATATATCAAAACACAGCTTACACCTCTCCATTCACCATGCCAGTCAGATATATAGATCGATAGATAAATAGATAAAAAGATAGATAGATAACTAGACTGATATATATATATATATATATATATATATATATATATATATATATATATATATATATATACATAACATAGGTAAAACCACTCTAAGTAATTCTTCTTTCTTCCCCTGTGCACCCAAACCAAAATAAAACATCCATTAGTAAAGTTTCACTTGAAGAACGTCCTATCTGATGAAGACAAAACAACACGGCTGCTTATCATCTGACTCAGGGATTATCGTTTTCAAGTCCAATACTAAGAAATTCTCTTAAAAGATTAAATTCTACTAAGTTTCAACGAGTGTTGCGATTTCCCAGGTTTTGGCTTTGCCGTCAAACTGAGAAACGCATTAACAATTATTCCGAGTAATCTTTGGTGAAACCTGACTCGTTAGTACACAAAATTCAAATGTCCGAATAAAATAAGGAACATGTTAAGTAAAAAGTTAATAGGTTTACTGTAGCCGAAGGCGACCTGAAAGCTCTTTTTTCATTAGCAACTGCATCTAGGTGTAGGGAAATGTTCCACTCCTTTTATGGAATTACTCCACTAGCCCTTCATCTTAATCTTATACTACTAAGTGTTTAACGATTAGAGATTAAGTTCAATTTTTGGTATGATTCGATTGAGGGTTGAACGCTTGTCTCCCAGCGCATAAGTGAAAATTTTCGTCATTGCATCAAATGGACCGATAAAAAGATGTAAAACGCGTAAGTGACATTATATGAATAACAGGATCCGTGGAAATTACACAGAATGAAAAATATAGTTTATCTACAAATATGTTTTCATGAAGCTTATTTTTTTCTTTTTGAATAGAGGAAAAATTAGTTTTTTGGATTAAAACATCAAAAACACATAGCAAATAGTAATTAATTTACATTTATATGAAAATAGTGTCTATTTTATTTTAAATATAGCACCAATCCAAATGCTAAAATTTAAAATAACCCTTATCCCTGAGTGGCTTCCGGGCCTTGATAAGTGGTGACCACCGTGTAAAAAAATCAGATAATAAATTAATAGATACTAATAAATACTCAGAAAGTAATATTGTGCTACATAGTTCAATACAAATAATAAAATTACATTGTAAGAGACAATCATTAATTAACAGCCTCAGTCCAATACATCTTGGTAGACAGTATTTTGTTTCGCCCTATTTCTTTCAAATGTTTCTTTTTTATGTAACGTTTCGCATCAATTCACTAGACTAGTGTAAATTTTCGTTGCGAGAAAGACAAAATAGTTTGAAAGGTAAAGATAGATAAAGAAGAAGAAAGTTCAAACGATTCGACGTTATTGCCTCAACAACTAGACTTATCTAACTTTTCAGCGCACTCTTTAAGAGAAGAGAGAGACACACAGATGGTGACAACAAAGAAATAGAGGGGAAACAGAGAGAGAGAGAAAGGGCAAGAGAGAGAGAGGGGAAAGAGAGAGAGAGAGGGGGAAAAAGAGAGAGACAAAGGGCAAGAGAGAGAGGGGCACGAGAGAGAGAGAGAGAGGGAGGGACAAGAGAGAGAGAGAGAGAGAGAAAGGGAGAAAATAAGAAAGATGGAGGTGAAAAGATTTTAAGTTTTTTTTTTTAACTAACTAATATAACTTTTCGCCGCTCTCTTTAAGAAAGAGAGAGAGAGAGAGAGAGAGAGGGGGAGAAAGGGAGAGAGGCATGCTGAGAGAGATAAAAATAGAGTGGGGAGGCAAGTGATATATTAGGAGGGAGAGAGAGAGAGAGAGAGAGAGAGAGAAAGAAAGAGGGGGGAGATTAAGATGAAAAGATTCGAAGTTTCTTTTTATACTAATATAACTTTTCGCCGCTCTTTTAAAGAAATGAGAGAGAGATATAGAGATGAAAAGATGCGAAGTTTTTTCTGCAACTAAAGTAATCCAACTTTTCGTTGATCTCTGGTCATTTCCGATATATTTCCGAGAAGCAGTCGCAATTCCAGGGTGGGCCTAACATGCCAATATTTTCGAACATGAATAACGCTCATGACTAAAACACATATAGAAAAAAAGATTATCAACACAAAAACGAAGCAAACAATAGATTACTGACGCAACGTAAATCGATTTTATTGTTTCACCAGAAAAAGTAATGGTCGTCAATTCTTTTGTGTACGTCAACGCACGTCTTTGAGAAGCTTTGTCTGTCAGTTAGTCGTTCACGCTTCAGTTTCAACAAATCAAACACACTTTTCTATTACAACACATGCATATTTAATGATATTTCGAATGCGTTCACACATCGATTAAAAGCTTTTCCTTTTCGGCCGATTTTTTTCGCTTAGATTCGGAACAAAATAAACATTAAAAAAATCATATATATTACTTTTTGTTGATCTACCGCATTTTCTTTGGTTGCCAGTGTTAGGAGGGGCGTGCAATAAGAAATGCCCCTGACCCACTTCTATTTGTTTGATCTAGCTGAAATTTTGCATGTGCAATGATTTATATCTATACGAGTTATGTGGCAAATTACAGCTCTGAACAAATTGTGGTTTCTGTTTTACAGATGTTTGAACTGAGTCATGGGCGAAATGGGGCCTGTTGAATGTCGAGCAGTGATGCGGTTTTTGTATTTGAAAGGACGCACACCACAGGAAACTTTTGATGAAATACAAGAAACACATGGTGATAATGCCCCATCATATGACCTTGTAAAACGCTGGCATCGTGAATTCAAACATGGCCGGAAGTCTGTGGAAACAGCTCTCAGACCTGGTCCCCCTCTTCTGCCGTTGATGAGGCATCTGTCCGTCAAGTTGAGGCTGCCATTTTGGAAGATCGGCGCATTACTATTCGCCAAATAGCCCAAGATGTCAAGATTAGTACAGGGTCTGTGGAAACTATCCTTCATGACCATTTGCATATGCATAAGGTGTCTGATAGATGGATTCCCAGGTTGGTCACACCATTCCAGAAGCGAGAACGCGTCGAGTGCTCGAGGGTTAATTTGGAGATATGCCAAGAAGATAAGTCAAAGTTTTTCAAAAGACTGATTACACAGGATGAAACCTGGGTCCATCACTATGATCCGGAGACCAAAGCCGAGTCAATGCAGTGGAAGCACTTGGACTCATCAAAGAAGTCAAAGATGCAGCCCTCCGCTGGCAAGGTCATGCGCACAGTCTTCTGGGACCAGGACGGAGTAGTGATGACAGATTTCCTGGCAAAGGGTACAACAATTACAGGAGCCTATTATGCTTCACTTTTGAGGAAATGAAGGGAAGCTATTAAAATGAAGAGGCGGAGCAAGATCTGCAGGACAACGCTCCGCTCCACAACTCGCATGTCGCCAGATCAGAAGCACAGGCGTGTGGTTATGAAATCCTCGCCAATCCTCCCTACTCTCCTGACCTTGCACCCTCTGACTTTCACCTCTTCCTAGCCATGAAGTTGTTTTTGAAAGGAAAGCGTTTCCCAGATGATGCATCCTTGATTTCTGAAGTCACGTCGTGATTGGAGGACCAACCTGGGGTGGTCTACAAAAACGGTCTCCAGAGCTGCATCAAACGATGGGAGAAAATGCATAACTCTGGGTGGTTCCTGTGTAGAGAAAGACTAATAACTGTGCCAAGTTTCGTTGCTCTACTGCTATGGGAAGTGAGTCAGGGGCATTACTTATTGCACGCCCCTCGTAAATGCCATTTTCTTTGTTCTCTAATCTCTGGATCACAAATTAGATTTTCTTTTATCTGCCGAGCTAAAGTTTAAAATAATATTTTCTTTCGTCTGTCACACTTGAGTTTTAAATGCCATTTTCTATTGGTTTTCAACGTTTCAGTTTGGCATTACATTTCATGATACTTAAGTTGAAAAGTAGATTTCCATTTGACTATCACTCTTAAGCTTTAAGATTGCATTTTATTTTAACTGTAATACTTTTTTCTAATTGGGAGTCACAGAGGCCACTCGAGGATAAAAGTTAATGAATGTAAGGTGATAGTGTAGTAATCGTTAATGGTGTAAATTGGGGAAAATCTGATTATTTATGGGGTGGACTCCACAAGAACTTGTTTCAATTGCATATGAAGGCTTCCATGTTGTATTCAACAAGGAAGCAAGCTAGCGGGCAGTTCTGGGAATTAGGCTTTGTTCACGGAATCTGCGTTTAGATTTAGGCACAGTTAAAGATTGGGGGAAATCGTATACAGTGGTTGTAGCTGGTCGAGTATTTATTGTGTGAAAATTTGGAAAGGGGGAACAGTATATTGGAGTTCAGTCGAGCATTTGCTATGAAAATAATGATAGAGCAGAAACAGGCTCGCAACGTATTTTTTATGGTAAAGAGAATGCACAAAACAGAAAAGCGCATCACCTAGCAGGCTTCGAAGCCGGTTTTGAACGTTATCAAGCCTGTATAGGGCGCGTCAAGTAGCTGCTGCCCAGATGTGGCAACATTACTTTATTTTAGGGCGTATCTGACCCTCATACTGACAGAGGATTGCATCGGCAGCGATACACTTACTGAAAAAGTATAGTGATCCAACAATTAGTCGAGTGATTTTTGCAACAGATTGGATGTATGTGTTCCATTTCAGATCAGGAATGAGAAAAAGTCTCAGAAACCTAAATCGCAAAGAAGGATTTATTTGAATTCCGCATAGTATTTGTGATGTTACGGTTATATATTATGTTTCTCAAATGCTTTAGTTTTGAAGTAAATTTGTTTGGTCTGTTTCCTTTAAGTTGAAAATTGCTTTTTATTTGTGCTCTCATGTTTAAATGTTAAACTACATTTAATTTTGTCAATCACGCTTTTGCTTTAAATAACATTCTCGTGTGACTATCACGATTAAGTTGAAAAGTATATTTTATTTGGTCTGTGATGTTTAAGTTTGAAATTTCATTTCGTTGATGGTCTGAAGAATAAGCATTTATGTGTTATGCTTGTAATTTGTGTGCGTGGATGTGACGGTGAACCAATGGTTAACAACAGTGGTTAACAATACAGCCTAACGACATGCGTGTTGCAAGTTCGAATAAAGTTTGCTCCACAATAATCACTTTCACTTAGGATGCTTACAACCTTCACGTGATCCTTCCCGTAAGTACTCGATAACTTTCTAAGATTAATTCTTCTGGAAAATATCTATGAAAATAACTCCATCAATAGAACGTTAGCATTATACGGTATGATGATGATGATTAGTTCATTTTTGTTCTACATAAGGATTTATTCATTGTCTGCCTTGCTTATGTTAAAACGAAAAAAAAAGTTAATACTATGGCAAGAAAACCTTGTGTCAAGTGAGTATAAAGATAACACTATTTAGTAGTTTGGCTATTTTTACACACTAAAATTTACATAATAGTTTTATGATTAAAACTCCCCTTACTCACTGCTATATGATTATACACACTTTAACGAATCACCGACTCCGATTTCAACAAAATGAGCCTTTCTTCATTTTTTATCTGTCATTGCCATTTGTTTCCCTAATATCTTTCTCGTAAGAAGTCTTTCTAGAAAGACATCAATTAGGTACAGGAGGATCCACCCTACGTTAGAATGTTTCCGTGGAACAAACTAGATTCGAGCTTGGTATACCCAGGTTGTCAGTCCGTCACTAAGCTATCGCCTTACTGCTGAGCTGTAGTTTGACTCATGAGTTTTTTTTATCTCGCGATGAAATATATAATTATACAATACCGAATACAAGTAATCGTCCCCAGCACAGGTGTTCCATGGTAATTTTTTAAACTAAAATCTCACAATAATATTAAGCAAAGCTAGTTGCTTTTAAAGTGATATAAGCTGCTATATAACAAATAAAAACACCTTTTTGTTTTATTAGCAAGTATATGAAGATAGACAAACAAATTAGGGTAAGTAAAATAATAAAAATAAGTAAAAATAAAGATCTAGATAGTTTTATTCGTTTGAACTAATCTCATTAATACTCCTTGACTACAAGCGCCAGTTGTTACATTCTCTGGGTACTCAAGCTTACGATTTGAATTTGTCACCGGGGTGTCACATTGGAATCTTGCTAAACTTTAAAAAGCACTTACACAATTAGATATCTTGTCAAAGAAACTCTTGTAATAAATCGAAGGAAAAAATCCGAAAAAGGTAAAAGAAATATAAGAACTAATAAAGATTATGGAGGTCCGTATGTTGTTTTATGTGGACAATCATGAGTTATTCTCAAATTTGATTTGATTAGTAAATATTGGTATCCGATTGAGGATTAATTCGCTCCTTGATTTTTGAATGCTCATACTATTGACTTATATTAAAGTATGTATTTTCTTAAAAAATCATCCCGTGAATATTCTCCTGCCATTTCAAAATATGTTTTATTTGCTACTTTTGAATTTGTAGGTATTTTTAAGTTAGACATTAATTATAGTTTCAGTTACTATTTTTGCAAAAGAAATAAAATATCAATTAACACATTATTTGATGGAACCTTTGATAAACATTAAATGTCGATAAGGAATCATCCTTTTAAATAAATAATAATATAATTTTAATCCCATCATAGGAAAAAAAAAGAAAAACATATGAAGCTAAGTAGTTTCTGGAATTAGTTGTCATTTTGGTTTTCATATGTGTGTGTGGGAGCATATCACTATTCTAATAGTACCTTGGCCTGCAAGAAATTATTAACGAATTTTTGTGTTGAAGAAAATAATTATTTAAACACATTTCGAAAATATATGTACGCAGAAATATTTATTGATTTTAGATTTCTGGGGCATATATATGAAATATTGATTACATCCGAAATTTGGAAATAATATATATATATATATATATATATATATATATATATATATATATATATATATATATATATATATATATATATATATATAAGCTAAAGCTGTCTGTCGTCCTATATTTGTGTTCGATCGCTTGCTGGTCGTAATCATCAGCACTTTTTGAACCTCATCTTATGTGAACCTGAACTTTGGAAGCCATCTTTAATTTTTAAGTTTCTGATCTCAATATGTTGTTTAAATCTGTTTATTTTCATTTTTATTACAAATGTACGGTATTTATTTTTTATTTCTGGTATTTCTTGCGTAACCGATGTTTTTTCTATGTAGAACTAAACACTTCTAGTATCAAATACATAATGTAAAAACAATTTTCTAGTGGCTGTGATTACACGTGTTTTCCTTATGTTTATGAGAAACTAGTTTAATTTCTTCTCTTACGCTTTTTATCTACTTTTTATTTTCACGAAATCTAATAAATAAAAGGCTATATGTCTTTCTGTCCCCAAAGTCTATCTCCTTCAAAAGTAAAAAGCCGCAGAGTGGCGCTAGGAATCTCAAAGCATTGGTTTTTTTACGGACTGTTTTTTATGGGGTTTTAACCGGTTCATATAGTTTTCAGGGGTTAAAAATACGTCACAATTGAAAAAAATGTTACACATTTTGTACATGTATATTAGTTTATTTTTACCATTTAATTTAAGTTCATTAAATTAAGTTCATATGCGTGTCACGTTGGTAATATCTCCAGCTTGGAAATCGAAATCTGGGCAAATTAAAATTTATTATTTAAGCGTATTATACGACCATGCAAAGGCGGGAGCAACCCCGCTCCAGTCTAATTTATAAAAGATCATATGTCTGTTTTTTTTTTATCTGTCTCCATATTTTCAAACTCTATTGCCTCCTAGACTATATGCCTCAAATGATTGGATTTTTTTACGGAAAGCATTTTTATGTATTTATGTAATCGGTTGAAATAGTTGTTAAGGCCAAAAATGGGTCAAAATTGAAAACATATTTTGCATATTCATCTTCGTTTATTTTTAAATTTTGATTTTTTATCACTGCCTATGCGTGTCACGTTGGTACAGTGCAACCAGCTCTGAATACCAAGTTTTGCTTTCGGTTTCGATTCTACTTGATGGCACCAAATACTTTTTTTTTACATTTAAAATCATGACTCTGTAATAGTCTATACGAAATTTGTACAAATTGAAATTTCATATTTAAGCGTATTTTACGAACGGGCAAAGTCGAACTCTACTTGTAAACATAAAAAAATACTTTAAAAGTAAACATACGTGTCTTCTGTATGTACCGATGACAATCTAAAAATAAGCTTAAACCAGGCTTATGGTCAAACAAATCCAATTGCCTCCTCCCTTGAGGCTTGCATTCACGAACATCCGTGAGCTTAGACCTAATTTAGCTGATGTAGAAGTATTTCTCCTAACAAATACTCCGGATATCTTAGCACTAAGTGAGACTAATCTACACTCCTCCATCCCCATCTAACTACTTTAACATGCTTGGATATCTCCCACTCTGCCGTAAGGACTCTGACAGACACATGCACGGACTTGGAGTTTACATTCGTAATACCCTTCCCTTGACTAGAGAAACAAACCTAGAATCGGACGATCAAGCCTTTATGTGCTTTAGACTAATCATGCAACACAACATTAGCTACTTTTATTTTCTCTACCGCGCTCCCTTGATCCAGGACTGCACCATAATAAACAAAGTCTCTGACAGCATAGACACAGCACTCTCCCTCGACACTAGTGCACATGTACATATATTTAGTGACTTTAATGTCTATCACAAAAAAACTGGTTGGGATTCTCTACTTACACAGACACAGTAGGCAGCACAACACATATCTTCTCTATATCTCACTCCCTATCACAAATTGTTACTTTTCCAACCCGTTTCCCTGACCAGGAAGAACAACACGCATCACTTCTAGATCTGTTTTTTTACCACAGTTCCCGATGATTGTATAACGAATGCCGACAGCCCACTTGGGAACGCTGATCATGCAGTGATAATGGTTGAAATCGCCCTAAACTCTAGAGCCAAAACTGAGGAGCTAGTGCTCAAAACAACGAGATATTATAAAAAGGCTGACTGGGAAGCCATCAGAGATCTTATCAGAGATGCCCCATGGGAAAATATTTGTTCTCTTCCTGCTGAACAGTGCGCAAATGAGACCACTGAATGGTTCAAAACTGCAATTTACGCACATGTTCCCATGTGAAAATGTTATAGCAAGCCTCAATCTCCCACATTGTTTACTTCGACTTGCGCAACTGCCATTGCTCAAAGGCATCATGCATACCGCAGATTTAACCGACAGAAGTCCAGTTCAAACAGACAGAAGTATATAGAAGCTAGAAGTAACGTTCAGAAAGAAATAGCGACAGCTAAAAGAGAATTTACGGAAACAACTAAAAAACGCATCGAAGCACAAAAATTAGGAACTTGTGACTTTTGGAAAATCTACAACAGTGTAGTAAATAATGGGCAATCAACAATTCCCCCACTAACCAACAATCACGAGGTTGTTTGCTCAGCAACCGAGAAGGCTAACATGCTTGTCAGTCGGTTTGCCTCCAACTCCAAACTGGACCCCTCAACCACCCATACCAGACTTTCCTATGCAGAGAGACGCCATCCTAGACGATCTTGCTTTCCGGGCTGTTGGAAAACTGCTTCTGTGGTACCAGTATTCAAGAATTCTGGCGAAAGAACGGATCCATTAAATTATCGCCCCATTAGCCTCCTCCCACTCTTTTCCAAAATATTTGAGACTTTAATTAACAATGCTCTAGTCCATAACCTTACAGATGATAAACTCCTGACTGACCAACATTATGGATTTAGACAAGCCCGTTCCACAGCAGACATCCTAACTGTAATCTCTGAACGTATATACCACTCATTGGACAAAGCTGGGGAGGGCAGAGCGGTAGCTCTAGATATATCTAAGGCTTTTAACAGGGTGTGGCACGAGGGTCTCCTCAGGAAAATTAAATCATACGGTATCACTGGTAGAATACTAAACATAATTAAATCCTCCTTAGATAAGAGAAAATCCATGTTGTCCTCAACGGTCGTACATCTAAACAATATTATATAAATGCAGGAGTGCCCCAAGGGTTTATCTTTGGACCTCTGTTGTTCCTAATATTCATAAATGATCTCCCTGACAAAATTGCCTCTGAAATGGGTATATATGCTGATGACACCACACTATAGCAGGCACGACAGGAAAACAAATGAACACATATCTAAAGAATTGGCTGAAACACTAGAGGATGACGTTCAATCTGTAGTGGAGACAAAAATGGATGGTCACGTTCAATGCCACCAAGACTAAACTCGTTTCCTTCAATAATTACAAGAAATCTTTTCTACCACCAATAGCAACGGCAAACGACTATTTATCTGAGAGTACATCTTTCAAACTCCTTGGCCTAACGTTCACAGGAAACATGAGTGGGAACAATTACATTGAAAGCATTGCCAGGGCCACTGAAAAGGAGGTAGGTTCTCTCTACCGTGCTAGAAAATTACTAACACCCGAAAATATCATGTACCTCTATAAGGCCACCATTCGCCCATGTATTGCTGTCATATTTGGGCTGGTGCATCTGCTATTAGTCTCTCGCTCCTGGTCAAGTTTCAAAAGAGAGTCGCCAATCTGATAGGCTCTGAACTGGCATCTAAGCTTCAGCCTCTGTCCCATCGACGAAATGTTGCATCCCTCTGCCTATTCTACAAGTATTTTAATGGAGAATGCTCTGACGAACTGCAAGCACTTGTGCCCCCACGACGTAAACACCCTCGACCAACCCGACAGACAGCTAAATCTCACCCCCACACAGTAGAGATCCCTAGAAGTAAAAGATCTTTCTACTCCAGTAGTTTCTTCCCCAGAACCGCTAGACTTTGGAATTCCATTCCAGGTCCTTGCTTCCTCAACTGTACTGACGTGCATAAGTTCAAGTGTAACGTGAACATAAATCTTGTTGCCCAAATCCCCACATAGTACCCCAGTAGATGTTACCCCTGATAGTAGACCCCTACACTAAAGTGGCAATGTGCCTTGTTCGGGGTGAAAATGTAATAAAAAAATCTTATTAACCGTCAATTAAAAATAACCCTAATAAAACTAAACCTAAAAGAGTTTATAAATTGCACGCCTGTGGAACTCTGTTCCATCTGCCTGCTTCTCTCCGGACTACAACTTGGATGTCTTCAAGTCCAATGTTAACAAGGTCCTGATGAACCGCCCCCTTGATTAAACACTTCATCAAATCTCCACACTAACGTAATGTACTTGCAATAACCCTTATCCCTGAGTGGCTTCCGGGCCTTGATAAGTGGTGATCACTGTGTAAAAAAAAACAAAAAAACTGTAAAACACCACATAAAACCGACTTTTATCCAGATTGAATGGTTTAAGAAATCATGCTTGAATAGAGTGGAATGTTTGTTAGCGATGAGGTTAATATTTCAAAGTATTAATATTATCTAACATTTGTATAACAGTGAGTACGAAATAGTTAATATATTTTAAAAGCTTAGTTGTTTTTATCATTTTACTGACGTTTATTAAGTAACAAATCTAGAAGTTCACTTGAATTCATATAGAAATGCTGGTGAGCCGAAAAGTGTGTTTGTATATATTTTAAAAATCAAAATTCTTATAGTATTTGCTTGCTGTGTTAGCTTATTAGTTGACAGTGTAAAATCTTTATTATTCAGACATTATGACTGCACTCCTTGTTGGTTTGGCTGAGCTGTAACGTTGTTAGCCAGTAGAGTTTAGTTTCCTAGAAGTACATCCAATGAAACAACATGTGTCTACCGAAGAGTGCTCAATGAGTGAATAGAGCAGGTATATTAAATTTATTTATACAAACATTGATGGCTACATATGTGCATACATGTCTCTGTAATCACCCGCGTTGGGGGATTACGTCTTCAGGCCAAGAATTACCGTCGAGAACTGATTACAGAAACATGTATGCACATATGTAGCCATTAATGTTTGTATAAATAAATTTAATATATATATACATATATATATACATATATATACATATATATATGTATATATATATGTGTGTGTGTGTGTGTGAGTGTGTGTGTGTGTGTGTGTGTGTGTGTGTGAATAGCCATGGCAGGTGTTATTCCGTTTAAATTGTTCATAAAAGAAAACATCTTTAACGGATTAAAAAAAATATTCTGTTGCATAGGGATTTTTATACAAACCTGGATTACGCATATTTGAATTATAACAAACATTTGGATTACAACATACAATTTTGATTATAATTTGAGTGTACCTATCAATTCTGGATTCTTCTTATAGGAACATTGTCTCCTATTATCTTTTCGTCTTAATAATACTTGGACTCCATTATCTTTTTATTTAAAAAATATTTTTCCCCATTTTATGAACTCTTTGCACAAAAAGGTTTTTGCAATTATGACTTTCATGTAATGCTGTTTCAATTAATGTCAGTACCAGTCAATTCATAGTTTCGTTATAATATTCAGTTGCTATGATAAGAAGACGCATTTATTTGAAACTCCGCCGATTAAGGAAATTTTAATATATATTATTTGAGTATCCTGTCGAACAATAAATTCACGTAAAATATATTTTTACAGTCTGAAATTTGTATTCTTATATATATATATATATATATATATATATATATATATATATATATATATTAGCAAAAGTACCCGCCATTGACTGGGTTCAAGAAGCGCCCACAGAAAATGGACTCTGATTTATGAAAGTATGATAGGTTATGAAAAGGAAGGGTTGTAAAGAGATAGCTTCGAGTTTGGGGGTATCAAAACCAAATGATGAAAGTAAAAAAAAATAGATAATCCCCATAATTTATTATACCATACCTGTTCACACTGAAACACTTAAACACTGAAACACTTATCACAATATTCTGTGGATCTATATCAAAAAAACCTTGTTGAACTTTGTGACATATTTCCATTCTACGGAGGTCAGGCGCGAACGAACACCCCATAATTTTATTATACCATATTTCTTCAAACTGAAACATAATTATCAAAATATACTTACGCAGATAGATATGAAAATTCTTTATTAAAGTTTGTACCTATTTCAATTCTATGGAGGTCAGGCGCGAACGCAGACCACACAATTTTATTATACCATCCCTATTTAAGTTAAAACATACTTATCAAAGTATTATTATGTACATCTATATAAAAAAAACACTTGTAAACGTTTTTTTTTTAATTTTTAATTTTTAAATTTTTTATTTCCATACTTTGTGGACCAGGCGCGTACGCAGACCCCACAATTTTAATGAATCATCATTATGCCAGATCATACATACCCATTCCTGTGTTTCGATACATCTTCTATCATTATATGTGATCAGTTTTCTATAATAGTCAACCATATAGGAACCTATTCGTGACAGACACACACAGAGACGTTCAGTTTTATATATATATATATATATATATATATATATGTGTGTGTGTGTGTGTGTGTGTGTGTGTGTGTGTGTGTGTTTTAAGTTCTTTCCTAAAACAGCATTTCTCGTCGGATAGAAGTTACAGTTATGCAGTCATTCGATTTACTTTTGTGGATATCTGATATGTTGTGTTGGTTTTTGGTGTTCAGTTTTCTCATTTTCTTGGAGGACACAGACCCCGCCCCCCAAAAAACAAAACGATCCAAATAAGTCCGTTGCTTCCGCGTTACTCGTTTTGTGCGCTGTTGATTAGAATGCACGAACAGCGAATGCTATTGCAATCGATTGATAACACAACGTTCTTATCGGATTTGAGATTGCTGTTCATTGCAGCAAGAAAAGAATCAAGATGGCGAAAACTGTGGTCCAACAGGATTAATAACAAGCCTTGTTTAACAGCTGCAAACAATGTGGCGTCTGCTTTCATTTTAACGTCAATTAATAATTACATTATTGTTTAGGGTGGCATTTGAAAGTATGCATTCAGACAGACATAACGTTTATTCTTTGACAATTTATTGATATATATATATATATATATATTCGAAATTTGTAACATGCTTCAGCACTTTCAAAATACATAGTGCGTTATCAATATATTACTATTTTTAAAAAATAATTTAATGAACGTTGGAAATGAAGATTGTATTTTTTTTAGATTATTCAGGCTATTGTGTTAATGTTTAATGTTATTCGCAAAACTTTTCGGTCGCTGTAACCTTCGGTTTTCTTCAGGTGTATTGTTGTGTATTATAATAAATTTTTACATTTTTGTATTCATTTCTCAACATTTTATTCTTTATTAATTTTATAGCTTTAAATTTATAATATTTTTTGACAAAATATGTGCTTGTTCTTCATGTACTAAATATCTTAAACTAAAATCCGTTGTCCAAAATATTTTTTAGATATAGCAGTAAAAGCGATATTTATTTTGACTAAAGAACAATGACTATTTCTATCCTTGTATTATAGATATTGTGTTAACTACTTATAACGCCTTAATCTTACCTGAATTCCATGTTTATAGCCTAACTAGCAGACATCTTGGCATTACCCTGTCGTAAAATACGCTTAAACTAGCATTTCGACCTGATTCTTCCCGGGTGTTTGGAAGTGTATGCTGAGCCCCCCCCCCCCCTGCCAAAACCAAACAAACAAAAAAGGTCGTTTTTTTACCTCTATTATGACCCCTTAACATTTATTGTCTTTGGACTCAAATCAAGTTATTAAGTTAGATATATGTCCAAGGAACCTATATCTAAAATTTCAAATGTTTAGACCCAAAATTGTCGGAGGAGTTTGGTAGAGTTCTCAAAGGTCAAATCGTTGAACTTTTACCCCTTAACAGCCAACCTTCTGGCCGAAAACGGATCACATCGATTTTCCCAAATCTCAGTCGCGTTATATCAAATTTCGAGTCTGGAGACTAAAAATTGACAGAGTTATTGCGCAGGGAAATGTACACAGACACACAAACACGTTCACTTTTATAGATATATAGATAGATAGATATTTCGATTAATACAGATTTCGTACTTATTATTATCTAATATTGAAACCAATATATTATAATGTTTTAAAACGTTAAAAATAAAAAAAAAAATGACTCATACGCCACCACCGAGAATCAAAACCAAAACATTTAGTTTACTACTTACTTTATTCGTTGACGTTTACGCCCGCGCTTTGAAGACATGTTTGCTGCAAGGCTAATAATTAAGACATGAACCAATAGCTATTACGTTAGGCGTGCATATTCGTAGTGCCGTAGTTCGACGTTCACCAAGCAAATTTCATTTTTTCATTTCCATATTTTGCCCCGATTTTCCCCGGCTAAAACTCAAATATAAAGTTTCGCATGGGTTTAAATATCCTATATATGAAGTTGTATGTCTGTAGACCAAAAACTGACAAAGGAGTTTGGTAGGAACCTTTGTTTAAAAAATATATATAGATATTTCTAGAGATGTCATGTATGCACTAATATATATAGTTTATATCTATATGATTATAAAACTCTGTGGACGTCCAGCCATCTCTGCTTGACTAAATATTGTCTTCGATGATTGGGCGATTCCATTTTCCAGAGATTACAGGTGAATTTATACATATATATATATATATATATATATATATATATATATATATATATATATATATATATATATATGTGTGTGTGTGTGTGTATATGTGTGTGTGTGTGTGTGTGTGTGTGTGGATAAAAGTATCATTTCACGTCATAGACGCACGAAGCGTTCCAGATCTTAACTTCTTTTTTCGATGGATTCAATCATATTGAGAAAGTCTTTGAACATACAGATAATTCTATAATTCTTAGGTTATGAGTCATATGTAATGCATATACATATATATATTTATATATACATATATATATATGCATACATATTCCACTGAGATTACCAACTCTAAGAGTGTAAGAGATATATGGTTTTCGTGCGCGTAGAATTTGAAGATCTGAATATATTTTAATTTCAAATTATTAGCTGATGATAACAAATTGAACGTTTAGAGTTTGACTAAAAATCTATTGGAACTACGGCCATTATAATTTAAGTTCATATACATGTTGTAACTTTAGCCAAGTTTACACTAAACTTAGAGGATAAGAAGACAAAATAGTATTGTCACATATCAGGAATATAAGTTAGAGTTACATTAATTATTAGATACACATGTACAGAGCTTTTATATTACTCATCTCCTGTGTTTTAGACGCCTCAGGTTTTTTATACGCTGTGAATGTAACCTGCTGTCTTGCATCACACATGTATCCTATGTATATTCATCAGAGGGCAAGAAATATCACGCACTATATAGCAACATGCTTAACCTCATCCATACGAAAGAACACATCAGCATATCTCATTCTCTTGTTTCTTTTATTCTTTTTATTCTTCTTCATGACAAGGACGAGGTTTTTTCAAAACATATTCGCTGGCGTAAAATATGTTTCGTTCGGACAGCAACAGGACAAGAATAATATCAAGTCAATGTTGTTATAGATCAATTGAATTGTCTCTTGCTAGACAGATGAATAAAAAAAAAGTCCCTGACAGTCAACATTAATACGTTGATCACGATCAGAGGTATTTCATTTACAGCGCAAAGGAAACGTGCAAGTCAATAATCTTAATTATGGGCCGGTCTTGATTTCGTCGGACGCAACTTGATTTAAAGACACAGACACCCGGGGAGAATTTACATTTAATTCTTGGGGTCCTCTAAGACTCCGACGTGAATAAAATCAACTCGAAGTTGACAGAAACTTTTTAATATATACTAGCTTCATATACTGCCAATTATCTCCCTTTCTTATTTGAAAGAAACCTGCATATTGGAGACTTGAAATTTTACAATTAAAGACACAATATACCGTATAGAAGTTTGGAATCAACCCAAAACTCTGGAGAATTTTGATCGCTAATCTCCACCTGTAACGTTACAGTAAACAGATTAAACAAAAGCTTACATCTAATGACACAAGGACGCGAATGATCATATTTCAATGGTTTTGCAATAAGATTGACGCTGTGCCAGACTTCCTTGACAATGTCTGATTTTTGGGACGTATTTCCGTCAGGGCCCGGAAGTGACAGTAGCCAACATTAAAAAGCAACGACTATCGTGGATGACAGTGCTCGTTACTCGATGTTACCCGATAAATGATCACACGGTAATGTCTAACAGTTTACCCAACACTAATTAACATTTATCATTGAGTGGCTTTGGGCTTTAGTAAATGGTGACGCCTTATAAAGAAAGTAATGTTAATAAAGAAAATTGTCCAGCTGACGAGAGCTTACACATACATAAGAACGCGCGCACACACACACACACACACACACACACACACACACACACACACACACACATATATATATATATATATATATATATATATGTATCGGTTACAAAATGTAGTACTGCAGTTTTACAATATTGCTCCTAATAACGTAACACAAATGGTACCAATAAATTAATTTTTACCCGCACATTTTCATATCAACGTCTTTAGGTACACGCTGTTGATAAAGCTGAGAGTCCAAAGAGAATTAATATATATCAGCACTCAGAACTTATATTCCAAGCTTACAAAAACAAAAAAATAAAAACAAATCCGTTTCTTATATTTAAAACAATTTCAGTTATTTTCTAAATTTAATCCATAATTTATCCGAATGAGCACAGATAAAATGACCGTAAAATTTTGATCATATCCAGTTTTTTTAAACAGTTAAAATATTTATTGATATAACATACATAAACACATTTATTTCATATGCTAGCAGGACTACCCGGCGTTGCTCGTGACCGAATAAAACAATGAGAAAATTGAGGTTACATTTAAACATATCTATTATTCTTAAGATAGAGGAATTTATGCATCATTTGCTATCCCGAGCAAAAGAATATTTTACCTACTCTAGGACGTGTATTACACATGTATGAAATTAGTGTATTATTCCTATGATAGGTAATTTACAGCACGTATATGAAAGAATTTTACCATTGCTAGGACGAGCAATGAACAATGCATATTCAAAATAATTTACCTACCCAGGGACAGGTAATTTAAATACATATATGAAATAATTTAACATCCTCTCGATAGGTATTGTACAACATATATGAAATAATTTGTCTTCCCACCAAGGCCACCATAATTTTAAGAAGAATGAAATAATTTTTAGAAGATGGATCATTAAGATTTCTAAATAAATACATAAATACATTGTCTTGGTTAATGATTAGGCAACCCTTGCTTCACCATAAATTTCAACATTACTGAGTTTTTTTCCTTCCTCACTATGGACATTATACTTTTAAGAAAAATCATGTCATTTTCAAATTAATACATAAATATATTTACACAGTTAGTGATTAGACAACACTTGCTTCATTATAAAATTCCACATAACTGTTTAATTTTCTTTCTCCATTACCGACACCAACATTTTTAGAAAAAAACGTCACTTTTTGGAAGATTACTTAGCTGATTTTACAAATAAATACACACATACTTTGAGAAGCTTAGTCATTAGGCAACCCTTGCTTCACTATAAAATTCTACATAACTATGTTCTTTCCCCCCCGACTACAAACACCATCATTTTTAGTGAAATGAAATCATTTCTTGAACATGTCTGAACAAATTTTCCAAATAATTACATTAATGCATTGACATGGATGATGATTATGCAACTTTTAGCTTACCATGAATTTCAACATGAATGTAGTTCTTCCCTCCCAACCAGTGACAACATAACAGTAAGAGGAATGATATTATTTCTGGAATATGATTCCACAGGTATTCTATATGTTTGGAATATGACATTATGGGCGATTGCTTTGTGACCCAAAAACGGACATTACTCCCTGCAGACGCACCCCGAAAGAGAAAGTTTGGTAATCCCTGTAGAACTCCAGAATACATTTAAAAGCAACATAATCATGCCCCTTTCTACCCACCACTGCATCCGTGATGTCATTCCCAAATGATAACATAAAAATTCCGAAAAATATGGTTTATCACCTACAGAAACTAGCCTAGTTCATATGTACAGAACACCAACAATATATAGGAATTAAAGAAATTTTGAGATCGTAAACTGTTTCAGCCATTTTCAGGACTGACTTCATATCCCAGCCACTGTTAAAAAATATCCAAGTAATAAAGAAATTTTGAGACCGTAAACTATTTCAGCAATTTCCAGGACTAATTACATACTTCCCCAACACACAGCAATATTATAAAAAATATACACACAAAGTAATTTTTAGATCTTTCAAGTCAGTGAGACATGGAAAGTCAAAGTCAAAATAATAAATTTGAATTTCCATGTCTCACTGACTTTAGCAAATAGGGTGCATATCTTTATAAATATTTGCTAATATTTTCTCTCCTCTGATGAGATGGTAGACATCGAAATATATATATATATATATATATATATATATATATATATATATATATATATATATATATATATATATATATATATATATATATATATATACATACACACTCACGGTGGCTGAATGGATTTGGTCCTTGCTAATGGAGTCAGAGATGGCTTTGTTGCCGGGTTCGAATCCATCGATCATCGTTAATCGTGATACCCTGCACTGATGATTACCGAAAGGATGAAACACAAGTGTCTATAAGTATTTAATATTTATTATAGTAAATAATTATATGAACCCCTTTAAAAAACTCGTTTCTAATCGTTAAGCACTTTACAGTTGAAATATATAGGTCACTTTAGCTCGCATGCACATATCATCATATACGAATTAGATCATTCTGACAGACGGTAAACACATTTAAAAATTTAATGTTTAAATTCCAATAATATTTAACGCGTTTAACGGTGGCTGAATAAATTTGGTCCTTGCTAATGGACTCAGAGATGGCTTCGTTACCGGGTTTCAATATATCGATTGGCGTTAATTGTGACACCCTGCACTTATTATCCTGACAGGATGAAACATTAGTGTCTTTAGGTATTTAATTATTATGATAATATATATATATATATATATATATATATATATATATATATATAAGTGTCGGTCTTTTGAGAACATAAGTAACCTCGTTATATTTCACTGTTTTCTTACCTCTGGAAAATAACAACCCCAAACGATATATATATATATATATATATATATATATATATATATATATATATATATATGTATGTATGTATGTGTGTGTGTCTGTGTGTGTGTCTGTGTGTATGTATATATATATATGTGTGTGTGTGTTTGTATGTGTGCGTGTACATCTATGTATAAGAGAAAGACAAGTAGCTGAATTTAGAAAATAAGACACAAAAGGAATGGATTAGCATGTTGTTATTGATTGTTAAATTTTACCTATGCCCTCAAATTGCTGATTGAATAACTGACATAATATATTGATACTGTTAAAATTTCTGAGGAACAAAAAACAACATCGTCTCGATCGGTTTATTTCGAATGCAATAAAAAATATCATACCGACGACTTTACTGCAAAATAATCAGTAATGTTGTTGTCACATGAAATGTTACGATAAGAATGCGTGGATATTATTAACAACTGATAACATTTTTGTTCTGGTATCATTCATACAGATAAGGCAGAAACTAATTATAAATACAGTTAGTCGCATTTAAGTATATATATATATATATATATATATATATATATATATATATATATATATATATATATATATATATATATATATATATATATATAATAGCATTTAAGCCCACCATTGACCGGGTGTTTGGATGTGTTTGTTGAGCAAAAAAAAAAAAAAATGGTAATAGGAAGGCAGGCTCGAACCCGTACCGCAAAAGAGGACAAGAACGGGGTAAAAACCTGACGTCTATGCTCTTACGACCACCGCTAAATCGGATGTGACATTTTTTTAAAATTAAGGCTAGACAATGATTTTTAAAAAAATACCGTTAAGAAAGCGACCTCCCTGTAGAAAAGTGCCCAGTTTTAGGTGAAGATATTAATGTTTTTAGCCAATCTTTCGATATTTGTTGTCTTTAAGGTCGAACTTCAAAACGATACTGATCTTGAGAAAATCCGTCGCCTCTGTCGAAAGTGTTGGGCAGACATACATACATACATACATACATACATACATTTATATATTGGTAACTAAAAATTTTCGAACCAAACCGATGCTTGCCCTATCTCTGAATACACTTTATGCAAAATTTCAAATTTTTAGACCAGAAATTGTCTGAGTAATTTGATAGAGACCGCAGAGGTCAATTAAAAAAAACTTTGACCCCTATTATGACCCCTTAACATTTATTGTCTTTGGATCAAATCAATTTATTAAGTTAGATCTATGTCCAAGGAACCTGTATCTAAAATTTCAAGTGTTTAGACCCAAAATTGTTGAAGGAGTTTGGTAGAATTCTCAAAGGTCAAATTGTTGAAATTTTACCCCTTAACAGCCAAATTTCTGGCCGAAACCCGATCACATAGATTTTCCCAAATCTCAGTACTCTGTATATCAAATTTCGAGTCTGTAGACTGAAAATAGATAGAGTTATTGCGTTGGGAAATGTACATACACACAGAGACACGTTCACTTATATATATATATATATATATATATATATATATAAATGTATATACATATATATATATATATATATATGTGTGTGTGTGTGTGTGTGTGTGTGTGTGTTTGTGTGTATGTGTGTACTAGCAAAAAGACCCGACGTTGCCCGCGATTGAATGATGATAAACGAATGTTTCACACTTCCATATTTATATTGTCATAGATATCGGCGAAATCGCACATTTTTCAATCAAATCGATTGATTGGTTTCTCTTGTTGGGGATCCAGCGCGATGCCCCAAGAGAAAGCTTTACATGCTCTCCCACAATGACTTTGTCTACTATCAATCGTAGTGTACATTGCACTGTAGAGAACCTACTGTTTATTTAATAGAAATATTTTATACATAATTACTTGAATTAAAGTTTAAATGCATAGACAAGAATCATGATTCCATTGTGCTTTAAACAGAACCACCCATTTCGGAAGCACCCCTGCCATATCAAAGAACTTAGTATTTGAATTTATATTCCGGACCTTTCGGCTTGTGTGGTAATAAATCTTGTCAAATGCACTTGTAATTTTATGCGGTGTAACGTGTCTACTTCGGTCAAAATCAAATGTCCATTCTTTCATCGGGTTATTTCGATTATCGATAATCTATAATTATCCAAGACGTTCTGATACAAAGCCAATCTACGAACACTGCCAGGCACATAAAGTACATTAGTGTGGAACTAACTTAAGCATACGAACACGAAGACAAAGTTCCCTATATATATATACACTTATTTTGTGCTTCCTTTTTAAAATGAAATATGTTTTTAACTCTTTTTCAAAGTGTTTTTAACAGGTTTTATTAACTACTTGTTTATATATATATATATATATATATATATATATATATAAAAGCATAATACAAGGACTGCAAACCGGGGATTTTCATGCGAAACTTTTTTTGCGACAGAATAACTCGAATAAGGAGGGTGGTTAAATATCCGTATCCTGCGTAGTTTCAAAGAATGTAAGGTTCTTTTCATCAGAGGAAAGAAACTTGATAGCAGATCATAAAGATAGCGGAGCTAAAGATTTGCTGGTTTTAGGATTATATAAAAATTCTCTCCATGATGTTGGTCATAGGGTGTAAAATGCAGTTTGTGTAGAGTAATGTTTGTTAATTAATATTAGCAAAAAGTTTGTGTGGAGTAATGTTTGTTAATTAATATTAGCATAACGTTTGTGTAGAGTTATGTCTGTTAATTAATATTAGCATCAAGTTTGTGTAGAGTAATGTTTGTTAATTAATATTAGCATAAAGTTTGTGTAGAGTAATGTTTGTTAATTAATATTAGCATAAAGTTTGTGTAGAGTAATGTTTGTTAATTAATATTAGCACAAAGTTTGTGTAGAGTAATGTTTGTTAATTAATATTAGCATAAAGTTTGTGTAGAGTAATGTTTGTTAATTAATATTAGCATAAAGTTTGTGTAGAGTAATGTTTGTTAATAAATATTAGCATAAAGTTTGTGTAGAGTAATGTTTGTTAATTAATATTAGCATAAAGTTTGTGTAGAGTAATGTTTGTTAATTAATATTAGCATAAAGTTTGTGTAGAGTAATGTTTGTTAATTAATATTAGCACAAAGTTTGTGTAGAGTAATGTTTGTTAATTAATATTAGCATAAAGTTTGTGTAGAGTAATGTTTGTTAATTAATATTAGCATAAAGTTTGTCTGGAGTAATGTTTGTTAATTAATATTAGCATAAAGTTTGTGTAGAGTAATGTTTGTTAATTAATATTAGCATAAATTTTGGTTAGAGTAATGTTTGTTAATTAATATTAGCATAAAGTTTGTTTAGAGTAATGTTGGTTAAATAATATTAGCATAAAGTTTGTGTAGAGTAGTGTTTGTTAATTAATATTAGCATAAAGTTTGTGTAGAGCAATGTTTGTTAATTGATATTAGCATACAGTTTGTGTAGAATAATGGTTGTTAATTAATATTAGCATAAAGTTTGTGTAGAGTAATGTTTGTTAATTAATATTAGCATAAAGTTTGTGTAGAGTAATGTTTGTTAATTAATATTAGCATAAAGATTGTGTAGAGTAATGTTTGTTAATTAATATTAGCATAAAGTTTGTGTAGAGTAATGTTTGTTAATTAATATTAGCATAAAGTTTGTGTGGAGTAATGTTTGTTAATTAATATTAGCATAAAGTTTGTGTAGAGTAATGTTTGTTAATTAATATTAGCATAAAGTTTGTGTAGAGTAATGTTTGTTAATTAATATTAGCATAAAGTTTGTGTAGAGTAATGTTTGTTAAATAATATTAGCATAAAGTTTGTGTAGAGTAATGTTTGTTAATTAATATTAGCATAAAGTTTGTGTAGAGCAATGTTTGTTAATTGATATTAGCATAAAGTTTGTGTAGAATAATGGTTGTTAATTAATATTAGCATAAAGTTTGTGTAGAGTAATGTTTGTTAATTAATATTAGCATAAAGCTTGTGTAGAGTAATGTTTGTTAATTAATATTAGCATAAAGTTTGTGTAGAGTAATGTTTGTTAATTAATATTAGCATAAAGTTTTTGTAGAGTAATGTTTGTTAATTAATATTAGCATAAAGTTTGTCAAAATGGATGAAAAGAGGAAAAGCCAAAAAAAAAAAAAAGAAAAAAAAGCCAAATGCAATGGGTAAGTCCAGACTGTGATGTAATCGTCTGTAAATGTCCCGAAGCGAAAGGGGAATATTGAAGTTTTTCGGAGTTTTAAATCCAGTTACGAAGGACTATATGAGGTTAGTGCAGTGGCGATGAATATAAAAAACCATTCTGAGATGATAAAAATTCGTCAGTCAAAGAAATTAGAATACACGACGAGATTTTGCCTCTTAACTTCCATCGGGCTACTCTTTATATTCACCGCAACCGCACAGAATTTAATCTCATATCATCCTTTGTAAATGTAAAACTCTGGAAACTTCTGCATTCTTTTTTTCGGTTCGAGACATTTACAGAGAATTACATAACAGGCTGGACTTACACAATGCGGTTTGATTTCATTTTTCCTCTTTCCTTTTTTATCCCCTTTGAAATCTGTTTAAATGTATGTTTGCATGTATGTTTGTATGTCTGTCAAAACCTTTCGACAGATTTGCACGATATCGGTACCGTTTTGAAGCTCCACTCTTCGAACGACAAATATAAAATTGGCTAAAAACGTTAAATCGTTCATCCTCATCCAGGCACTTTACAGGGAGGGATCGTTTTTTTTGCCGATAATTTCGAAAGTCATCCTCTCTTTTCGATTGTCTAGCCTTAATTTCAACCAAGTCACTTTTGGCGATACAGCAAATACGTCATGTCTTTTTCACTGCAGTTTCTGTGACTTTATAAAAATGAACCTTTATTTTTTTTGCGAATTCCAGAATTTGAAGGCATAGTTATTGTTACAGAGGGTCCTTGGAACAAATATAATCTCATCATCCAGATAGGGCTTAGAAAAAATCTTTAGAGCCCTATGTGTAAGGGTTTTAATTAAATTATTTTTTTGCTTTTTAGAACACAAAGAGTCCGAACAAATGTTAAATTCGACACACTGATGCCCAAACTTTCTACTCCAAATCTGGACGCTCTGCTGTCAAAATTTAATCCCGAATCTTGACACTCTACTCTCAAAACTTAACTCTAGAATACAACGCACTGCTGACAACACTTGCTACTCTGACATCCAAGTCCGAAATCTAACCAATATCTGAAAAATCAGGCTTTTTATATTTAATCGGAAGAATCTCATTTGCATGTTAGGTGACAATATCGCAAGCATATAAACATAGAAGGCGGCATTTTTTCCCTTTTCCCTTCATTCTTTTACTTCACACGGAAACTTACAGATTGCACACAAACAGGTTTGTACTAATTTTTTTAAGTGCTTAATACAGAAGAATAATTTATTTTGGTTTTAGTAGCATTTTAAACCACACAGAAATAAAATAACAGAGGAAGTCTGGGAAACGTACACTCAAAACAGGACGACTAGTATTAATTCTTTGTCAACCGTAAAATTAAGAGCTAGATAAATATTATTTCGGAACATTTCGTTTCGTTATCAAACAAACAAAAGATGTTATCAACGCAACGAAAGTGAAGATCTGTTTTTTAAACTTACAAAAATGTTTTCCAAAGAGATAATCCATCGCTTCACTATCAATTTGTTTATCTATATATCTATAAAAGTGAAATTGTCTGGCTGTGTGTGTGTTTGTCTGCTTATATACATTTCCGTACCAAACTACTCCGTCAATTT
Source organism: Euprymna scolopes (assembly GCF_053919585.1). Classification (NCBI taxonomy): domain Eukaryota; kingdom Metazoa; phylum Mollusca; class Cephalopoda; order Sepiida; family Sepiolidae; genus Euprymna; species Euprymna scolopes. The sequence goes on along the minus strand of NC_136490.1, from coordinate 157,769,573 downwards.
TCAGTCTACAGACTCGAGATTTGAGATAAGGCGTATTGAGATTTGGGGAAAGCATTTTAATCGGGTTTCGGCCAGAAATTTGGTTGTCAAGGCGTCAAAGTTCAGCAATTTGAAAACTCTACCGAATTCTTTCGCCAATTTTCGGTCTAAACACTTGAAATTTTAGATGTAGGTTACTTGGACATGGATCACAATTTTATTTGATTTGAGCCCAAAACAATAAATTGAAAAAGGTTAAAATTGGAGTAAATGTTTTTTAAAAATTCTACAAAGTTACTTAGCCAATTTTTTGAGATTTTACATAAAGTGTATTCAGATATAGGGCAAGCTTTTTAATCGGTTTTTGTTCGAAATTTTGGCTGCCAAGGGATCAAAGTTCAAATGATTTGATCATTTGCGGTCTCTAGCAAACTATTCAGCCAATTTTGAGTCTAAACATTTGAAATTTTACATAAAGGTTATTCAGACACGCAGCAAGCATTTTAATCAGTTTTGGAACAGAAATTTGACTGCGAAGAGGTCAGAGTTGAAAAAGTTGACCTTTGCAGACTCTACCAAACTCCTTCGCCAATTTTGGGTCTAAACACTTAAAATTTAAGATGTAGGTTACTTGGACGTGAGTCAAACTATTTAATATATATATATATATATATATATATTACCAAAAAGTTATAAACAGTACATAGGGCCCGAACAAAGCCGGGCTGAACTGCTAGAACATAATATTACTGAAATTTAATTCAACCGTCATAGTGGCGAATTTCATTAATTCCACGAAAATATTTTCAGGAATAGGAGGAGTCTGAACTTGACGAAAATATAAAACGTCTGCACATATATTCATAGTCTCCAAATAATTGAGCACAAGGAAAGAAACTAGAAATATAAACAGAACCCATTAATTCATCAGAATAATTACAGTTTTACATAAGGTCAGGAGATGTACAAGCATATTTAATGCAACAAGAACTGTAACGTTCCAAAGTAGTTGCAATCATTTGGCTAAATTAGGTAGGGAAGATTCTATCATTGGTAGTATAGGCCTTAATGATATATCGTTTTAAAAGATTAACTATGGAGACAATGACGTATAGAAGGAGCATGTCGGATATAAACTGAAATAGTAGAAGAAAGAACTCCGCTTTTACTGATTTGACCGGACGTTTTGGAGATACAGTAGAATCATATGTATCTACTGGGCCTAACTCGAAAATTTGAAGGTGTCACCTTGGATGGTCATCATTTTATTAACATCATCTTGATGATCAAGTATGGCTATACTAGAGCAGATTAAATGATAACGGTGCTAGTGCACTTACTGATCCGCGCTATTTTTTAAATCGTATTTCCAAGTTTAATTAAAGTTTTATGTTTTTTTTATTCAATTGTAAGGTTAAGGTATAGAACAGGTACAAAACACCATTCCCTCCCCATGTTAAGAATGGCTTTTTAAATAATAACCTTATTTCAGCACGAATCAATAAGTGCACTAGTACCATGATAACCAAGGATTTATTAAAGCTAATTACTTTGTTTAAAAGTTTCGCTACACATTTAGATTCAGAAAACGCGACCTACAAGCATAAGAATGTCCGACATAATTTAATTTCGCCTTAAGGTCACTAATCTTAGAGTCGGAACTGTTGGTAATATCTTTAACAATACTTTTTAGGGCACTTTGCATCGTGACTTTATGCAAATTACCCACAATTACTTGGGGAGAGGCTAAAAAATAAAAAAGAGCCTCGATTAGCAGAGTCCAAAAAATAATTTATTGAAAGGACGAGAGGAGCTCAAAAGAATTTATCGAAAGGTAAGAAACTACTTCTCCTGACCTCTTTTACCTAATTTTATTCAACAAGAATGAACATACTCCAGAACAACTGTTTCGGAAACTGCTAATCTTCAAACTGACATAGTATTACATTTTATTGTATTTGTAATTATAATTGAATAAACCCGACAAGCAGCTAAATCCCACCCCTTCACAATAGAGATTCCTAGACGTAAGAGAGCCTTTTACTCCAATAGTTTCTTTCCCAGAACCGCTATACTTTGGAATTCCCTTCCGGGTTCCTGCTTCCCCAACTGTACTGACATGCAGAAGTTCAAGTGTAACGTGAACCGATATCTTGCTGCCCAACTTCCCACATAGTTCCCCTGTAGATTATGTCCTTGATAGTAGATAGTATCCCCCTACATCAAAGTGTGCAATGTGCCTTGTTTGGGGTGAAAATGTAATTTAAAAAAAATTGTTTTTGAATGCGAAAACTTTGTTTGTTTTTAATTGCCTTCGTTCAAAAAAGAAGAAAAAAAGAAAGGTTTTTCTGCTACTAAGGATTATTCTCTTCTATATATATATATATATAAAAAAAAAAAACGTTAGAAATAACTAACTCAAGAAAATTTCTAACATATTTTCCAAAACGGTTCAACAAAAAAAAAAGAGCATGCACAAAAGTCATTTTCCAGAAAAAAAATGAAACGAAACAATAAAAAAATGGAATTGATTATTTGGATTTAACTGCTAAAAGCCGGGAAACAAAAAAATAGCCTTCTCCCCTAAAAACAAATCAAATAATGGGTATTTTGATGAAATTAAGAAAAAAAACACTGACAAACACAATGGAAAAACCTTTTCAAGGATATTAAAGAATAGACCCGAGAATATTAAAGAATTTGTTTCGAGGATATTACAGAATTTAAATGGCTATTAAGGAAGACTTTAATATGGGAGCTCTTAATAAGATTTTGGGAGAAGAATAGGAATGACTACTTGCCAAGTACGAGAGAAATTACTATTAAAATCGTAATAGAGCTACACATAAAAAATGTAACTTAATAGGCTAGAGGAAATGTATTATAAATGAACCCTTACTAGTTCGTTATGTAAAAAGACTATAATGTATCCAAAGTTAATTATTGGAATGGAACTTTCTTTAACAGATGCATATTCGTAAACTTAGCAATTGTTACATTAAATATTGTGAATTCTGCGATTTAAATGTGTCCTTAAACTTGAAGCTGGTAAGAAAACCATGGGCACATTTTTGGTTCACAGAAACCAAAGCTGTCACCAGCATCACCTTGACTGTTCACAAAATGAATTCATGACGACTTAAAAAGAATTCCTTTTAAAGGCTATGGAATTTTTTCTTGCATTCACAACTGAAATATTCGCTTTACGCGCACCGCTTCTGAAACAGTTCTATTGTATTCTAATTTTTTAAAAAAAGAATTATATAAGACAGTATACACGTATATTAAAGTCAGAGCCTTACAAATAATTTTTTATAAAATAAAGTTTGCCGCTTCAAAGGGATTGCTTAAAAAATGTGATAACTGAAGTTTCTTTCTCTTTTCGTCAGCATATTTTTAAAAATCAGAATCGAAGTTGCACTTTGTATAAAAATGAAGACTGCATTATATTGTTTTCTACCCTTTTTCTCCCCACGAGAGCTAAAAAAGATTACAAACGCTGTTTAAATAAAATGCTACTCTGTCGGTAATAACCTCTTAATTAGCATATTTTCATCTCTACGAAATTCGTAATATTTTTTATTGAACCCATAGAAACTGAGTTTTTTTTTTCTAAAATATTAAACTTTCTAATGCACCATATACATGGTCTATATTGAATCTGGAAACTCTGCTAGAATTCCGCTCCGATTTCGTTGTAGTCTAATAAAATGTGCGATGAGGGGTTACAACAATAGGAACATTTGTTAGTTTTAAAGTATCACTTCAAAATTTAATACACAATATTTTTACTTACAAAAAAAAACTTATGTACAAATGACAAATTTCCCACAAGACTAGCTAAAGTAATATATATTTTTACAATTCTGTAGTCATTAAGCCTTTAAAATATAACGAAACTTCTGACTATTATACGCGCGTAATATAGTACAAACGTGTCAATGTGTTTGAAATGTAAAAAATAAAATGTAAGTTTTGCAAAATCGTGAGGAAATCGAAATTACCACTGTTTAAAATAAATGGTAAATGTGCAGTTAAGTTCAAGAAAAAGTCAATTTTTTTCCTGTAATTTCATCTAACAATTTACGCTTTTCGGAAACATATTTTTACGTATTTTCTTTAATATATATATATATATATAATTTCAGTGCCCCCCAAACGCGAATGAACAAATTTTTTTTTTTTTTTTTTTTTTTTTAAGTTGTACTTACACCTAAGAACTTACGGTGAAAAAAAAGTAAAAATTTGAACTTTTCTTGAAGAAGAAAAACAAACTTTTTAGTGACAAATATTTTGCAAATATATATATATATATATATATGTATATTCAGTCCTTTAAAGGTGTGTTTTTGTTTTTTTTGATTATTTAAATTTGTATTTAAAGCGTATGTTACAACATTCGGCTTAAACCGATGATTGCCGGTCTCGTCCGATCCAAGCTTGATGGGAATTCCCGTGAATCCGGGTCAAAATATGCAAGGATATCAAATATTTAAAAATAAAGCAAAACACATTTCTGTCCACACGAAATTATTTACAAAATCAATTTATTTGGGAAGAGATTTTTTTTATCTTTCGAACTTCGGAACATATAAAACTAATCAGGGGAAGTCTAATTTTATGTATATAAAAGTTTGAAAAGTTCAAATATAATTTATAATGTAATTGGAAAAAAACATCGTTTTTTTTGTTTAATAAAAATAACTTTAATTTAAAAATTTCGATATCGACGTTTACCTAACTTAGATTGCCGAATTTGTTATTGCTTGAAATTTTACGGTAATTGTCTACTTAAAAAAGTGAGTTTATAAAAAATTCAAAAATGTATATAAATATTGAATACAAGAAAAGTTAAAAAATAAAAATATGTCGTGTGTGCGTGTTGCCATAGCAATATGGCGGTTGATTTGGCGTAAAATTAGGAACGGTAATTTGCTTATAAACAACTTTCGTTAAATATAATTAAAACAGTTATTATAAAGTCTATTTTTTATGTATATAAAAATTTGTTGTAAAGTTCAAATAACGTTTATAATGTAAGTATAACAAAAAACTTTTTTTTAAATAAAACTAACTTTAATTTAAAAATTTCGATATCGACGTTTATCTAAATTTTTATTATATAAGTTAGGTAAACGTTCATAAACATATTAATGGGGAAAACAGTTCTTTACTCTAAAAAAAAGTACAATAAGTACAAATTAAGACTGTTTAAATAAAACTTCTAAAAACTAAAAACGTTCATTCTATACAGTTTTGGTTGTGTGTAGCTAAAAATATGTTGGACGTCACTTCGGCTAAATGGCTTTGTAAACAAAGAAAGGCTAATATTTGAGATTACCGAATTTGTTATTGTTTGAAACTTTTACGGTAATTGTTTAATTAAAACGACGATTAAAAGAAATTCCAAAATGTAAAAAAAATATTAAATACAGGAGAAAATAAAAAATATTTCTTGTGTTCGTGTTGCCATAGCAGCATAGCAGTTGATTTGGCGTAAGATTTGAAATGGCAATTTTCGTATATACAATGTCTTTTGGGTGTAGTTTCGTATAATTTGTTTTTTTGTAAATGGTCACTTAGAAAAAAAATTAACACACCCCAAGATTAAAAATAAATTGTCTTTCAATTGATGCCGAAATTTAGACGATTTGAATCATCGTTTATGAGGAGTTTTGATTATTAGATTAGCCAATCCAAACTGTTCCTAGTATCCACACACGTTTGTGCTTTTATAGGTATTTAGATAGATAAATTATATTGCATTTTATACGCTATTAATTCCCCCTTTTATAATGCCTTAGGCTATACCTGTAGGAGATCTCTGATTAGTAGGGGACCCAAGAGATAGTGCATTATGGCCCACCGATGTGTGGACACTCCCTGGCACACTACTAACCCCTACTCCACTGTCTTGTGGGTGCCCTTGGTTGGAACCAACCCCAAAATCAAACACCACTGCCTTGTGGGCCTTATCACAGCAACATGCTAAGAGATAGGAACTCTGATTTCAAATCCTACTGCTGCCTTGCAGTTTTCCTTAAAAGGCTATGAAACCTCATCCAGAAAGTAAAATCATAGAAGCGGACACGATAGGGCGACTGCTTACCTCAGTGTGATGACTTTCGGCCAGAAGCTGCGGCCTCCTCTGCTGCCAGTCGCTCCACTGGAAATGAGCATTGGAGATTCAGAGGTTGTTTATCCGATGCGCAACAAATACATCTAAACTGCGCAAGCAAGTTAGGAGCCAAGGTTGAAAGTCCCGTACAGAAGGATAAAGCACTGAGGCCCCGACTAGTCATCATTAAGGCTGACGTACTGCATGATGATGATGATGACGATGATGATAAATAATGGTTTAAGTTTTAACAATTAATTACGTGTATTTTCACGTCTCATTGTAAACTGACATGACGACTACATTTCCAGTCGCATTCGAAAACCCTTCTCCATCGATTCGTTTCCTTCTCTCGTTGTTTGGTTGTCTCTACACACTTTATTCTCCATCGTACTCTGAGAGCCACTTTTTTCCTTTCACGTCTTTGTCTCATTATTTTCTATTGCCCCCCTCCTCACTAATAGTTTTTCTTTTTTTCTTGTTCTTTCTGATGCCCTTTTTTTATATCTGCAGTATATATGTCACATTACCCCTCTCTTCCTCTGTTTAATTTTATAATATTTCATTTGAAGTAAATTGACTTGTTTACTTTTTATGAAATGACTAGTTTCTTTTGTAGAAAGCAGCCATTTATTAATCCCCATGACAGGACTTCTCGTGTTACTGACCATTTGTATAAAACATTAAAATGTCTTGACTATGTAACTTTATTTTCATTAATGAAAATATATCTTACTCTTAATAACCTCATCCAATTACTTAGATTTAACTCTTGCTCACCTTTTCAAGTGATATATATATATATATATATATATATATATATATATATATATATAAAGAAATTGAGAGAGAGAAAGACCTAACTACGGTGTTTTTATTAAGTTAGAGATGATAAGACATAACAGATAAAAAGTTTTCCGACATCTAATCTTTTCGGACAGCATTGAAATCGAGTTCTTCTCTGCTGAATAAAATAAAGACATCTAGATAGCAAAAAACAATCGAGCAAACAGAAAAAACCGAAATAACGAATTACAATGCAAACAACGGTAAAACAAAAGCAGAAAGCATAGGCATCAGCGAGAATTCGAATTGAATAAGTTTCGCCATTCACGTATCGCTGTGTCTCCGTGCCAATAATAATAGACCTCATCGCAAAGCTAGAAATTTGAGTTGCGCAAAATGAAGAAGTGAGACTACCTGCAAATTAACACTTTTTTTGTCGCTGAGATAATCAAAGGAGACTGCCTACTGTGCAAACAAACCGGAATAGACGTAAAATTAATGTTGTAAATCCTTCAAAATATTATATTTCGTCAGCCTCTGCATCTTGTAACCAATTTAAGTGAATAGGCAGCATTCTGTTCCCCATGAATGAAAACAGTACTTTTAAATTCCTGACATTAAATTACTAGACATTCCACAAAATACATACTCATAGGCATGGTATTACAATTTTCTACCGCTATTTCTCTTCCCTTTTATTACCTTCTCCTTATATATATATATATATATATATATATATATATATATATATATATACCTGTGTATATATTTTTTATACAAAATTTGTGCATATTATTTTTTATACATTTGTGTACATATGATTCACTATTAAACAAATTACCTGATAACAAAGATTTATGGAACACAGCCGCAAAACAGGGGATCGTTTATTTGGTGAATTTTAAATATTCTTAATAAAAATTATATAGGCAACACATCCAACTTAAAATGCAAATAAATCAGATTGACATTAAATTCGTTCACTAGTCATTAGACAACATCAACGCAACATTTCTTGAATTTTAATCACTTTTGAATGAACCTTAAAAGAATGCTTAAAAGATTAATGGATTTTACGAGAATAAAAATCATTTAATATTTTAACCATAATATGAAAGTTAGATGTAATTATTTTGATGATAATCTAGTAATGTGTGTATGTATGTATATATATATATATACAATATAATATATATATATATATATATATATATATATATATATATATTACTATAATAATTAAATGCCTAGACGCCGGTGTTTCAATCCGTTCTGGACCTTCAGTGCAGGGTGTCAGGATTATCACCAGTCGATAGATTCGAACCCGGCAAACAAGCCAACTCTGACTTGATTAGCAAAGACCGTACCCATTCGGCTACCATTAACCGCGTGAAATAACGTAGAAATTAAACATTTTATTTCTAAATGTTTTTTACGTAAGTCAGAGTGATCTAATTATCATATGATCTACGCATAAGAAATTGACCTACTTAATTAAACTGAAAGTGCTCAACGATAAGAAAGGAGTTTCTTAAAGGGATTGACCCCCCATATATATATATATATATATATATATATATATATATATATATATATATATATGAGCGAGAGAAAGGGGATGGAGAGAATTTTAATTATTTCCAAAACCAAACAACGTCGCAGCTCACAAGATCCATGACCGACAACGAACCGGAAGGTTCAAGTTTTGCCCTCATTTTGGCTAATCAGTTAGACATACCCAAACTCGGAATTCAAAACCTGAGCCTTTTGCAAAGGAGACGAGCACTTTGCCACATTATCTCACACTGATCAAGCAAACCGCGGCGAAATCCGACTATGAAATGGACCTACCTCGTCTCAAGCAGATGTCTCACAACTAGGAATATCATACAAGCTGATGTCTTACAAGTAGGAATATCAACATGCTTACCTAGCGAACAATTAGTAATAGAATTTTCACAATGTGAGAGATTATATAATTATTTCCACGGCTAAACAGCATCGGAGCTCACAATTTCGCTGCGGTTTGCTTGATCTATTTTAATTAATACACTTTTTTGTGTGTGTCATGTTTGCTCGTTTTGCATGTAAGAAGCTCGGGTTTGGAATTCCTGGTTCGAATATATGTTACTGATTAGTTCAAATGAGGGCGAAGCTCGAGTTTTGGACTTTCGGTTTTCATGAATCTTATGAGTTGCGACGTCGTTTGGCCATGGAAAAATTACACACACACACACACACACACACATATATATATTGGTATATTTAAGCAGCATTTTTTCATTTAATAAAACATTATTAAACAAAACGGAGACACTTTGCTTTGTGATTTTTTTTTTTAATTTTTCCATTTTCCGTATCAAAATTTGTATCAAAATCAAAAGTATTAATAAAAGTTCCATAGTTGTTGCTGTCACGAGCGCTTTCGATTCATCCACGAATCGTCATAGGTTAATGGAAAAGTCCGAAGGAGCGAAAATGAGAATTAAAAGTGAAAACTAAAATATATAGTCGATGAAAAGTCGATTAAAAATATAGGCTGATAAAAATTCGAGTATTAAAATCTTCAAGTTCGTGAACACCGTTGCAATTAAAACGTCTTTGGGGTATACTGTGGAATATCCTTCCAGTATCTGTGTTCGCATTATAAAACTTCGTGTTTCTCTCTCACGAAACAGATTCATTACGATCCTTTCAGTCTATGCACCAACCTTTCAAGCGAATGAAGATGACATCTTGTGTTTCTACGAGTTTCTGTGCTTCGTTCTTGCATGTACACCAATTAAAGAAGAAATTGTTATTCTTGGTGATTTCAGTATCCGTGTTGGGAAAGACCTGGAGTGCTCTTGGACGCTGTGGTATCGGTACTATAAATGCTAATGGCCTTAAGCTACTAGAGTTGTGTTCAAAATTTAATCTTGCTATTTGTAACACTTTTTTCACCGTAAACTGAAGGATAAAGTTAATTGGACCAGGTTCACACTGTTGACTTCATCATAACTGGAAATCGCAACCTTCGAGATGCATATGCTGTTAGAATATTCACGATACTGCACACAGACATGAACGTTCGAGTCTCCTTCAACGGAAAATTGTCTGATGAAATCCCAGTTGACAATGGTGTCAAACAAGGTCTTATTCCTGCCCCTACTCCGGTCTCTATATTTTCTTGCTGCTTTACTCGCTCAAGCGTTTCAAGACTGTGATATTGGTGTCAGATTAAGTTTTCGAACCACAGATCACATTTTAAATCCGGAACCAAGCTGCATCATGTCTTCGTCAAAGATACTCTATGCAGATGATGCTTTTTCTGTCGCACACTGAAGCCGGTAGGATCGCTTTGCTGAGTCCTGCACAGCCTTTAGCCTGACGATCAGTTTGTTTAAAACAAAGATGATGTTCACTTCTGCACCGGGTCAGTCATACGCTGAGCCGAACATCATGGTCTGTAGGTTTAGATTAGGGGTACGCGACTCGTTTGTCTACCTTGACATTTCTTAGTCAAGAGATGGCTCCGTAAATACTGCAATCCACAGACTAATTCAGAAGGCCGCTGTTGCTTTTGGAAAACATCAAGTAGCAAGCACAAGTAGCCGACACTGAGGTCCTTATAAGAGCATGTTGCTCTAGTGTTGAGACCCTTGTAATCAGATCTCATATGCATTGGGTGGGCCAGATGGTTGGGATGAAAAATTGTAAGTTAAGCTGCCGAATAAATTTTTTATGGAGAGCTGGAAAATGACCCTCAACGTAAGCGTGTATATATATATATATATATATATATATATATATTATAAACAAAATACATAGTTGGGACACTAGAGATGCTAATATTTCAGAGTAATTATTGGTTAAAACGAGTAGTTCTTGTCAGGCGACTTAATAAATGGTTGCTTTCTCACAGAAGAAAACAGGCGTCAAGGAATCTTTATAGATAAGTTCACACCGTATTTTGACAAATAGGGGAATAAAATAGTTTTCTTTTTACTAATATGTCAATATCCAATTAAGTGAGGGTACGAATAATTCGTTATTTGGCGTCAGGTAGCAACCATAATTGTTTCGAATAATTTCCCTAAAAGGGGCTGAGTAGTTTAGGGACAAATAGATTGTAAGATTTAGCAAGAGGTTAAGCTAACTAGTTTCGTCAAGAATTTCGAAGGGGAAATTTTAACCAAACGGAAACCAAATGAGCAGTTGGCGTGAATGTTTTGTATCAAATAAACACAAGGAAAGAAATATGAATGTTCTGACTGATAGGATGGGTAAGAACGAATCGAAGGTCTTGGCAGAAAATAGACAAAAAATACATACAAAAAACTAAATAAAAAAGTATTAAACGAATCTTGGGATTGAATTTAAAGTAAAACAAAACTGATATGTTAAGATAGGCAATACACTGATTCATTACAAAAAGAAAAAATGTCCCCGCTTTAGTTTGCAAAAGTTATCAATGCAAGATAACTCTGACTTGGTCTTACATTTATATAACTAGCGTTGTAACATATATTTAGAATTCAAAACTTTAAACTTGGTCAACAAAGCTGAATAATTTCGACTCTGAATAAAGTAATGTATAAAAGCATGTAAAATTACACCCTTGCTTTTATATAATAGTTAACTGAGTTTTTCACCTTAAACTTATTAAAACGTTGATTTTCATTCTCATACATATGTGTTTATAAAATACAATCATTATTTATATATAGATATCCTCAATATTTTACGATCATGCCTTTTTCTCAACAACATTTAATGTTCCAGACGTGGAAATGATATCCATTTAATAAATACTATTTTCTTGACAACATTCTGGATCGATTCGGTTTTTAAGTCTAAACTAAACCTAGCATGTGTCAGAGGACAACCATTTGGTTTCAGTTGTGAAAGCGAAAAGCAGAAGCAGAAAAATGAAATTGCAAGAACGATTTAAAATACAAATTTGAAAATGGTTAGAGAGATATAGCATTTAAAAAAATATATATTTGAGAAAAATTCTTGGCTTCTAAGTGTCTTTGCGAAAACATCCGTTTTTACAAAATTTCTGGCGGGAAAGTTTAATAAGATATGGGATCATCCGAAATACTTTAAAATATTTTCAAAAAATCATCTCAATAATTTGAAAAATGTAAATATCAAATACCGAAACAACTATAAAAACGATTGTTAGAGACGCCACTCATATGTGTGTGTGTGTATATATATATATATATATATGTTTTTATATGTATGTATATATGGTATGTATATATATATGTAGATATGTGCATACATATGTATATATGGATATATATATATATATGCATATATGTATGTATATAGATGTATATAGATATATGTATATAGATGTATATATATATGTGTGCATATAGGTATGTATATAAAAGTATGGGTATGCGGGTATACCTACTACCTCAGGGAGATGACGCTTCTGCCTTGCATAGTTTCAGGTCACCGTTGGGCAAGGTGTAGTACCTGTTAGCCTCCCTCTCAAGTTCTGGAGGGTTACTATATTGTGAAAACTAGGGATATATATATATATATATATATATATATATATATATATATATATATATATGCATGTTTGCTTGCTTATGTGTACGTGTGCGTACATGTCCAGCTGTCGGAGAGGTTAAAACTTCGTGATAATAAAACATGCACACTATGCTACTGCTCAGTCATCTCACCATTTCAGTTTGTCATTGTGCAACCAGTGGTAGGGTGCGAGAGTGTACAATATGTGTAGCACAAGCATGTTTTATCCCGATCGTTATGTGCAGATATCTTTCGAAGAAAAAAAAAGTCCTATGACGATAGGTGAGTGGCGACGTGCACAGGCTTAGCGGGCTGGAAGTGCATAGCTGCAAATCTGCACATAGGCGGCCAGTGATTTATCTAACATCGTCGACTAAATCGATTATAGGATGAAAGCAACTTCGGTGGATGATCTGGCGGCTAAGAAGCCTTTTCCAGGGATACACTGCTCACCCATGAATTTGGGAAGGGTCTAGAAAAGGTGACCTAAAAATTGTCTACCCTTTTATTTGCTGGTCAGCTTCCTGCGGTCGGCGGCTACTCTGTATTTGCAGGAAAAACAAGATAAAGTTGAAGAAAAATAATAAACAAGGAAAATCAAAATATTATCAAGAGAGGAATGGCCTAACTGTTTCTACGTGGAATGTAAGAACTTTGCTAGATGTCCTGGATAGTGAAAGACTTGGTTGCAAGAGAGTTCGCTAGGTACACCATAGAAATTGCGGCACGATTGAGTGGTGAGAATCAATTGGTGGAAGTGGGCTCGGGATACACCTTTTTTTGGAAAGAAAAACCATCGGGGATGAGACGAGAAGGTGGAATTGGCTTTGCAGTGCGTTCTGATTTGGTGAAGAGGATTGAACAGCCAACTTGTGTAAATGACAGAATTATGATGATCGCTTCCCTCTTGCACACAGTAGGTATATGACGATTTTATCTGTGTATGCCCCTACCATGAGTCATGATGAAGACACCATCACGGCGTTTTACCGAGATCTCAGCCGTACCATTTCCTCTATTCCTTTATCTGAGAAGATCTTACTCATGGGTGATCTAAATGCAAGGGTTCGCAAGGATCATCACACCTGGGACTCACCCGGCCGGTTTGTTGTAGGGAGAATTAACAGTAATGGTCTGCATCTTCTCCATCTATGCACTCAGTTTGACCTTGCTATCTGTAACACTTTACCTGAACCCATCCTCGTTCAAAACAAGGTCACTTGATCGATTACATTATTTCCAGGGAGGCAGATTTGCGGGACGTCTGTAGTGTGCGTGCTATGCGTGGAGCTGAATGCGGCACAGATCACCTTTTGGTACGCGGGGAGTTGAAAATCTGTATAAGGAGGAAGTTTAGGTTGGGTGGTGTTGGGATTCCCAGGCGGGTTGATGTGTTCAGGCTGGTTAATCCAAGTGTACGTGAAAAGCTTCGATCCGTAGTTAATTCTGCTGATTTTGATGGGTCGTGGGCGCATTTTAAAAATACAATCTATGAAATAAGTGTGAATGTTCTTGGCTTCCGCAAATCTAAACATCAGGATTGATTTAATGATAATGATTCTGAAATTACTCAACTCTTAAGTGCTAAAAATGAGTTGCACCATAAGATGTTGTCTGCCTCTCATGGAGGCCGAGAGTCCCTCCGACAGTCACTTAAAGCAAACAAGGGTATTCTCCAAAAGCGACACCGCCAAATGAAGGATCAGTGGTGGGCTAAACTCGCCAACCAAATTCAGATGGCTTTTGAGTGTAAAAACCTCAAACGCATGTACCATTTGCTTAAAAAAGCTTTTGGTCCTCAAACACTATCTACATCTCCCCTACTCTCAAGTGATGGAATTGTCCTTATAAAGGATCCTAACATCATTCTCCTTCGTTGGACCGAGCATTATTCTGATCTCTTTGACACCCCCTCTAATGTTGACGAGGACCTAATCAATGAATTTTTGTCACAACAGAAGCTTATCAATGAAATGTTTCGGTTCGCATCTGACAATGAAATTAGAGATCCAATCAGGGAAGTGAACGTTGGGAGGGCTCCAGGGCTTGATGGTATTCCTGTGGAAGTCCTCTTACATGGGGGTGATAAACTTGTTCATGAAATTCTTCATCTTATCACTGATGTCTGGAGGGGTGTTCCCGTCCATCAGGATTGGGTGGATGCAATTCTTATATCACTGTACAAGGGAAAGGGGCCCAGGACCGACTGTGGAAGTTATCGTGGGATAAGTTTGTTGGAAGCGGTTGGAAAAGTATTTTCCAGAGTTCTACTAAATAGATTGTTAAAGTATATTTGTCCATCCGTCATTCCAGAAAGGGCTTTCGTCCGGGCAGAGGAACCACGGACATGATCTTCTCTGCTCGGCAGTTGCAGGAGAAATGTACTGAACACCGTGTTCCGCTTTATCAGGTTTTTGTTGATTTGATTAAGGCTTTCGATACGGTGAACAGAAGTGCCCTATGGAATATTCTGAGGAAGTTGGGATGACCACCTCAATTTCTACGATTGCGCTCCACGCTAATATGAAGGCTTGCCTGGACTTCAACGGATGCCTGTCGGAACCCATATCGGTTGACAATGGTGTGAAGCATGGTGATATCCTAGCACCTACACTTTTTCAATTTATTTTGCAACTATGTTATCGTATGCCTTTAGGGAATGTTCTCTAGGTGTCTATTTGCGTTTCAGAACCACAGGTAGGGTCTTTGATCGTCGTCGTTTTCATGCTTCTACAAGGACCTTTCAGCACCTGGTCCGTGAATTGCTTTATGCGGATGACGCCGATCTCGTGGCTCATGATAAGAGAGATATGCAGGGTATCATGGATCTGTTTTTTGGGGCTTTTGCGTCTTTTGGGCTTAAGACTATGGTCATGTTCACACCTCCACCTGGTAGTTTGCATGTGGAACCAAATATTTTTCTCAACAACCAGAGACTTGCCGTGGTTGACCATTTGTGTATTTGGGTAGTATTCTCGCCAGAGATGGGACCCTGGATGCTGAGGTTAACTATAGGATACAGCGTGCCACTAAGACTTTTGGTGGCTTAGAGAAGCGAGTATGGTCTGACAGGGGTATAACTATTCATACAAAGATCAGTGTCTATAAATCTTGTATTTTACCATCCCTGCTTTACGCTTCTGAGGTCTGGACATAAAAGTCATGGAAAGAGTGCACCAGAAATTCCTGAGACACATTCTGGGCATCAGGTGGACCACTTTTATATCTGATATGGATGTTATCATGCGGGGTGACGTACCTTGCATGAAGAAGTTGATTATACGAACCAGATGACGTGGGCTGGACATCTGACAAGGAAAGTGTCCACAACATAAACCGAGAAAACGCTTTAAGGATAACATCAAAGATAATCTTAAAGCTCTTGGTAATGACGTGTTCAGTTGGGAAAGTGCTTTCAATGATCGTAAAAAGTCGTGCTCCTTGATCTATCATGGCTGTGATAGTTTTGAGAAAAAATATGTGCATGAAAAAATGAAGCGTGATATCCGGAAGAAAAATCTGTCAAATGATATATCAGGTCTGTCGGAGGATTTCATGCAGAACCACACCTGTGATTTGTGCGGTAAAATGACTTTATCTGGAGCTGGCCTAGCTAGCCACAAGCGTTCACATCGGGATCAATCTTTCCTTGATGTGGAAAACATTGCAGGGCACAGATGTTCTGTTTGCTCTGTGGTCTGTAAATCGAGTGGGGGCTTGAAGCGTCATATGAAAGTTCACAGTAGAGCAGCGCCAGTTAGCATCCCTCAATCTAAGTTAAAGTGTGATCATTGCAACAGACTGTGTCAGAGCAGGGCTGTTCTGAAGAGCCACCTTCGTTCACACAGAAGATAGGAATTGATGCATCTTAATCACGTCTAAACATGTATATATATATATATGTGTGTGTGTGTGCATTAGTGTGTATATGCGTATATCATTTAAATAACCAAAATAAATTTTATATATATATATATATAATATATATATATATATAAAAAATCATGAAAATGATTGAGTAATCAAAAAAAAAAATCAAGGAAATGATGGTCTTCTTCTCTCAAGAAGTGACAATCACCTTATATGTATATATATGTATGTTTATATATATATGTATATGTCTGTATATGTATTTATATGTCTGTATATGTATGTATATGTCTGTATATATATGTATATATATGTCTGTATATATATATATGTATATATATATGTCTGTATATATATATATATGTATATATATATGTCTGTATATATATATGTCTGTATATGTCTGTATATATATGTATATATATGTCTGTATATATGTATATATATATGTCTGTATATATGTATATATATGTCTGTATATATATATGTATATATATGTCTATATATATATGTATATATATGTCTGTATATATATATGTATATATATGTATATATATGTCTGTATATATATATGTATATATATGTCTGTATATATATATGTATATATATGTCTGTATATATATATGTATATATATGTCTGTATATATATATGTATATATATGTCTGTATATATATATGTATATATATGTCTGTATATATATGTATATATGTCTGTGTATATATATATATGTATATATATATGTCTGTCTGTATATATATATGTATATATATATGTCTGTATATATATGTATATATATATATGTCTGTATATATATGTCTGTATATATATATGTATATATATGTCTGTATATATATATGTATATATATGTCTGTATATATATACGTATATATATGTCTGTATATATATGTATATATATGTCTCTATATATATGTCTGTATATATATATGTATATATATGTCTGTATATATATGTATATATATGTCTGTATATATATGTATATGTATGTCTGTATATATATGTCTGTATATATATATGTATATATATGTCTGTATATATATATATGTATATATATGTCTGTATATATATATATGTATATATATGTCTGTATATATATATATGTATATATATATATGTATATATATGTCTGTATATATATATGTATATATATGTCTGTATATATATATATGTATATATATGTCTGTATATATATATATGTATATATATGTCTGTATATATATATATGTATATATATGTCTGTATATATATATATATGTATATATATGTCTGTATATATATATATGTATATATATGTCTGTATATATATATATGTATATATATGTCTGTATATATATGTCTGTATATATATGTCTGTATATATATATGTCTGTATATATATGTATATATATGTCTGTATATATATATATGTATATATATGTCTGTATATATATATATATATATATATGTCTGTATATATATGTATATATATGTCTGTATATATATGTATATATATATGTCTGTATATATATGTCTGTATATATATATGTATATATATGTCTGTATATATATGTCTGTATATATATATGCATATATATGTCTGTATATATATGACTGTATATATGTCTGTATATATATGTATATATATGTCTGTATATATATGTATATATATGTCTGTATATATATGTATATATATGTCTGTATATATATATGTATATATATGTCTGTATATATATGTATATATATATGTATATTTATGTCTGTATATATATATATGTATATTTATGTCTGTATATATATATGTATATATGTCTGTATATATATATGTATATATGTCGGTATATATATATATGTATATATGTCTGTATATATATATATGTATATATGTCTGTATATATGTATATATGTCTGTATATATATATATTTATATATGTCTGTATATATGTATATATGTCTGTATATATATATATTTATATATGTCTGTATATATATGTATATATGTCTGTATATATATATGTATATATGTCTGTATATATATATGTATATATGTCTGTATTTATATATGTATATATGTCTGTATTTATATATGTATATATGTCTGTATATATATATATGTATATATGTCTGTATATATATATATGTATATATGTCTGTATATATATATATATATATGTATATATGTCTGTATATATATATGTATATATGTCTGTATATATATATATGTATATATGTCTGTATATATATATATGTATATATGTCTGTATATATATATGTATATATGTCTGTATATATATATGTATATATGTCTGTATATATATATATGTATATATGTCTGTATATATATATATGTATATATGTCTGTATATATATATATGTATATATGTCTGTATATATATATGTATATATGTCTGTATATATATATGTATATATGTCTGTATATATATATATGTATATATGTCTGTATATATATATATGTATATATGTCTGTATATATATATATATGTATATATGTCTGTATATATATATATGTATATATGTCTGTATATATATATATATGTATATATGTCTGTATATATATATATGTTTATATGTCTGTATATATATATGTATATATGTCTGTATATATATATGTATATATGTCTGTATATATATATATGTATATATGTCTGTATATATATATGTATATATGTCTGTATATATATATGTATATATGTCTGTATATATATATGTATATATGTCTGTATATATATATGTATATATGTCTGTATATATATATGTATATATGTCTGTATATATATATATATGTATATATGTCTGTATATATATATGTATTTATGTCTGTATATATATATATATATATGTATATATGTGTGTATATATATGTATATATGTGTGTATATATATGTATATATGTCTGTATATATATATGTATATATGTGTGTATATATATGTATATATGTCTGTATATATATATGTATATATGTCTGTATATATATATGTATATATGTCTATATATATATGTATATATGTCTGTATATATATATGTATATAGTCTGTATATATATATATGTATATATGTCTGTATATATATATATGAATATATATCTGTATATATATATGTATATATGTCTGTATTAATATGTATATATATGTCTGTTTATATATGTGTATATATGTCTGTATATATATATGTATACATGTCTGTATATATATATATGTATATATATATGTCTGTTTATATATGTATATATATGTCTGTATATATATATGTATATATGTCTGTATATATATATATGTATATATATGTCTGTTTATATATGTATATATATGTCTGTTTATATATGTATATATATGTCTGTTTATATATGTATATATATCTGTTTATATATGTATATATATGTCTGTTTATATATGTATATTTATGTCTGTTTATATATGTATATATATGTCTGTTTATATATGTATATATATGTCTGTTTATATATGTATATATATGTCTGTTTATATATGTATATATATGTCTGTATATATATATGTATATATATGTCTGTTTATATATATGTATATATATGTCTGTATATATATGTATATATATGTCTGTATATATATGTATATATATGTCTGTATATATATGTATATATATGTCTGTATATATATGTATATATATGTCTGTATATATGTATATATATGTCTGTATATATACGTCTGTATATATATGTATATATACGTCTGTATATATATGTATATATACGTCTGTATATATATGTGTATATACGTCTGTATATATATGTATATATATGTCTGTATACATATGTATATATATGTCTGTATATATATGTCTGTATATATATGTATACATGTCTCTGTATATATATATGTATATATATCTGTATATATATATGTATATATATCTGTATATATATGTATACATATGTCTGTATATATATAGGTATACATATGTCTGTATATATATGTATACATATGTCTGTATATATATATGTCTGTATATATATGTATACATATGTCTGTATATATATATGTCTGTATATATGTTGTGGTGGCAACCACTTATTTGCATATGCGAATAACATAACACTATAAATGGCAAGCCTAGGTTGGCCTTGGTGTGTCTTACTCAAATTCCACCGGAAGTGACACCGAAGATCGTACATGTCCTCCCACCAAGACTCTCTGACTCGACACCGTCATTTGTACATATTGTAAATATACCTTTTCTTTAATACACTTATTATTGCGTTATCTTGTTGTTTGCGTCTTCATTGTATTTCCTTACTAATTATTGTTCAACTTTGCAACCACAACAGTTGGCGACGAGATATGAAGCGTCAAATATAACAGTTTGACGAAGAACTATTTAAAAAAAAAGTACAACGCAAAGGTTGGCCATTTTTTTTAAGGAACGCAAAGTGTTGACGAACAAACGGATTTTACGCTAAAGAGAAGTTTCAACTCAAGTGAAAAAAAAACCTCTAACGTGGCAAAAGCGACGCCGTTTTCTGGGAATCCGACTTGCAAACGAATGTAAAAGTGAATTTTTGTTTTTCGCTACACGACAAATCTTACTAAAGGACCAACTTGCAAACGAAAAGCGAACTTTGTTCTGTCGCAAAAACGACAGGTCAGACCCGTATTACGAAAAGCAAGGAAGTAACCTACGGAAAAAGTTCACCAGTGGATTCTAATTACTGTTCTCCGTCAACAAAACAACAACTAAAGGACTTTTTAATTAATGTTTTGGTTGACGTCGGTACTAAAAGGAAATACCACAGCTAAAACTAAAATTCAAGGAAAGGATTTTTTTTCTTGAAGTTGTCACTGAATAACGGATAATACAGTAAAACGTCACCGGAAAAAAAGGTAATCTCAATTTAAGAGGTATTTTAATTACTAAAATACTAGAGAAAAAAAACTCAAAGAACTAAATGTACTGCATACATTTATTCAATTGTGACTCGATTAAAAAAAACTTTTATTTTGTGGAAAGAGTTACTTATTAGTAAGTGCCTAAAACGGAAAGTCAATTCCATTTCGTGATTCCAGATAAACCTGTTTTATTTTTGTTTTTGCAGCGTGACTCGCAAAAAGAATATATTATTGCAAGCAGCGATATTATTATTGAAAACAGGAGCTTACAGCAATTTGCTTTTTTGTTGTAACCCAAACCGGTGTATATGGTACATGGTACAATATTTCTTTTAACTACACACTAAAAAAAAACAAAAAAAAAACATGGAAGACTTATCAAAAATGTTCATGCAATTTTTACAAGAACAAGCTACACAAAACGAGCTTTTGCAAACACAAATACAGGCACAGGCTGACCGCGAGGAAAAGAGAAAGGACAGATTATTGAAATGGCAGCAGGAAGAAGAAGAAAAGCAGAAAATGGCGCAATTAAATCAGAAAAAAACTGCAATTGGAATATGAAGAAAGACAAGAGGAACGCTTTTCTAAAACGCTGGAACTACTAAAGAGTAATCGAGAAAATGTCGACAGTGTTAATTTCTCCCATACAACTATTTTTAATAGCATGGACACATTTCATTATGTGCCTGAGGAAGAGAAGAATTTTGAAGCAAACTACACAAGATACGAGGATGTTTTTCAACTGGACTGTAAAAATTGGCCAAATAGTCAGAAAGTGAGCCTCTTACTCAGAAAATTGGGTACATCAGAACACAGCAAATTCGTAGATTACATATTACCTGAAAAAACTTCGGAATTAGAGTTCATGGAAGCTGTAAAATTACTAAAAGAATTATTTAATCCAAATATATCTCTTTTTCATAAAAGATGGCTGTGCATGAATCTAAGAAAGATGGACAACCAAGATTATTTGACATACGCATCAGTTGTCAATAAAAACTGCGATAATTTTAAGCTTGCAGAACTAACGGTAGAAGATTTTATATGTCTAATCTTCGCTCAAGGGTTAGTTTCCACGAAAAATGCAGAAATACGCAGACGAGTGTTGTCTAAGCTGGAATCTGAGCAAGATTTAACCCTCCAGAAACTAGCAGAGGACTGTGAAAGGGCCATTACACTAAAAAAGGTTTAAAAAAATATAGAAGAATCCGGGGTGGCATATGTAAGAAAAGTTAGAAAACCATACGCACCAACCAAGAACTTTACAAAGAAAAGCAATGGAACGGGATATTCCAAAGATAATAACCATAAATATAGTACACAATATAACAAGCCTCTTCCTAGATATAACTGTAAGAGATGTGCAGAAAAGCATTGGGAATCAGATTGTCCTTATAAGAAGAAAAAATGCTACATTTGTAAGAAGGTGGGACACAAAAGCGATTGCTGCAGATATAAAGATTACACCAGAAAGAGAGTACAGCAAACAAAATCAAATACAAAATTAGACAAAGATCGGCGAAAATACGTAAAAGTGGAAATATTTAAAACATCAATAAAGTTACAACTCGACTCCGGATCCGATGTTTCTATAATAAACCTGAATACGTGGAAAAAGTTGGGAAAACCGGCCATGATGAAAACTAGTAAAGCAGCCCGGACGGTAACTGGTGGTGGTATAAAATTTGAAGGAGAAGTTGTCCTCCCGATAAAATTGAAAGGGATTTCGAAGAAATTAAAAATATTGTACTAAAAAATAGTGAAAATCTGTTTGGAATAGATTTAATTGAGAAATTCGGACTATGGGATAAGCCATCAATACATTCTGTAAAAAATTAGAATGTTCTTCTCCAACAAGAGTGAATATAAAAGACGATTTAAAAGAATTATTTCCTGAGGCATTCACGACTAACTTAGGTCGCTGCAATAAATTATAGGCCTCGTTTGAACTTAAAGAAAACGCCAGCCCAATTTTTAGGAAAAAGCGAAATATTCCGTTCACTGGGTTGGAAAAGATTGATAAAGAATTAAATAGATTGGAACAGACGGGAATTCTATCAAAAATAGAACACAGCGAGTGGGCAGCCCCCACCGTATACGTAAAGAAAAAGAATGACGAAGTTAGAGTGTGCGCAGACGTTTCGACCGGGGTCAACTCCCTATTAAAAGATCACCAGTACCCCCTACCAAGCCCAGAGGAAATATTCACGAAGTTAAATGGGGGTAAGATCTTCTCCAAGTTAGACTTGAGCGACGCGTATTTGCAAATACCGGTCGAGGAGAATTGCTCAAAAATACTATGCATCAATACGCATAAGGGATTATACAAATACAACCGATTGCCTTTTGGCATCAAAGTAGCGCCTGCCATCTTTCAGCAAGCGATG